>NC_089843.1:82612181-82980514 GCF_035609145.1 Eleutherodactylus coqui
TTGCGCCAGAAGGAGATTTATCTCCGGCTTTTCAAACTCTGAACCGTAGCGCAGGAGTTTGAAAAAAAGAGCGGGAAGTTAGCTGCCACTCCATCTTTCCCACACGTAGTTAATACTACGTGCGGGAAAGATAGGGCAAGATATCCTATCTTTTATCGGCTGTACAATTAAGGGTGAGAATCTCGTTCGTGATAACAAAACCACTGAAATCATTGGTTCCATTTGTCCTGTTATGCGGCCGTGATTATCATGGCCACATAAGGGGAGAAAACCACATTTGTCTGAAACTGCCTTTATACTGCTGATCATGAGCTATGTGATAATGGAAAAATCTTAAGGTGACTTTACACGGGGCGATTATTGCATAATAATTATTTGAAAGAGCGATTTTTGGTCATAGTTTTCCTGCATTCACACACCGACTATCACTGCTATGGGAAAGCAGAGGAGCAATATTTGGTGTGACTGCTGTTGGATACTTAGGTGCCCGACACTTGTCCCCTGTGAAAGTACTGTGGCTCCGCTCTTGTGGGGAAAAGGATGGAAATGACACAATTGCTAACAATGTCCTCCAAGAATAAGTCAGTTTATTCTTACAGCGGGTTGATCAGCAGATTGCAGCAGAAATGCAGCACAGACTTAGTTGATCAAACTCCGGGAAGACGTCAAATACCTGGTGGTGGCAGCCATGGCAGAAGGGTGAACTTTACTCCCACTTAGTCCAGAGCTCTTCCTGTGGTGTACTCACTCCTCAACTCGCTGTGTCTGACTGCCTAGTGTGGCAGCCTTTTATGCCCCAGTAATGAGTTTAGTTACTCACAGGTGGGCAACTGGAAACCTACCAGGAAAACCGGGACTGGATTCTGCCTCACCCAATCCAAGTATCTGGGCGAGGTATATACTCCATCCAGAACTTTTCACTTCACTTGTCCACAGTACCTTTAGTTGATTAAAATAACACTTGATGTTGAGCTATGAAACATGAAAAGCCCCATGGTGGGTATCAGTATTTGACTGGGGTCTCTTGGGGCACCAGAGAAATGTACACATCTGTGGTGGCCCAGAGTTTGGGCCCCCACAGGATTTATTCAGTTACCTCATGTGAAATGTCCATGTGGGTATGTTGTCTAACTTGTGTATGTCTTACCTCTGTTACCCTAACCTGCTCTGTGTCATGTCAGTTGTCCATGTCTGGGTTAGGATTAGTTAGGGTTCGGGAGTATATTTGGTCAGGCTTGAGAGAAGAGAGGAGTTGGAGAAATGTAGTCAGAGAGGAAGGACGTGAGGAGCCCAGCTTGGGCTCAGACTAGCCAGTCTGAGCCAAGCACAAGTAGAGCCTGGTTGAGTTTTAGGTGTAACAGTAGGGATACTTAAAAACAGCATTCTCCGCTGTTAACCCCCTACATGTTGCAAGCTATGTTGTTCACAGCATGTAAAGGGGTCACAGAGGGAGCACTCTCCTTTTGTAACATCAACGGACCCCTGCAATGTAACTGAAGAGGGCTGATGGATTGCCATGGCAACAGGATGCCAGATACTGGTGTCTGGGCTAGCCATTGTCTACGATTGCTATTGTAAGCAATAAGGTATTGCAGAACATCAGTCCTGCAATGCATTATCATCATGACCATAGCTGTTATGGTTCAAGTCCCCTAAAAATTCCCCCCCAAAAAATAGTATTAAAAATTACCAAAAAAAACCACCTTTTTTGTGTGTTTTCCCCTAGTTGTATAAAAAAAAGATTTGAAAATTTTTTACAACCTTCACTATATGTACAGTCGCACACACATAGCTGTCAATCACTGGTAGGACCCCACACTGGACTGTTCAACTCAGAATGAACAAAGAATTCTGAGAATTGTCGGAATGGTCTGCAAACCATGTCCTATGAGAAATGGTTTAAGGCTTTGGAAATGTTTAGCTTGCAGTAAAGAAAAGCTGAAAGGAAACTTAATAGCTGTCTATAAAAATATCTGAAGGGCTGTCACACTGCAGAGGGATCAGCCCTATTCTCATTTGCACAAGGAAAGACTAGAAGCAATGGGATGAAACTGAAAGGGAGGAGACACAAATTAGACAGTGTGGGAGATCAATGAGTGGAACATGCTGCCACAGGAGGTGGTGAATTCTCCTTCAATGGAAGTCTTCAGAGGCTGGAGAGACATCTGTCTGGGATGATTTAGTGAATCCTGCATTGAGCAGGGGGTTGGACCCAATGACTCTATTATTCTATGAGAGGTTTAAATGAATGAAACACAAGTTATACTGAATCTTTTCCCATAAAACTATATGTCAGTCTGCTCAGCTCCTCCCGCTTTATAACATGATGCCTGCAGTTTGGACAGTGTGTTTGAGCTGACAGATTCCCTTTAAGTATCCACCTACCACTACTATCAATGCAGTCCATTAGAAATACAGATTATAGTTTACACTCATGATGTCTCATAGTTTAAAGCTCACTTGATACCCCAGGCAACATATTACTCTTCCCTTGTCGGCAAATGTCTCTGGCCATGACTAGAGACTCAAGCACCAGAAATGTGCCAATAGTCAAATGTCCTTAGTGTAAATTCTATTCCCCTGCTACAAACCTGCTGACTGTCTAAAACCCTTTCTGATGTGCACAACCATTGTCCTCTCATGAGACTGGCCTCACTTGCAGTTCTGTTGAGTGGGAGTCACCACTACTACCAACCCAGACAATACTAGTGCGTTGGTTGGGGTCAGGAGCACTGCTCTCCATGCCATTCTCTAGCTTTCTAAAGCATGATCCTGGATCCTTTCAGCATTGCTATAACTCATTGTCTGTCTCAGGCTCTGTGCCTTTGCCATCCGGATACACCTTCTCCTCATCGACAGCAGCAGCTTTGTCTTGTCTTTCCAGAACCTGCCCTGCTCTTGCGCAGCAAAAAAATGTCCCTTTTTATTAATTTTCACTCAGCAATTTTGGCACCATTTTTAGCACATTTTCTTAGCCCATTTTCATGGTGACTTTAACCTTTTTAGTCGCTTACACTGTAAACAAGATTGAGCTCCCATTCCTGTTTTGTGGGGCCTTATGGGGTCTTGGTCAGTATGTTGAGCAATGAGGCAATATATTTTGCATTTCTGAAAAAAGCTATAGACTCCTATTCTCTGCCTTGACTGTCTCTGTTTAGGCAGCTTGATTTACATCAGTAATTTCTTATAAAGTTGTGATTGTCCTATGAGTTCTCGTTAAGCCCCAGAGTAAGAATATTTGCCAACACTGGAAAATTAACCCTGGAATAGGAATTCGAGGCCATGTACACCTAAAGAGGGATGGAATGATCGTGAAGACAACCAAGACCTACAGTAATTGTAAACAACCCCCCTCCTACGGTGTCTAGGACATGGATACATGTGAATAATAGGGTGTGGGGATGAGGTCCCTTGTAGGAGGAAGTAACATGAACAACATGAAAGTCACTACCTCATGAAAGTTGCTGGATCAAGGGCAAGTGGACCAGTGCTAAAAAAGTGGTCAATATGCAGTTGGGAGAAGCTGTGCAACGTCCCATAGGGACACCCTGGACACTTGACAAACGTGGGCAGCTGGGAGGGTTAAGTGTTAGCTTGTCACAGTGGCACTTACCAGGCTTCTTTTCCCAGGGGGATGACACGTAGCCAAGGCCAGAGCGGGATTGCAGCACTCTTTCGACACCCATAGGATAGGGAATGCCAATAAACAGGACGATGGGGGTAGTAGTTGTTATGGGTGACGCCATCGTACCTACACACCGATATATCACACGGCGGAGAATAAACACAGACACTGGTACCTTGGGTCCCCAGGAACGGTTAGGGCCCAGTATAAACTTTACTTGAAATAACTTGGGTAAACAATAATTCACAGCAATTCAGGTAAAATGCAGGTTAGAAAATAAAGTTCAGAGGTCAGGGAGGATACACAGGATGAAACCGGTCCTATAGTCCACATTATCTGTCAGGTAAGGGGGTAGGGATCACTCTACAGACAGTCTGGCAGTATTATTTACTGTTAGGATTTGCACCCCGCACAGGAGACGCGTGGGTGTGACTTAATACCTCTGCACTGGATCTTGTCAGGAAAAGTGATTACTTACAAAGCTCTCTCTTAGACTTGGGGTTTTCTCCACTCTCATTCAAAATGCAGTCGCTATGGGATATCTCTCTTTCTCCTCCATCTTCACCACAAGAAATCTGAAGGTGTTTCCATGTGGCTCTGTTTTAGGTGGTACTCTTGCAGCTTCAGAAGATGGAACTCCTTTTACCACTCTTAAACACTCCTATTTATACCCTCAATTGTACCACATGACATGACAGACTTGATACATTTACATGCAGACAATGATTTTATTAACGTTGACCTCTCAAGCACCGCAGCTGTGCAACATACACGCTGGAAATTACAGGACAAGCTTTGCACAGTGCATCTATAGAAGACAAACATGTATGACGTTTATGGAGGGGACCAGGATGATGTGCTGGGCCACTACAGCTGGACAATAATGCAGGCACAGTGCAAGGGGGAAACTAGCACACTACATGGCTGCTGAACAGGAACAGCAAATTGAAGAAGAAATACAGGGGTAAGAAAGTAAATGACTAATATCAACAAAGATGTTGAAACTGAGTCCATGCACTTTTTTTGAGTCTGTGACATGAATACAGTTGGGTAAAAGGCACTTAAAGGAGATGTCTCGAGGAAGCAGTTAATTTTTTTTTTTGCCCAGTCCCCCCCATTAAACATACATTACTAAGCCCCCCTGTAAATGACATTTCTAGCTGGTTCGTACTTACCGTTCCAGCGTTTCAGCAACTTATAAAAGTTTCCTCAAGATGGCCGCCGGCTCTTTCCCCGTCGCTCGCTGCAGCCCGACGTGCGCGCTCCCGAGACGCCGCCAGCTGTGTCTCCATGGCAACCGGACGCCCCGCAGCCGCCGACCAGACGCCCCGCAGCCGCCGACCAGACGCCCACCGCCAGGCAGCAGGTAACCGGCGCTAGCCCCCGGCTCCCCAGCGCTAGACCCTCAGCCCAGGTGAAGGCCCCGGAGCCCAGCGCTAGGTTCCGGAGCCCAGCGCTAGTTCCCCCGGCCTAGCGGCAGCCCCCCCCGGCCTAGCGAAAGCCCCCCCGGCCTAGCGACAGCCCCCCCCCGGCCTAGCGACAGCCCCCCCATCGCAGCGGCAGCCCCCCCCCCGGCCTAGCGACAGCCCCCCCATCGCAGCGACAGCCCCCCCGGCCTAGCGACAGCCCCCCCATCGCAGCGGCAGCCCCCCCCGGCCTAGCGACAGCCCCCCCATCGCAGCGACAGCCCCCCCGGCCTAGCGACAGCCCCCCCCATCGCAGCGACAGTCCCCCCGGCCTAGCGACAGCCCCCCCATCGCAGCGGCAGCCCCCCCCGGCCTAGCGACAGCCCCCCCATCGCAGCGACAGCCCCACCGGCCTAGCGCTAGTTCCCCCATCACAGCGGCAGCCCCCCCCGGCGCAGCGACAGCCCCCCCGGCGCAGCCCGGCGCAGCGGCAGCCCCCCCCCCGGCGCAGCGGCAGCCCCCCCCGACCCATCACTTACCTGGGAGGCTTCTCGGGGCTGCTGGGCTGGGCTGGGCTTCTCCGCTGGGCAGCTCCAGTTTCTGCACCTTCCTCTAACAGAGGATGGTGCAGAATGGCCGCTCCAGCGCGCTCCCGAGCAGTGACAGCTCGTCTGCGCATGCGCAGAAGAGCTGTAGCGGGGAGCACACTGAAGCGGCTCGTGCTGAATGGAGAAGACCGGACTGCGCAAGCGCGTCTAAAAAAGCAAGCTGCCAGCGAATTTAGACGGAACCATGGAGACGAGGACGCTAGCAACGGAGCAGGTAAGTGGAATAACTTCTGTATGGCTCATATTTAATGCACGATGTATATTACAAAGTGCATTAATATGGCTATACGGAAGTGTATAACCCCACTTGGTTTCGCGAGACCACCCCTTTAAGAGGATTGACGTGACTTTTGCTATAGGGCCCTGTGATTTCATAACTTGCCTTCTGTCTTATAACTTTATCTATTTTTCTTCCTTTAGTCAGAAATCCTTGGCTTGTAAAAAACCAAAACAAGAAATTAAAACAATCTTTTATACGGAGACATAAAAAGTGCCTGGACCTGTTTCTAACAACTAAAAATATTCATTCAGTTCTATTACGTTACTACTTTGAAGTATATTATGACAAACATGCGCTTCTTGTATATTGCAGCACTGAGGCCTCAGGCATGATAGACTTTCTTCTGATACTTATATTTTCAGTGCGTAATCCCAATTTCTAAAGTCACAAGGCGCCTTCATTCCCTCATGAAAGATAAATGTCAGGTGTCTTGTCTCTTTCTTCTTGATCCTACTGCTGGAAAAGTGATGAATAAAACATCATCTTCCACTCACTAGCGAACATACTCCGCTCACCTCACACAGCCAATGGCAGAACCAAGCAGTGATCATAATTTATTGTAACATCACTGAACAATTTTCTCTTATTACTTGGTTTTCTTTAGCGCCTCTTTTTTCAATACCAATCTCTGGTCAACCTATAAACAAACAGAAATAGACCACATGGTCCATCTAGCCTGCCCTTATATATCCTTTTTATTACTCTCTTAGGCTAGATCTATACCTATCCCAGGCAGCTTGAATTTATTTATTGCTGATTTTCCAACCACGTCTGCTGGAAGTTTGTTCCAAGCATCTACTACTAAATATTTAGTTGCTTCTGATCTCCCCCCAACTAATCTCAGATTCTGCCCCCTTGGTATATATCTATATTACACTCAAGTTCGGCACTATGGAGCAATTCCAGCAACATCATTGGTTCTGATTCACAATTCCAGCAACCTGATTGGTTGTTTGGCTTGTCTGATTCAACCTCATTGGTTGTTTCGGTTCCCTGATTCTACTTGATTGGTTGTTAGTGCCGAACTTGAGTGTAATATAGATATATGTGCCCTTTGTTCTAATGTTTAGTTTCTTCCCTCCTAATCCTTATTTATATTTTTAACATATTTAAAGGTTTTGATCATGTCCTCCCTCTCCCTTCTCTCCCCCAGGCTATACAGGTTAAAGGAGTTGTACCAGAATTTCAACTTTACCTCTATCCATAGCATAGGGGATAACTTGCTGATCTGCAGGGGTCTCACCGTTAAGATACCCAACAATTTCAATAACAGGACTCCCATGTCCCACTCTCCTGTCACTGTGGGGGTTGCTTCAACCCCAACGGTGATGTCACTATGAATAGAGTGCTGGCCAAGCATGTGCAGTCAGTGCTTCATTCATTTCAATGGGGCTGATGAAATTACCCAAGTTGGTGCCACTCAGGTATCTCAGCAATCCCATTGTAAGTGAATAGAATGCTACTGTGCTTGTGCGAGCAGTTGCAGTTACCCCAGTGAGGAAGACAGGGAACACTGGATCCTCTTTCTTGAGTTTGGCAAAGGTCTCATCTGTGAAACCCCCACCGATCAGCAAGATATCCCCTATTCTCTGGATAGCAAATAACTTGCTATTCGGGTACAACCCCTGTATGTCCTATAAGTCTTTCCTAGTAAGTTTTGTTTTTGAGACCTTTCACTTGTAGCCTGTATGACAATATGTTACCTTTGTTACACCTCTTCTTCACCATAAGACTTCTCATTGAGTCTTAGGCATGTAAATGTGTAATTAAAACTCATGAATTTTTTATTATTTATCTTAACGTTATTTCGTACATTGAATTGAAAATTGGATCAAGGAGAGTTGTGGTCAATGTTCCTTGTCATGAAAAATTATAGGCACTCTAGAATATGCAGTTCAGTTCTGAGAAAGGATGCCCTGGAGTTTGGAAATAGTATTGTAGAAAGAAGAACAAAAATGATCGCTGACATTAGAGCACCTCAGTTATAAAGAAAAATGAAAATAATTAAGTTTATTCACAGTAGCTTGAGAAGGAAATGCCTAAGGGAGGATACGATTACCTTGTATAAATATAAAATGGACAATGTAAAAAATTAGGTGGATGGTTGTTTAATGTAAGGTCACTTTAGTAGACAGGGGGCACATGGAGAAAAATTGGTTTCATCTCCAGAGGCAACTAGATTTGTTTTTACTTTAAGAATGGCGAATCTGTGAAATAGATTACCTCAAGGGATGCTTTTATCGGAATTAGTTAATCATTTCAGGAAAGGCTTACATGATTATTTGAAACAAAATAGCATAAACACTTATGGAATAAATGCCATAAGGTTGGATTGACATGAGGGGTCAAAACAAGTTTTTTTTTTCTCAAATTCGAGCAAATGACTTATGCTTTAAAGGATTGAACCGTTTTGGCATTCCCTGTTCATATGCCCTCTTAGGGCATATGGACGTCACATAGCAGGGTCTCCTGCTCAAGATCCCCCTCTATGGCTGGAATGCTGGGCCGCTTTATAAGAGTGGCTCTTGACCAGGCCAACTGAGTGGTATATTAATAATTACAGGATGGTCATTCATGTGAATGGCCTTCTGTAAAATTACACTTTCCCTACAGTGGCTGCTCCACAGGCAATGTTTTGCTGGCCTTGTCTTCCCCCATGGAAATCGGTTCTTTACCAGTGGTGCCAAGAGCAGGATCCAGGGCAGTCAACTGATTGCCCTGGGATCTGCATTCTGAAAGGGGTTGCGCATGTTGGCACAACTCCTGTAAGGTTTTTCTTAAATTCCTTCCCCTTTGGAATAACAGCAGGATTTTTTCTTCTTCCCTATTTCCGCTCAGTCCTCTGCTTGCCTGGTGGAACTTGATAGATATATGTCTTTTTTTCAATCCTGCTATTTATGACCAGGTCTGTGATGATAATTCTATATAGAGAATCTTTCATCTGCATGAATAAGCATCATTTTTTTGTAGAGCTTCTTTTTTGTAGATTTTAAGAATTTGAATCACATAAAGTAATTTAAGCTTGAGTATTCCCTAATCTTTTTGCAATGAAAAATGATATTTACCCTGCGTGTAGTAAAGAATATAAAAATGAAATATAAGTAATTATATGCAAAGCCTTAGGTGGGATGTGGGTGTACACTGGAAGACAGATTTTAGCATAATGTAATTAAATGAAACATTTCCTGGTGATAAATTAAGACCTGAACAATAATCTGGTTTTAATGTTGTTGCTCTTGTACTTTTGCATTTGCTTGCCTCTTTATCCTGTAAGCGAAATGCATGTAGTAACATCAAGTTTTACTCTATGTTGTTTGGGAAGATTACCGAGGGCTCATATACTACTCATTGCTAATTACTATCCACAGTGAAAAGTATAACTTTACCTGTGAGTCAGCTAGAACAGGGGTCCCCAACTCCAGTCCTCAGGGACCACCAACAGGTCATGTTTTCAGGATATCCTATGGTAAGAACATCCGTGGCAATATCTGAGGACCGACAATAATTACATCACCTGTGCCATACTGAGGAAATCCTGAAAACATGACCTGTTGGGGATCCATGAGGACTGGAGTTGGGGAACACTAAGCTAGAAGATGAAAGAAAAGAGAACAGCACTCAAGTGAATTATATGGAGATCAGGGTAGTCTAAGGCAAAAAGGGACAGGGATCCTTAAGACAACCATCATAATCTTGATGCATATGAGCTAGGTCAGCACATTGTATTTCAGAATCACTTTTGTCTATATATTTGCTTTTTACACCTTAACTGTAGAGAAAGGGTCTTTCTCCGTGCGACTGACGCCACTTACACAACACGGTCTTGAGTGTCTTCCATTCTTCGAATCTCATGCTTATAATTTAAAGGGTTGACTCAAAGAGTAGGACTTTTTCCAAGTCTTCACCCATCCGCTAAATGAGTGAAAACTGATAGATCGTAGGGGGTCAGACCACGGGAATCTCCACCGATCCTGAGAACAGGAGATCCATATTCCCCTATTTCTCAATGCAGGGTTGCTTCTACCCATTTCTGTAACATTGCAGCAAATGGGCGTCTCATCGCACCAGCAGCACCTCGCATTTCAATGGGGCTGAGAGATAACCGAGTGCTATGTATGGCTATTTACATTAGCGCCAATGAAATGCATGCAGCTGCAGCATACATGCAGTGTGTTGCCCCATTTATTTTAATTGGGCTGATAGAAATAGCCGAGCGCTTTGGACTCGGTTATCTCTGTCTGCCCTATTGAAATGATTAGAGCTGCTGCTATGCATGCGCGACAAGCAGCCCATTGTATGTAATATTATAGAAATGCGAAGGAGCGACACTATATTTAAAAATAGGTGGGATATGGGTTCCCCTTTCTCAGGATCAGTGGGAGACCCAATGTTCAGACCTCCACTATCAGTTATTCATCTATCAGTTTTCACCCCTCTAGCGGGAGGGTGAAAACCTGAAAAAAGTTGTACTCTCTGGAATAGCCTTTTAAACCCCTTCCCGCTCCAGGACGTACATTTACGTCCTGGAGTGTAAGGGCATGTATGCAGGGAGGTCACGGGGTGACCTCTCTGCATACAGCGTGGGCGTCAGCTCTTTACTACAGCTGACACCCGCAAGCAATAGCCGCGATTGGACGTTTGGCTGATCGCGGCTATAAACCCTTTAAATGCCGCTGTCAATTCTGACAGCGGCCTTTAAAGCCCCTGAATGCTGTTCCGGGGTCCCGTACGCCCCCCCCCACACGCGGTGAGATCGGGGAAGCCATGCAGGTGTCATGGCTGCCGGGGGCCTTCTGAAAGGCCTCAGGACTGCCTTTAGAGACTGCCTATCAAGCAGTCCCCGTGGAGAGGCTTGATAGGCTGCCTGGCAGAATGCAGTATGAGGTAATGCTATAGAATTACGTCATACTGCAGGAGCAATCAAAGTATCGCAAATTGTAGTTCCTCAGGGGGACTTAAAAGTAAAGTAAAAAAAGAGCAATAAAGTTTTTCTAATTGGGAAAAAAAAAAAAGTTATAAAAGTTTAAATCACCCTGCTTTTGCCATATCTATAATTAAAAGGTCCAAATAATAAAAATACATATTTGGTATCGCCACATCCGTAAAAATCTGATCTATGAAAGTAGTGCATTATTTACCCCGCATGGTGAACGTTGTCCGACAGAAAAAATAAAGAACGCCAGAAATGCACTTTTTCAGTCACCCTGTCTCCCAGAAAAAACGCAATAAAAAGTGATCAAAAAGTCGTATGTATTCTGAATTAGTACTAATGGAAAATACAGGACATCCCACAGAAAATTAGCCATCACTAAACTACGTCGACGGAAAAATAAAAAAGTTATTGCGCGCACAAGATGACCGCAGAAAATAATTAAAAAACTTAAATGTCTTTGAAAAAAAAAAAGAGTAGTATAGTAAAAAAAAAACCTATACAAGTTTGGTATCGCAGCAATTGTACTGACTGATAGAATAAAGTTATCATGTCGTTTTTGTTGGACTTTGTGCGCTGTAGAAACAAGACGCACTGAAATATGGCGGAATGTCGTTTTTTTTTTTTCATTTTACTCCACCTAGAATTTTTAAAAAGTTGTTCAGTACATTATATGGTACTTTAAATAGCATCACTGAAAACTACAACTCGTCCCGCAAACAACAAGCCCTCATACAGCGACATCGATGGATAAATAAAGGAGTTATGATTTTTTTAAGGGGGGAGAAAAAAACGAAAATGGAAAAAAAAGGGCCGTGTCTTTAAGGGGTTAAATCAGTCCAAATATCTGAAGAAGCTCCTCTTAGAACCAACACATCATATTAACTTTTGGATTGCTAATAAAAATATAATTTTCAAGAGTAATTTTGATTGCCCGATTCTTCTACACTGTCTTTGTATTAGGATTGGAATCCTACGAGGGCGCCATCAAAGCAGCGCTGTTTTCTTCTTCACTCCTGTATGGAAAGTAGGTTCTTCTACAATAAAGCATTCTCTGCCATGCATTCAATGATGGAGACGCGGTGATTCCATGAGTGCTGCGGTTCCTTCATTGTGCTGACTTGTAGGAATCCTAGCGATCAGCCGGCTTCCATAAATCAAACATTTCTGTTCTATCCTAATGGCTCCTTTGATGTTTTTGTCAAGACACAGAATGTGGTGTTTGAAAGCACACATATGCAAACATAGCTGTTTAGGATGTAGTGGGATGAAATCTTGCTAATTAAGTATGTTTTTGGACCTGTTATTTTCATGGGTTTTTTTCCTGCACAATCTGCCTCTTCTGATGTAACTCTGTGGCAGACTTTTTTTTATTAGTTATAGCGTACTCAGCTTTCTTCTATTCCAGGGAGATTAGGCATAAAAGTAGGCCAGTACTTTGTAGTCAACGTTTCCAAGTGGCTTCACCTATACATCTGAATGTTTCCAGGTACTTTGATGTTCTGCCAAGTTCCGTTAGTGAAATGTCATTTTATCTGGTTTATACATATTCTAATATTATTTGCGTTTTGATGTTCAGTGTATAATCTACTAGTTTAGAAAATTAGAGGAGGCGGAAATTCGGAAAATTATTTATCAAAAATATCACTTGGTCAGATATTTAAAAAAAAAATGAAAAAATGTGTTATATAAAGACATACATTTAAGGAGCTTGATAAGAGATAAGGATAATATGAATGGGGGTAAATCATGCGGTACCCATCCTGGATCACAATAAAAAAAGAGGTTTAGCTAATTTAATTATTGTATATTTATGCAAATTATGCACAATAGTATTATGGAATTATGATGGGGAACTCAGATCCTAGCCATTTAATCCACTCAGCACCACAATAATATTGATGGCGGCATTCTCAAAGAGAGAAAGCTCTTATTGTTAATTGCACGCCAGCCGAAGCCTTACAATCACCAGGGCAGTTAATGTAGACAGCCCACGGCTTCCCATAGGCCCCTGGGGTTGTCAAGTAATGATGCGTGTTGGAGCACACATTAGGAATGCTCTAGCAGATGCCTGAGCAGCTTACATGTGTAGGAAATACTGTGCTGTCATCTCAACATATGACATTATATTACACTGCAGTTTAAAAAATAATTAAAAACTAAAATATTACTCGTATAAAAAAATGATTGTCTTGTATAGTAAATAGACATTTTAAATTATGTAAAAAAAGTTGTTCAATAATCACAGTAAATTCATCATGTTTGGAGTTAGATAATTAATTACTAGAGATGAGCGAGCACCAAAATGCTCGAGTTACTCGAGTTGAACTTTCAGTGATGCTCGAGAGTTCGTTTCAAGTAACAAACCCCATTGAAGTCAATGGGCGACTCGAGCATTTTTGTATATGACTGGTGCTCCGCTAAGGTTTTCATTTGTGAAAATCTTAGCAATACAGCCGGCTCCATTGAAAGCAATGGGCTGCCGGCGAGCGCGGGATCAATTTTCGGGAAGGGCTTGAAAATATAAGCCCTTACCTGAAAATCATCCTAAAATGTGTAAAAATTAAAAAAAATGTATACTCGCCTTTCCGCTGCAGTTGGAGTTCAGCCGCGTCTGGCCGGCAGTTCTCCTGAACTGCTTTCTGTAGTATTCAGCAGGTGGGGATTTAAAATCCTTGCCTGCTGAATGAGCTGCCTCTGATTGGTCACAGCCTCACCAATCAAAGGGACCTCTCACTCACCCATTCATGAATTCATGAATGGGTGAGTGAGTGCTGCCTCTGATTGGCTCAGCGCAGGGACCAATCTGGGGCAGCTCTCAGCTGAATGACAGCTGAGAGCTGCCCCTGATTGGTCCGTGCGCTGAGCCAATAGGAAGCAGCACTCACCCATTCATTGTCAGGCAGACTATTCCTAGGGCATTGAAACCACGTGTAATAGATTTCTCAAAACAAAATGTAAAGAAATGTATAAACAATAAGATATAGCAGAAAAAGTTGTGCTGACACCGGCCGTCAGTCTGAATTCTTTATCTCCTCAGCATAGGACATTCTATTCAATTAAGGCCCCCTGAATTGATATTGTGTCAAGGTGTGCTGCTGGGATCTGTAGTACTGAGCTTCCTAGCAGCACAGCTCCACAGGTGAGGGTTAATTGAGCTGGCTGGGTGTGGTATTCTCCAGCAGGCAAAATTAACCCTCACCTGTGGAGCTGTGCTGCTAGGAAGCTCAGTACTACAGATCCCAGCAGCACACCCTGACATATTGTATATCTGCAAAATTCTTGTTAAAGGAAAATGGCAATGATACGACAGAGGCAGAGTCATACAAGTTGGAAGATGGATACAAAATGGATTGATATTTACTGTCCTAACACTCATATGCGTTACACAGAACATTAGTCGCTGTGTGAATGGAGGCAGAGCAGGCCGGGTTCGTTCTGGCCTGCCTGCTTCCATTTACGGGAAACAGGTAGTCACTCAAAGATTGAGAGAATCTTGTTTACATGGGCCAACAGTCACCTTGGTTTTTGGGTGAGCTAAAAACCATGTGACTCTGACAATTTGCCGATCAGTGCCCTGTAGGCGGTCACTTGTACACAGGACAACTATCGCCAAAATTCACTGATGTGTAAAGGGGCCTTGAGACAGCATTACTGCAGTTGTTCAGTATCTCTTCTGACAAGCAGAGAAGATGCTGGAGCTTCAGAAGCAGTTGGCTCAACACACAGTGATCCTTACCTAGTAGAGCAGAGAGAGAGAAGCAAGACTATGTGCAAAACTGAATAGGAGTGATCACCGTGGAACATTTGCTGAGGTGAGCTGGACATAGAAAGGCTGTTTAATAGAAACAGCAGATGGCACTATTCTAACATAAGTCCTGAAATATCTAGGGGTATAAATATTTTAGCTCATAATACAGGGTGAGCCATGGAAAAGTAGCCTGCCTTTGACAATACTGTAGCAGCAAAAAGTTATTTTAGAAGGCTTTGTGCAAAGTGGATGAATTAAGGAAACATAAGACACCTTCACCGACACGTACCCCAATACAAAACCACCTTCTAAATGTTGCATTCAGAGTATGGTTCTTAAATGGTGCCAAATTGGATCTGTCATAAACATGAGCAAGTGGATTGTTTTTTCCAAAGTTTTATTGATTTACCCACATCTTCCAACAGATAGAAGTGATCAGCATTCACTTCTGCGCACGTTGCACATGGCTAATACTGCCTGCAGCTCTTCAACGGTGATGCTGCGGATAGTATTCATGATTTTTTCCCGCAGTACATCCAGCGTATGTGGATTATTGGCGTACACCTTCTTTAGATTTCCCAACAGATAAAAATCACATGTAGAGAACCCAGGGAATGTGTTGGCCATAACTACTTACTCACAGTTCGCTCTTCCATAAACAGTTCTTGAACCCGTACCAGTGCGTCGTAGGAGGTGCGGCCTGCTATCCCATCATGTTGGAAAAAACAAAACATTCTTTCTTCTGGTGTTAGTTGGTCGTAAAACTGTTCAGACATGTTCAGATAAACCGCCGCATTTACACTTGATTTGAAGAAAATCAACAATTTGTGTTTCTAACTTCCCACCAAATGCCAATTTTCTGGTCGTGCAGTGGTGTTTTATGATTCAGGTGGGGATTTTAAGTAGCCCAGAACTTCACGTGACTTGATAAATTACACCATGCTTTGTCCATGATAAAGTACAGCAATGGATCCAAACGTCCCCTAGCAATCATAATCAGCCACCACGTACAGTAATTTACATGTTTAGCTTCATTAAGTTCTTCAGTTCCTGCCCATGTTATTCGGTTTAGTTTCAGGTTACAGAGATTTCAGCACCCACCGATAAGTCATTCGTGATGCGCCAACTTGCTGGGACATTCTGAGTTGCTTTTCGAGGGCTATTTGCAATCCTCTGCTGAATGTGACGGATGACTTTAGACATCCGGACTGACAACCTTGGTTTCTTCATGTTTGTGAAAGACCTGATTTGATGCCTTTTCTGAATTGGGCACTGAATACAAAATTTAGCAGGTGGTTTTGTGCCGCAGTACTTGTCAGCGAAGGCCTCTTGTGTTTCCTTAATTGATCCACTTTGCAATTAGCCTTCCCCAATTACTCATCACTGTTGCATGGAGAATATAAAGGGACAAATTTATGAAAGCTGTCTAAGCGGAAATCTGTCTTTGTTGCCCATAGCAACCAATCACAGCTCAGCTTTCATTTCTTATACTGCTAAGGTAAAATGAAAGCTGCTCTATGATTGGTTGAATTGGGCAACAAAGACAGATTTTCTTCTTTATGGCTTACATAAGAGTAAGTTACCAAGACCAGAGGTGGAGGTGACTTTTTCATAACTCAAATATTAGTAGCAGTGAGTAGAATATTCTTTTAAAGGGAATATTCGCCATCTTTATGTTCTCCTCTCTGAGGGCAGTGTAAGGTAGTGACAGGTGCGTTGATTACAGCAATGTGTCTAGCTTATCTATATGTGAAGTAGTTTGTCAGAAACTTACATCTTATCAGTAGCAGCAAACACATATAGAGGGGTACAGGCAGGGGCGTAACTAAAGGCTCAGGGGCCCTGATGCAAAACGTGATCTGAGCCCCCCTCTGTATCTGTACCCATACCCATACCTAAACCATGCTGCAGAGAGACATAAATAACTTAAAGCTTCTGAGCCCCAATGCAAAACTTGTAACAGGGCCCCCAACTATAATGCTTTATTCATAGGACTGGGCTCCCTATATGGAGAAGAGAGGCCTTATGGGCCCCCTAAGGTTCCTGGGCCCGGGTGCAACCGCATCCCCTGCACCCTCTATAGTTACGCCCCTGGGTACAGGAAGTAGTCCTCAATATTCATGAGCTGCAGGTTAGTCCTGCCTCCTTGACCCTCTAGCCAATGATTGATAGCTATTAGAGATGAGCGAGCATACTCGTCCGAGCTTGATGCTCATTCGAGTATTAGGGTGCTCGAGATGCTCGTTACTCGAGACGAGCACCACGCGGTACTCAGTCTCGATTAAATGAGCACTAACCATTGAATTCAATGGAGCCGGCAATACAGCCGGCTCCATTGAAAGCAATGGGCTGCCGGCGAGCACGGGATGAATTTTCGGGAAGGGCTTAAAAATATAAGCCCTTACCTGAAAATCATTCTAAAATGTGTAAGCCCGCCGGCTAACATTGAATTCAATGGGCTAACATCGTTCTGCCGGGACAAGGTGAGTATATATTTTTTTTTTACTTTTTACACAGTTTAGGATGATTTTCAGATAAGGGCTTATATTTTTAAGCCCTTCCCGAAAATTCATTCCGCGCTCGCCGGCAGCCCATTGCTTTCAATGGAGCCAGCTGTATTGCCGGCTCCATTGAATTCAGTGGGCTAACATTGTTCTTCTCTGCCACAGCTGTTACAGCTGTGGCAGAGGAGAACGATCGTAATACTGACAGTGTGGGGGAGGGGGGGTCTCACTCTTGCCACTATTGTGGCTTAATAGTGAGACCTCAGAGCCCGAAATGCAGCCCTGCATGTTGCTCCTCGCCTGCCCTATCCATTTCTGTGTTTTTTATATGACTTTGGTGAATTGCTAAGATTTTCACAAATGAAAACCTTAGCGGAGCACCAGTCATATACAAAAATGCTCGAGTCGCCCATTGACTTCAATGGGGTTCGTTACTCGAAACGAACTCTCGAGCATCACTGAAAGTTCGACTCGAGTCACGAGCACTCGAGCATTTTGGTGCTCGCTCATCTCTAATAGCTATCTATGCACAATAATAGATAGACAACTGTCACCTAAAGCTCATAAATATCTGAACATATCCAGTATTCTTCGAAGTATGTGCTAGTGATGATAAAATGTAAGTTTCTGACAAACTACTTCCGATACATATAGCAAAGTTTTGGCTGTAATCAGCATGTGTGTCAAGTCACTATCTTATGCTGCCCTCAGAAGGAGACCATAATGATGGTGACAGATTGCCTTTAAGGTGTCTCCAAATCAAAGCTCTCTTCGATAAAACCATTTTCAGGTATTGAAAAAATGAAATGAATTCTGCTCACATCATCAAAAATTAATGATCCCTCTATTTGCGCATATTATAAATCTTTAGCATATACCATTGCTATATGCCGCACTAGTAAGTATGCCATCAATTAGAATACCGGTATCCAAGGAGTCTTCTATCAAAATGGATACATTTATATGCAGACTATATTGGTTCATAGAATTATAGCCTATTACTCAATATGAATCTAATGCTCATTGACAATGAATACAATTATTATTCTGTTTAGCTTTTCGCACATTCCTTGGAAAGAAGGATGTTTCTCAAGATATTGAAGATGTGCTGGCAGAGACCAGGATACAGAGGAACATTCATTTAGTGTCTGTAATTGAGCTCTTGAAGATGCGTTCGGTGAGGTGGCAGATTATAACCGCGGTAGTAACAATGGCTTCTTACCAGCTGTGTGGCTTGAATGCTGTAAGTAACTACAGTTTTTGACTTGCATTACAGTACTCCCATTGTTCTCATCTTTTTCCCCTAGTAGTCACAGCAGGGCCTTTCTTTCTACAGTTATCATAGAATCATAGATAACTGTAGATAAAATACATGAAATAACTGAACTGGCTAGGGCTTTGTTAACTGTGACGTTTGATTCCATAGAAATATGGCTAAGCCTGTAGAGTGATCCAAAAAGTTAGGAGAAGAGATCATTGCCTTGCACAAGAAAAGATACAGAAAGCTGATATAGCAAAGCCGCTAAATGTTTCTAGAGATACAGTTGGAAGCAGTTAAAAAGATCAAAGTTATAGCAACACTTGCTACCTACCCTACATGGACAGAAAAAGGAAGCTACAATTAAGAAAAAACCTCTAATAGGTACTAGTGTAGTATGTCTCCACTGGAAGACATGGGTTGCCTGGGCTGAGCTACAGGTAACGTCCAGGTCATGTCCACAGCTGCCGATTGGCTCCTGCAGACACACCTTCACAGATTTCCCACGCCAACGCGAACTCTGAGCTGAACATCTCCCCCCTCCAGGACCTGTGTGATCTGCAGAGCATTCCCCATGGACAGAACATCCGTGTGTTGGGGAGAGGAGACTACAGTCCGGAGAGGTGTTAGTTATTGTTAATAGGACCAGTGTACACCCTGAAGCCCTTTTTGTATACTTTATAGAAAAAGGCAGCTATTACTGGCTGCCGCCAGATTCCTGAGGAGGCAGGTGGTCAAAAGCCCTCATGTGACTGCAAAAGACCTGCAGCAAGAATTGGTGACAGCAGGCACTGAGGTTTCTGCTTGTAAAGTAAGGCACATAGTAAATGCTATAGATCTTCTTGCCTGAACTCCCCGACATACACCCAAAAGTACAAGAAAAGTGGGCTGCAATATGCCCAAAAGAATATAAATAAGCCACAGACGTTTTAGGCTGCCTTCACACGAGTGTCAAAATCACATGAGACTTGTTCGTTGGAAGACGCACAAATATAAACTCCATTCTTTCGAATGAGGTCATACACATGAGCGATGGAACCGCGATGGGTGCTTGTGCAGTAAACAAATCGCGGCATGTTCTATCTTGCTGCATTCTCTCACATCGCAGCACCCATTGTTTTCAATGCTACCAGCGGCAGCATTGCCAGGTCTCCCATTGAAAGCAATGGGAGAAACTCCGCGATTCTCCTGCGGTGACTGAAGCCGCAGCAGAGTTGCTTCTTCCCTGTAGTGACGTGAGGCTGTTTTGCCATGAAAACACCTCGCCTCTTCGGGGAATTCACATGGTGTAGAATTGGATATAAGGATGGGAATTACGACCCCATATCTCGCTGGCCCGTATGAAGTCAGCCTTAAGGATTCTGTTCTGTGGAGTGATGAAACAAAATTGGAACTTTTGAAACCTATGGATTAGCAGTGTGTCTGGAGGAGGAAGAATTAAGCATACAATGAGGAACCCATCCAATTGTAGACATTTCCAGGAGGAGTGAAAAAGGAACATCAAAACACTGAGTTTTAAGAAAAGATACTTCAGTTATCCAATGGGGAATAAAAGTATTTAGTAAAACAAGCATATAAGTGTTGTGTAGTTTGAAGACTTTTGGTCTTATATTTTTGACATGATGGCTGTTTATTAACCTATTCTGTTATTTTCTGCTTTGACCTACTACAGATTTGGTTTTATACGAACAATATATTTAAAGAAGCTGGTATTCAACCTACAACCATTCCATACATTACCTTATCCACAGGGGCTGTTGAAATCGTGGCTGCTGTTGTATCTGTAAGTAGATTTCTGACTTTATATTTAGAGATGAGCGAGCATACTCGCTAAGGGCAATTACTAGATCGAGCATTGCCCTTAGTGAGTATCTCCCCGCTCGGGAGCAAAGATTCAGCTGCCGGCGGCAGGCGGAGAGCGGCGGGGAAGAGCGGGGAGGAACGGAGGAGAGATCTCTCTCTCCCTCTCTCCCCCTGCTCATGACCGCAACTCACCTGTCACCCACGCCGGCAGCCAAACCTTTTCCTCCGAGCGGGGAGATACTCGCTAAGGATAATGCTCGATCGAGTAATTGCCTTTAGCGAGTATGCTTGCTCATCTCTATTTATATTTTATTTAAGTCTATTGGGTTATTTTCCCATACAAACATAAAAGATGTGCGTCTTCACGAGAAATAAAACTGTACTTTCATTTGCTTCAACACAGGCACCCATCCAGAGAAGGGCTTGCTGCACCATATGCCAATTAGAACTGAAAAACATTTTTCTTGAATGTAACACAAATCTTGCTATTTTTAATCTTGTATAGATGACAAGTAATCTCAGTGTCCTGGAAAATTAAAGGGGTTGTCCAGTTACCGGACAACATTGCAGCAATAGCTCAACAAACAGAACAGTACTTACCCCTCCTCTGATGCGGAGAATCCAGTACTGTTGCCTTGCCGCCCTCTCGGTAATTGTTGTTGCAGATGACGCCAGCAGAAGTCCCTTGACCACCGCAGCCAATCAGAGGCTGCTGCATTGCCACACATTTTCCGGGTGCCCGTGCTCTCATCCTGGGCACCATAATGCCAGGAGTTCAGATATAGCTATTCATGAATGAATAGTTAAGGGCTATGTGTGATTGGCTGAGCGCTCAGCCAATAACTAAGCAGTAGCTGCTATTGGTTGAGCCCTCAGCCAATCTGCACAGCTCTTTCAGGAGGCAGGGATTGAAAGCAATGGAATAGAATGCCGGGGACTTCTGCCACAGCTGTGACAGCTGTGACAGCTGTGGCAGAAGTCCCTGGCATTCTCCATCTCTTTTCAATGGGGCTAGCGCTGCTGCCGCTGGCCCTATTGAAAAGACTGGCGATGTGTCGGCGTGATGCCGATTTTTTTTCTCGCACTGCGATGCGAGACTTTAACTTTAGAATCGCATCGCAGTGGAGAAAATATCGCCAGTGGGTGGGAGCCCTTAGGTACGAGGGTATTTTCCTTGCACAGCAGCACTCAACACAGTTGTTGGTTCAATAGTTTTTAGAGCCTTGTGTGGGGCAGAATGTTAAGGCAGCAGAAATGCAGTCCCAAGCTCTCACTCACAGCCTGAGGGTTGCATGTTCAATCCCTGCATGGTTCAGGTAGCCGGCTCAAGGTTGACTCAGCCTTCCACGATTCTGAGGTCAGTAAAATCAGTACCCAGCTTGTTTGGGGGTAATAAACAAATTACGCTGCAGAATTAGTTGGGACTATACAAATAACATTCATTTTTATTTATTTTGTTCAACCATCAACCTATTTCTATCTAATATGTTCAGCCTCTCGTAATCATTTCTTTACCTGGACTGTTTTCTTTTGACTCTTTGACTCTCAGACCTTCTCTGCCCCAACAATGCTGAAGTTCAAAGAAGTCATTCTTTATTCAGTCTTGTGTGCAATATACAACTTGCAGGGATTGGTGAGACGAACATTGCCTCATCTGTGAACTTTTGCTAAGTCTCTATGGACTAAAGTATTTATATCATTTTTCTTTTCTCATAAAGACATTTTCCTCCTTAGATAAAACTAATAAAAGTATTTATTGTTAAAGCTTTACGGTGTAACCTGTGAGCTTGGTATGAGAGAAGAAATGTAATTGCAGGCACTGAGAACTGATTATGCAAGTTGTGGTAGTTGGTAAGCAAATGAGCAGCTTGGATTATGGGGCTAGAGATGAAACAATGGTGCTGTCTAGCTCGTGATAGCGATTTGTAGGTATATTCAACAATCTGACTCCTTATTAATTAATCTGCACTTATTTAGCAGGCCGGTGTCACACAAACGTATTTGCGCAACATTTTGATTTCAATGGGTTCCTTCACATGCGTGTATTTTATACACCCATTTCATTTGTGCAAAACAAAATACGCAGTATGTTCTTTTTTCCTATAATGAAAAAAATTGGGAACCATGTTAGCCAGTAGAGCAAAATGTAATTGTTCTCAGGAAGAGAAACCAAGTAATCTTGTAGATATGATACCCAAAAATACATGAAGTCATAGCGAGCTTTCGAACCAACGCAGCGTTCTGCTTCTGGCTTCAATGAAATAGATCCAAAGAGGGATGCATATTTATACACACATACTTATGACAAGGCACAGACAT
Organism: Eleutherodactylus coqui; assembly: GCF_035609145.1. Lineage (NCBI taxonomy): Eukaryota > Metazoa > Chordata > Amphibia > Anura > Eleutherodactylidae > Eleutherodactylus > Eleutherodactylus coqui. The sequence continues at coordinate 82,634,666 of NC_089843.1, forward strand.
AGATGTGAATAATTTGCACTTAAAAGAATAGAATAGATTTCTCCTACTTCCCAGTCATGCATGAATCCTTGTGAAGCAAACAGACAGCTGTCAGACACCAGATACTACACCAGAATGGATCAAGACCTGACTCAAAAATATGTAATGAATTGAGAAGGGTCGCCAGAAGCCTATCTGTGAGCTCCACAAAACTTTTGGATTTCATACCGGAGAACCCCAGGGTTGGAACATTCTACATGCTTCCAAAACTACACAAAGCTGGCAACCCAGGGAGGCCAGTTAGCTCAGGTGTGGAAACCCTCACTGATGGAATCTCAGGATGGCTAGAAGATGTCCTCAAAGCTGGCAACCCAGGGAGGCCAGTTACCTAATGTGTGGAAACCCTCACTTATGGAATCTCAGGATGGCTAGAAGATGTCTTCAAACCACTGGTGAGAAACACAACCATCTACTTGCAAGACTCCACGGACCCACTGAACAAACTATCAACCATAGGTCCCTTTCCAGATGGCACCATCCAGGCCGCCATTGATGTGGAATCCTTATATTCCAACATCCCACACAAAGATGGACTGATCACCTGCCAGGCACACCTTGAGGCCAATGGGGTTGCCTCTGAATCTCTGTTACAGCTCACGAGATTCATCCTCACACACAATTATTTCTCCTTTGGCAAAGAGATATTCCTGCAATTCACTGGAACCACCATGGGTAGTAAAATGGCACCTCAATATGCCAACCATTTTATGGCAAAACTGGAGAGTGACTTTCTGGCCTCCTGCTCCAGCCAACCGCTGGCCTACTTCCTCTATATTGATGAAATCATAATCATCTGGACCAACACCGAACAAGAACTAATAAAATCCCATGAGAGATTCAGTACATTCCACCCCACCATAAACCTGACATTAAGCTACTCATATACCAAAATCAACTTTTTGGACACCACCATAAAAATTTCAAACAATTCAATACAGACATCACTATACCGAAAACCGATTGATCGTCCCACATACCTCAGATGGGGCAGCTTCCACCCTAAACTCATCAAAAAGTCAATAGTTTACAGCCGGCCCATCAGATACAACCGGATCTGCTCCAACAGACATAGAGGAACATCTATGTCATCTTAAAAAGACATTTTTAAATCAGGGCTACCATCCCACTTTAATTGATGACCAAATCACCAGAGCCACCAGGATACCCAGAAATCAACTACTCCAATACACAGAGAAGGAATGAAACAATCATGTACATCTAGTAGTGACCTACAATCCAAGAGGTACTAAGGAAAACGCAAGGAAGCTCAATCATACCCTACACAAATATGACAGTCTGAAACCATATTCCCGGACCCTCCACGTCTGTGTTACAGGCAACCTCTAAATTTGAGAAACTTTATAGTCAGGAGTGCATTTCCCTCTGACACACAGAAAGGAACTTATCCCTGTAATGTAAGGAGCTGCAAGATCTGCTCATATGTACTGAACACAGACAGGATACAAATCCCCAACACACAGCAGGACTATAGGATCCCGGGGACATTCACATGTTCCACGTCCGATGTTGTATACCTGATCCTGTGCAGCAGATGTCCTGTTGGGGTACTTTATGCTGGAGAAACAGGGCAAAACCTTAAAGCGAGGATGAGATCTCATCGCCACACAATTAGAGAGAGAAATACAGAATTACCTGTGGCCGAGCACTTTTCTAGTTATGGACATGACATAGAAGATATGAAAGTTATGATACTGAAAGGCAATTTCAAGTCACAAAGCCATAGAATAATTTGGGAATATAAATTTATAACAACTTTTGACACTTTCAATAGAGGGTTAAATTCTTCACAAGGATTCATGCGTGGAGTATGAGAAATCTATAGCACACATAACACTATTGGTTTAGTGACCCCCTAACACTAATTCAGGAACCATAAAACCTTCACTCCCTTATCACTGTCTATTTAAAGATGTTTGTAGTATTCTTCTAGGTGCAAATTAATCACATCCATGTCTGTGGCTTGTCATAAGTATGTGTGTATAAATATACATGCCTCTTCAGATCTATTTCATTTGAGCCTGAAGCAGAACCCTGCGTTGGTTCGGAAGCTCACATTAACATCATGTATTTTTGTTCGCTATTAAAAGGTATCCTATCTACAAGATTATGTGGTTTCTCTTGTTGGGAACAATCACATTCTATTTTCCTATCTCGCACAAATATGAACCCCACTCTTTACACATGAGCAATGTTTTCCCGCATGGCACTGTGATGTGATGTTATGTGAGAAACAAAATTGCGTCATGTTCTATCTGGCTGCGTGATCTCGCAACACAGCCCCATTGTTTTTAATGTGGCCGGCGGCAGCAGCGCCGGCCCCATTGAAAGCAATGGAAGAGGTTCCGCGATCCCCAGCCGCGGCTGTGACAACCACAGAGGGGAATTCCCCTCATTCCTAAAGTGATGCAAGGCTATTTTCCCATGAAAACGCCTCACTTTCCTGGGGAATTCACATAGTAGGCTGTGCGATATGGGAGCTGGACTCACGGTCCCATATCATGCTCGCCCATGTGAAGTTAGCTTAATAGTAGCATTTCATGTATTAGGGCTCCTTCACACAATCGTATTTGCATGTGAATTGATATCAATGAGTTCATACACATTTCTTGTGCGTACAAAAGAAAAAAATGTGCTCTATCTTCCTGTGCATTTGCGCAGCAAAGGATCCCATTGAAGTCTATGGGAGGTTTGCAAATGCTTGCTCAATGCATGCAGAAATGTACAATAGGCAGCGCAAAACCGTCGGAAAATGAACACATCCGGACCTCATTAGGCTAAATATCTATTTAAATCAGGATAGATGTGTGTTGCTCGCAAATAAAAAGAAGTACAGTACAATGTGTAGATACGTGCTCAAATCAACCTTGTTCATAGTGCAAATACATTCCGCTGAGGAGCCTTTAGAGAATTAGCATGCGCTATACCTTATCCTAGACATGGACCCTTTTTACGCCTATACATCTATAAGCCACTTAATTAGAGGCACCTACCCTTTTGAAGCTTCCCTCTATGGAAATTAGACTCAGAACCTCAGAGTGCAACATAAAATGGAGTGACAAATTTAAGTGTGAATCTGCATTAAAGCCGATTTACAGGCAAAGACAATCTTTCAAACGATTGAAAGATTGACAGTTTTAGCAATCATTTTGCATAAAGTGTTCATGGACACTAATGTCCATGAACACTTTTATTAGCTTCATTTGCATGTAAAAGAGCCTCCAGGAGCTGTTTGTAGAACACAGCATGTGGTCTGAACTTTGCAATCAGCTCCTTTGTTCTTTCAGGGGCTGTTGGCAGAATACAATGTAATCTCCGACTCCCATATAGAACACAGCCTGAGGTCCCTATTATCTCTCTCCCTCTGAAAGATGGATTTTAAGCTCCCCTGAAAATCATCGTTTAGCCGAAAATTAAACAATGGCAGCGTTTACACGCAATGATTATTGCTCATATGTCATCGCTTAAACAAATTTTGAGCAATAATCATTGCGTGTAACTGAGCCTTTGGACTGGGAAGATCAAGCTATCTGAGCAACTTTAAATGAGGACTGGCCATCAGTGCTAGACTAGGATCTCATACACTGCCAACCTTATCGGGTTTTCTCATGCAATGGTGCTGAGAGTATACCGAGAATGGTGTGATTGAGGAAAAACATCCAGAGATTGCAGATTTCTGTAGCACCTTGCCAATAGGAATGTCAGAATTTGGTGTATGCAGCATGAATCAATGAGCTGTTCCTATCAGCGGTACAGAACATGTCATTACTTGCAACTGCAAGAAGCAGCCCCATGCGCGTGGGTCAATATTCCTGCAGAACACTAGTGGAATCAATGTGTCTTTGTGAGGCTAACGGAGGTCCAACATACTACTAGATGGACCATATATCAATGTCAGTTAGATATCTGCTCACCTATGGCTACGGTGGCTTACTGTATGCATTAGCAGTTCATACCAATGAGAAATAATAATACTACAGTATACAGTTTTATGAATAGTTTCGGATTCGGGTTTAACAAAGGAAATAATCTAATGATTAAATATATTTCCATTTAAATTCAATTTATCCTTCCACAATTCTTGCAATGCAGCATAAAAATCCCCCTTTCTAGGTAGAAGCTATAGTTCTATTCATCCTAATCTCCTTAGATCATAATTGCACTTCGAGAACTGCAGTGAAGACTGACACATAAGTAACGCAGTACAAGAATGAGACTAAGGGATATAACACTTCATTACTACAAGATCAGATGGCGTTCAGCTTCTGTGCGGTTCTTTTCTTTATCAAGCCCGTGTACTGATGTAAGACCCAGGTCTCATAATACGGACAGTCCTCTCTACTTTCTTTCATTTCTGCTTCATTACTAGCATGTTCTGGAGGAATGAATGAATGAATTATGCATTTGTTAAAAGTGGTGTACAAGTATATATCTGCTGTGATAACGCCACGTAGAACCTCCTGGAATGACAGCTGATTAACTTGTCTATCACGTCTGCTGCTTGCACACGTCTATCCGGAGATGTGCTGACAATTAAAAGTTCCAATGTTTCAGGTGGAAAGTTTTACATCTTGTTCTTCTTTATCTTTTCAGGTACAGATATAAAATAGACCCTAAAATGGGTTTATAGTGCATGGTTTATGTTGAGACATACAAGCCAATAGGGATGCTGCAAGGCTTGAGCCTAGTAGGGATGTAATTCAGCAATATATTAGGATTACTATACTTACAAGATCATCCTCCGATGGGCCCAGGATCTGACAGATAAGCACAAATTGACTTGTGGTGTGATAGGTATTACCTACAGAGTAACAGTCGGACAGCAGCTAGACTGGCTGGGGTGACTCAGGTGCTGGTAGGTGGTCTCAGGTATCTGGAGCCATGCTGACTGCAGTGTGTCCCACAGTTGCTGGAGGGGTTCCTTAGGGAAGAATCCATAGAATGAACACAATCGAAGTGGTCCCACAGATGTTCAAATTGGTTCAACTGTGGGGAATTAGGGGGCCGGGAAGTACTTGGAAGTCTTGGTAGTGGATTTTCAACCACTGTCAGACATTTCTAGCTATGTGACATGTCACATTGTCTTGTTGGAAGATCCCATCTTCCCGAGTGAAGACAAACAGCAAGGATGGATTCGTAACCAAATCGGTTGAGTGCCTTCCCACAGACAAGGGGCTCAGAGAATGCCACGAAAAATTCCCCAGACCATAACACTGCTGCCACCAACTTGTGTTCTTCCAGTAATGGTTGCAGGGTGTTTGTTCTCTGATGTTTCTTCCCTGACATGCCAACGTCTATTCGTTTGGTGATGCCGAAAACGTGACCCATCAGAGAATGCAACTTTTTGATAATCGGTGGGGGTCCAATTCCGATATTACCATGCAAATTGAAGCCTTTTCTTGCTTTGAAACTTTGTTCGGATAGGTGCAGTTACTATCCATCTGCTTCGGAGCCACGTATGCAGGAGGGTTCACTGAACTATTGTTTTAGACATGCATATAGTAGCCCCCTGCTTAATTTTCACGGTGAGCTGCTCCATTGTAGTGTATTGGTCAGTCCTTGCGCACTTTCATCGCTTATGTTCACCTCTCACATCTATAGCACGTGGTGCTCCGCAGTTTCCACTGCAGTTTTTCCCAATGGTGCCATTTGTCCCCTCATGATACACTTTCACCACAGCAGCTCGCGAACATTTTACAAACTGCGCTGTTTGAGAAATACCGTCACCCTTGGCCCGAAAGCTAACAATGATCCCTTCTTGCAACTCTGATAAATGGCTTCTTTTACTCATGACAATCATGAGCGATATGTGAGGTGAGCAGATACCCTGTCTCACACCTGATATCCCCACCAAGCCACGACATGTCCCATCCTTCATGGGCTATGCCCTGCCGTTGCCAAAAGTGGGAGTTGGTCATGATAATGTGACTCTGCTGTGTGTATATAATATAATGCAATTACTCAATTTTTTGCACCACTATCTAACTTATATTCAGTTAGATAGTGGTGCAAAAATTGGGTAATTTGCCACATACTGCAGTTTGCTGTATAAACTCAGAGACAGCCACAAGAACCAGGACTGTGCACAGGGTGTAACTGTCTGCAGACACCCAGAGACTATCACAGGAGCTGCTGCATGAAGGGAGCAACATTCTGTGAGAGACGGTGCTTGGAACTGTGCTACATTACAACAGAACCCAAATCACAAGAGGATATTGAGAGTTTCTTCAGCAAGGAGTCGTAAGTGAGGCCAGTCTCATTAAACCTCAGACAAAGTGTGCATTAATAGTGAACTTTCAGGGACTATCAAGAGTGTAGCAACATTGGTATGGCTGGAATAATTGGTACAAACTGTGTGAGTTTCTTATTATTCCATGCCAGGGGACCTTTTTTTTAATTATTAGAGTTATCACATATTTCCACAAAAGTCCATGGAATATAGATAGTGTGCTGTTCTTCACGACTTTGTACATTAAGTTGCAACAAAATGTTTTGATATCCCGTGTTGAAGTACGAATTGCCTTACCATGGCTCTGTAAATCTAACATAGTAGTTGTTCCATACGAAGTATACAATATTGTTATTCTGTATAGCGCATACCATAATCTTGCTCAGTCGCAAGTAGATGTAGTTATGATTAATTGCGGTACCGTAACACTTTGCTTGTACTCATACTGTTTTCTAAATTGCGTAACCATATTCTTCTGCGGTTGATTAGTTGTAATAAAAGTTTCTATTTTCGTAGCCCCGTTGTCCGCCTCGTATCCTGTCACCTATGTCGCCTACCATCACCCGTGACGTGCAGTACTAGTTTGTCATGCAAATTTCTCACAGCAGGACTGTGATCAGCCTATAAAATGCCAACAACATTATATATGCAGATCTGCAGAACATCCATGTCAGGAATTTTGTTTTCTGCCGCAGATACTTTAGTGAAATCCAGAACAGAGCTAATCCCGCTATGTGAACATACCCTTACAGCTGCCTGGTACTGGCTATTTGCTAGAGAAGAGTGTGCTCTATCTGCACAGTTTACATAGTTGCTTGTCAAATCAGGTACAAGTTAAAATGTTGCTTATTAGTGTAACTGAGGCAATATCCCGAAAGCATATTACACAGTTCAATGCATAAATGTCAGCTTTTATCAATCGTTTCTCATGTTTTTAGAACAACTCACAACCCTCTTGTTTTCTTCAGTCTAAACCTGCAATGACTTTTACAGCTACTAAGGGGACAAACATTGATGTCAAATGTGATGAGTCTTACAAGCAAACCATAGATGTTGTATCACTGTTGGTGTGCTGTTACAGCTATGAATGAGTTAATAACATGAGCTGAGTTACTCTGTTATCCGTATGCACTGCTTTTATTCTTGTGCTTTGCTGCCATCTAGTGGTCATTGTTATATTTGTTTCATGTATATTTGGCACTGCAACTACCACATAACGCTTTTCTGTAACCCCTCCTGATTCCTGTGACGTCTTATGCAGCTCCCTGGGCAATGACATCTTGGTTTTGCACAGGAAAGACATCACAGACCTGGAGAGAGGATTTTCCCTTGACTCTGTTAACTTCACTTACAGTCAAATGAACTGAGTGCTGAGCACAGGGACCAATTAGAGGCAGCTCTCAGCTGTCATTCAATAGCTGAGAGCTGCCTCTGATTTGTCCCTGCGCTCAGCTAATCAGAGGCAGCACTCATGAATTCATGAATGGGTGAGTGAGAGCTGCCTCTGATTGGCTGAGGGCTGTGACCAATCAGAGGCAGCCCATTCAGCAGGCGGGGATTTTAAATCCCCGCCTGCTGAATACTACAGAAAGCAGTTCAGGAGAACTGCCGGCCGGACGCAGCTGAACTCCGGCTGCAGGGAAACGGTGAGTATACATTTTTTTTTTATTTTTACACATTTTCAGGATGCTTTTCAGGGAAGGGCTTATATTTTAAGCCCTTCCCCGAAAATTCATCCAGCGCTCGCCGGCAGCCCATTGCTTTCAATGGAGCCGGCTATATTGCCGCCTCCATTGAATTCAATGGGCGAACATCGTTCTTCTCTGCCACAGCTGTTACAGTTATGGCAGAGGAGAACGATCTTTAGTATATGTTCTCAATGGGGTCGGCGCTGCTGCCGCCGGCCCCATTGAGCGCATATATAGAACACAGATTTGCGCAGAACGCAGATAGGCGCGTTCTGCGAATCGTTGTGTCCTATAATTTATCGCACATCCTCATAAAAAATGGACATGTGCCAGCTCCCATTGTGATGCATTGGGTCTATATATCTGCAGATCGCAAGCGCATCTGCAAATCGGACCAAAAAACGTCCATGTGACCGAGGCCTCACTGCAGCTTATATTTAAAGGAATTGTCCGAGATAGTTTTTTAAGAAAAAACATGTTCCTCCTGCAAAAATTTAACGGTCTCCTGGCTCCCAGCTGTGTCCGTCGCCGCTGCTCTCAGTTTATCCCACTATGTTTAAAGGCTAAGAACTGCCTGCTTATGGAACATCACAAGCTGCTGCAGCCAATGACAGAGCGCAGTGCTTGATCGCTCAGTCTGTCATTGGCTGCAGCAGCTTGTGACAGTCCATTCCCAGGCTGACTGTAGTCTGTAAATAAAAAGCAGGCACAGAGGACCAAGCAGCAGCATGGGAGATGCGGGGAGCTAGGAAAGGTGAGTATACAACTAATTGTTATGTTCTTGCATAGAAGTGTTATTATGTTTTTGAGAAAACAAATAATTTGTGACAAGCCCTTTAACAAATTAGACAATAAGAACTTTCTAAACTGGGAAGGAGATGTCTGCAGCTTTGAAGGATAAGACATAACACAGACACTGTACATGAGGAACTAGGTGAGGTTTTATTTTGTCCTTGAAAGTATGCTTTAAATCAGCCTTTTATGAATAATACATATACATTTACTTTCTGAGGATATATAAATGAGCATGTGTGCAAATGTGCTCAAAAAAGGCCAATATTTCTATTCTATTTTGTGTCCCGGTGAACAGCGTGATACATTTTATGAAATAATGGTGTCTCGTGTTAAGAGTCCAATCATCTGGCAGTACTAATGTGTATCAAATCAATCTGGCATCTCATTATATTCCGAATGAATATATCAGCCACAATCGATGAGCACTATATGAAATTCCCATTTTATCTGTCTTGAAGTCACATGCGTCAGAGAGAGGAGCTCATAATGGCCTCAGCCGTCATTTCTTCCCTTATTTTCTGGCATTATACATGTTTGAATTGCTGGTTCAAATGAAACTTAGATTCTTGTCAGCATGAAGCTTCAATGAATCCATGAGATTACAATGTAATAAGCATTTCATCATATAAAAGACTAACGTATAGCATTCATCAATGTAGACTGTACCTTATCAGTCATTTGACAATAATATTAATGGGACATGTAAGCATGATATTGCAGCGGCGTGCCACTACAGCTGCCAGCTTGGCTTACCTGCTGCTGCCCTCAGCCGCCATTCACATTCGTGCGGCAGATGTTGTATCCTCCCCATTGCACAGTTCCTTGCTTTTGTCCATAGGGCAAGCGCATGCTACTGCCAGAGCATGCTCTGCAAAATTGTCTCCAACCTATCCTCTGACAGTCCTAGCTATATTAGGCATCTTCGCCCTAAGGTGTATGCCTAAGTAATTTAGTTCCATCTGTTGTTGAAGCCAGATCAGAAGTTCACATGTGCTCCCAGGGAGTGAAATAATCTGTCCATGTCAGCATCGGCCCGATTTCACCAAAATGATTGTTAATCAGGACGATACCGACTCTCATTAAAGTCAAATTGGGATCATTAATTTGCCCTCCAGAAGGTTTCTAATGCAGCCAAAGCCCTCCAAATTGCATGGGAATACAGTCATATAACTGGGGCACACTGTGTTTCTCACAAAAATGGGTAACAATAGGAAAATAAGTAGTAAATAAGAAGGCCTAATAGGGTCTGACAAACAACCAAGCATACCGACACACATAAACAGATGTAAATAGATATGATGTGAGAAATTGGTTCATATTTTGGCCAAGAAATTTAAGCACACGAGTCCACTTCAAGGCTCCTCGTTGTCTCATGGGTCCCTCTTCTAATAAGACAACTTCCATATGAAACCTGCCTGCATGCGGGGCAATCGTCCTGACAGGGACGACCCCATGCTGGAACTTGACCAAGAAGACAAAGGATACACAACAGGATTAAATGCAGCTCACACCAACACGCTAGAGATTTGCATACAACACCATGCACCCTGAACTGGACTGTCCGCCCCTCATGTCTGGAACCCTACACAGAAACGGAAGAACATGACACTGTTTACACTGAACACACTGACCAAAAAGAGGAAAGCCCAGCAGCCTCTAGTAGAGGAGCTGGTATATATGAGCAGCAGACCAGTGGGGATTGGCTTACTGGAGAAATCCACACCCAGAGGGCTCAATTAACACCCACCTGTGAGGCTGCACTGCTGGAAACCCATGTAGAACAACAAACCCAGCAGCACACCCAAACACTGACTCTTTGTCCAGGTTGGTTCTCCAAGGCAACGGTTGGTGTGAATTCATGTGTCTGTTCATACTCTTTGTGTCGATGCTGTTTATGTTCTTGTTGCACTTTAAACATTTACCGTAGATCCTAAAGATGACCACTGTACTGTCATCACCTGCGGTTTAGAAGAATGTTCATGCTGCAAAAGTCCATTGAGCAGATCTAGCTGTGGGCCTGATGTTGCTGTTGCTGCAACTAGTAGTAGCTGCTGATTGTGGAGGTTTTTCTGCAACACTCTACTACCTGTCTTGGCAGGGTGCTGACCCACAATATCCACTTCTTCCTCTTTCCTGCTAGCTGCTCTGATGACTCGCCCTGCCTCTCTATGTTAAGTCAAGTACGTGATCCTCTTTTACCTCCTTTTCCTCTTCATCATCCTTCTCCTCCTGCATGGACTCTATAATACAGTGAGCAACAGGAGCTGGCACCAGCATGTTTGCATCCCCTTAAGTACATGTGGAGGGCTGACCTCACACACTAACCTACCCTTATCTTGCTCTTTGGAGGAAAAAAAATCATTGGGCATCAGTGCATTCAATGTCTTGAAATTCTCCCTCTAGTTATTTGTACTGCCTGGTTGACATCCATCCCATCGAATGATCAAATGGCTCCTCAGACTGATCCATGTGGACTGCTTCAGAATGTGTGGGGGATTTTCCACGGGGTGAAGTAGAGGGGAGATGCTCATGGCCAAGTGGTGCAAACAAACTGCTGTGTGCTTGCAACTGGGAGGAAGAGGTGGCGGTAGTTGAGGCATGCTGTGTCATCCACTCTACGACCTGTTCTGTGTGCTGTGGATGTAACTCATGGGCAGAACCACTTCTAAAGAGTGGCAGCAGGTTTGCCTCACCTCCTGCAGAATGTGAAGCCATTGCTTCAATGGGAGCTTCTTGAAGTACCAACTTGGTTATTGTCTACCACTTCCACCACCATCACTGCCGACACGTCAGATTTGAGTGTATTGTTACTTAGCTTTTCAGATAACTTTATAGTTTACAGAAAACTACTGGCAGCTGCGCCACATTTTAGTAATTTGTATTGGTCAGACGCACAACTTTGAACAATGTCTGAGGCTGCTAACATACACTATGTCTTTTTGCTGTCTCCCTGTTTAGTTTTTTCTTGTAAATTCACCTAAAAACATTGGTAGGCTGCAATCTCAGGGCAGCACAATATGTAAGAACAGAAGGCCAGAGAGTATATATTGTATATTCTGAACTGTCCCTGATTTCTGTCCCAGCTTCATTAACTTCCCCTCACTTCACAGACAACTGCTTAATGCCAGAAAATAATTTGTGTTGTCCAGACGCGCAACTTTGAACAACGTCTGAGGCCACAAACCGTGAACTGCAATATCCCCCACGCAAAAGTGTAGTATGCAAGATAGAGGACACGTTTGGTAACATCATCAAGGCATGGAATTTAAGGAAATCTGATTTTCCTGTGATTTTCACCAAAAAATAGGTTGCACTCAACCGATCCAATTTGGGGAAAAGCAGGGCAATTTACCATCTGGTAATTATTTTCTGCCATATCCCATCAAGAAAATGACATCTATTGAATTGCAACAGTGGAAAAGTAAAAAAAACATCATCAGCTCAGATATGTTGAAGCCTAAATTACGGTACTCATTAAATAAAGATTTCCGAGTGCTTCAGTAGACTGGCAGGGGAAACTGAATAGATAATGTATGGAGTATAGAAAGGTGAGCAAATCCACTGGGGATTGTCCTCACTGCATTTTTGCAAATTATTGTGCATTAATTTAAAGTTGGCTGAGAACTTTTAGTTCCATAACAGCAGAAGTCGCATCTTTTTGTTTTTAGTTAGTAGTTAAAATTCAGAAGTTTAGGGAACTCAGCTGGTAATGTGTTTTTTTTGGGGGGGTGAGAGGGGGGTTGAAATGGTAAGGGATATTGCTCTCTACTGCAAAAGAAAGTTTTGCCTTGGGTCCACAACAGGGGTCCCATCCTTATGTATCTTGCAAGATACATTCAACTTTTACTGATGGAAGAGAGACACATTAAATGTGGAGATAAAAGAAATCACGAATTTCCAAATATCCACAGATCAAAATTTGACACTAGTATTATACTATCCAAGTTATCAAACTTGGGTTACTCATTTGTGGAAAAAGTTGGCTTTGAGGTGATCTATTTGCACTGGACCAATATATTGGCAGAACGGAGAGTTCAGATCATCTTTTTAGACCTACTCCTGTAACTATGACAAGGGGGCATCCTCTAATGCCTAGAGGAAAAGCTGTTTCACTATAATCATAGATAGGGATTCTTTACTGTAAGGGCAGTGAGACTAAGGAAATCTCTGCCACCAGGTATGATAGTAGATTAACTGAACGGGTTAAGGAGGGCCTAGATGCATTTAAAAAAAAGCAAAAAAGCACAACATTGCAAGTCATCAGTATTGGATGTTTGGAGATGGGACATTGATCCACGGATTTATTCTGACTGCCAGATTTGGAGTCAATAAAGAATTTCCCCCTTAATATGGGACAACTGGTATCTTCCTTACTCTTTTCTCAACCCGATCACCTGTGTAACGATAATTCAGAACTCCTATGGCAAGCCACAGCAGGGGGTCGAGAGTCACTTGTAGCTGCCAATCACTTGTTGGGGACCACTGGTCTGTAAGGTAAACCAACCAATACTTAAATGCAGGTAATGATTTTCCAGGTTAAAGCAGTCATGTGGTTCATGAATAACAATTTTTTTAAGTCTTCTCATAACTTTATTGAAGGTAAACAGAGTTTGAAATTATGTAAAGCAGTTCTAAATGGACTGATGCAAAGTCATTAATGGTGCACATGTGCATCATCTCTTGTACCTGTGTGACTCATATATTACTTGGTTCCTCTGAAGGTTACTGGCGGCATAATTGCAGAAGGAAGTTTTTCGGCATGAATAACTCAAACTTTCTAATTCTAACCTCATTTCATTTAATCTCTTCTATTGTGTGCCAAACTATCGTATATATATATTTATTGAATATGTTTAATTTGTATGTATGTATTTCTGGTCTTCATTTTCTAGCTATTAAAAGCACATTATGGATGCAGTGAAGGGAAAACAAAATGTTCTTGCATTTTTGTAGCATTAGTTGATTTTAATATAAAATTTATTCATTGAAAAAGTTACAATGAAATGGAAACTATTTGAGGGAAAGAAATGTTTTCTAAACTTTATAAACTTTACATCTAAGACTTTAAAGAGGAACTGTCAACACTTTTTGCCTCTCTAGGCATTACTAGGGAAGCTCTAGATCTTTTAGAAATGGCTGTGCATATTGTATTTCCTCCTGATTATGAAGATAATACTTACAGGAGTTGAGCACCAAAAAGGAGTCGCTCTACTTATGTGATTAGCTGAAAACACATATGAAAAGAAGAATGGGGTTAGTTCCATTGTGCCTCTAACTTCCTGACTCCCCCAAAGGTCTGTGCCTCTCCTGGGTATTAGATTTCTCAATTAGATGACAGCAAAACACGTTTTTTTCAATTGAAATATATATTTTTAAGGCTCCTGTATCTACAGCAGTGTTTCATTTTTAGCCTTGGGCACCCCTGGGAAAACGTTTTTTACCTCGGGGTACCTCTCTCAAAAAATTTTACAAAAGACTTTTAAAAACTTCTCCCCGTCACAGTGTAATCACACCCAGCACTTCAACAACCCTCAAACCTCTCTCTCCACAGCCGAAATACACGTGTATGTGTGACCAAGCCCCGTTGGCCCTCCTGCAATATATTTGTTTGCGTAAACCTCTCTCCCTCCCAGAGACATACAAGCTTATTTTTATACTTAGGACTTACTCACACAACATAATGCGCAGTGAATAAAACCCATTCATTTCAATAGGTTCGTTCACATGAGCATATTTTGCGCGCACATTTCATTTGTGCAAAAGAATACGCAGCATGCTTTATTTTCTTGCGTATCGCGCATGATTATAATAGTACTTGCAGTATGAACTATGATTTTTTTGCGCGTATCAGTGTATTTTACTGTACTTTTAACTCTTTCCAATTCAACTTTGGATTCAGGGTTTCCTAAAAGGCTTTCTTTTTTGCTGTTGTACCATCTGCTGGCTAAAGCCGGTGTGTGTGCGCCAGAGAGGCTCCGACAGCACAGTGGCTGGCAATAGATGGTAAGAATACCCTGTCGGACGTCTTCTGACATTGGATTTGTACAAGCTTCAATCAGAATGTAGGAAGACGTCAGACAGTGGATTGGAAAGGGTTAACGCCCACAAGGTATGTTCATTTGCGCTCGGCAAAGAAAAATGCACCAATTAAAATAGCTAATTAGTCCAAAGAGTTCCAGATGTGTTCTTTTTCCTTCTCAATTATGCAGTGTTTTGCGCATCTGCTAGCATATTGCGCACCCCCAATGACTTCTATGGGGACTTTGGGTGAACAAATGCACAGGAAAATAGAGCATGTTGCGGTTCTTCTTGCGCAACCAAAACGCGCAGGAAATATGTGCACAAATACATTGACGTCAGTGGGTTCTATTCTCTGCATATTGCACGCTTAAACTTTGCGCACACAAATACGCCCTTGTGAAGGGGGCTCTGGGGTGATTTTAGGCAGAACAGTTTATGGTTCACACGAGCAAATGGGCGAATGATGTCAGCGTTCGCTCTTGCAGCTTGTGTATACGGACGAATGAAAACCAGTGAATGGAAGTGACTGAATGATCGGTATTTAAATCGACGATTAGCAAAAGAGCCAACGAGGATTTTCATGCTTGCATGAAATGAACGATCAGCGAACAAATTATCGCTAATCGTTGGACATATTTACACTGAACTATTGTTCTAATTGAAACAATCCAGCGATTTTTTTTTTGAGCGATAATGGTCCCATTTAAAGGCAGCTTTACTCTGAAGGCATCCAACATACACTTGCAGCTTCCTGAGTGGCAGTGCTCCTCTCTGATGTGGCAGCGGGCAAGGCAACATGACTGCGTGTCATGGGTGAAGCTTGCCTCTGAAAGGTCCCATTGGAAACCATGGGTTCTTTTAGATGTGATTTTTTTGACGCACCTACTCAGCTGGGATGGGTGAATGTAGGCTGATTTACTGTTTTCTGCATGGCCAGCAGATTTAAAATACGTATACAATTCGAAAAATCCATTTACTGACGTCACAATAGGGAATATCAAATCTAGTATATAGAGGAAAGTGGAGTAGTTACTCTTGGCAGCCAATCACATTCCAGCTCAATTTTATCTTTGAAAAAAGATTGGTTACTACTAGAGTTGAGCGAACGTACTCTGCCGAGCTTGTTGCTCATTCGAGTATTAGCGTACTCGATGGTGCTCTTTACTCGAACGAGCATCAAGCCGTGTTCGACCCCGCCCCAGTTTTTGGCTCCTCCCCACTGTGACGTGCCTGTTTTAGCCCCTCCCCACTGCGACGCAGCGCGTGTCATTGGCAATTTTTTTGTCTGCCAGGCAGGAGAGAGAGAGAGAGCGAGAGAGAGAGACGAACCTAGGGAAAAAAGAAAAAAAAAGCTTGGCACCAGGCGTCCCACATATAAAAATGCTCAAGTCTCCCATTGTAGTCAATGGGGTTCGTTACTTGAGTAGAGCTCTCGAATTTTACGAAAAACTTGACTCGAATAACGCGGACTTGAGCATTTGGGTGCTCGCTCATCTCTAGTTACTATGGACAATTGCTCTACATTTCTTTTGCACAGGTTTTGATAAATCTTCCCCAATTTTGTGTCATGTCAGTTTGTTGGGGTCCTTAATTTGGCATGTAGCTCTCTATGCCAGCCTCACAGCCAAGAGACGGCGAAGAAGTCTTCTTCATTGCTAAATCTTGTAGACTCCAGAAATTTGGAAACCTCCCTTGTTTCAAAAAGCAAATCATCAGACAAAAACATCTCTGGGAGGTTCTCCACCAAGAATGAAAATGTATCCCAATCGAACAACTTTTAGGTTGATCCAATGTATGGTGAAAGTATGCAAGGCCATTATACAGTTAGAGTGGATATTTTGAGGGGTCTGAAATTTGAAGTCATTTCCAATGTTTGAGCTGTTTTTGTTTGTTTTTCTTTTTTTGTATCTCAATAAACATGAACATCCCAAAGTATTGATATTTTTGACTATTACTAACCATTTTAATAGTTGTTTCCAAACTTCTGGAGGGTATTGGACATGACACTCAATAAGTGGTGCTAGTGCTGGTAATCATGACACATCTCTCCATCACCAGATGCCCCTCACTACATCACTGCTGTTTTTTTTCTATATGAATACTTGTAAAAAAAACTGACATTTTCTTACAGTTATTGGTTCTACTCAGCAATAAGCTGTAATATTGTAACTAGTCCTTTGTAACAAGTATGCTGTGTACGCTGAGCAGGCATACATGTTAGCATTTGGGAACAGCAGTCTAGAAAGTAACAACTTTTGAAGCCCCCCTTCCTAATTATGCTGTGCAGTGTATCTGGTATCTCATCCACTGCCCTGAGGATGAATCACTTTCTCACTAATTTTCATTCCATTAAACACATTCTCCAATGATTTTCTTTTCTGCACTTTTTAGTATGCTGTCAATGAATTAATTCACACCTCAGTAATCTGTTACAAACACAGGATTCCAGAGTTGTTGTTCATTTCTTCAAAAAATTCAATAGCATACTTCATGAAATAGTCAATAGCTCAAAGCTCATCATAAGTCGACTGACGCAGTTTGATCAGCATTAGAGATGAACGAGCATACTCGCTAAGGACAATTACTCGATCAAGCATTGTCCTTAGCGAGTATCTCCCCACTCGGAAGAAGAGGTTCAGGTACCGGCGCGGGTGACAGGTGAGTTGCGGCCATGAACAGGGCGGAGCGGGGGAGGGAGAGAGGGGGAGAGAGAGATCTCCCGTCCGTTCCTCCTGATCTCCCCTGCAGCTCCCCGCCCCCCGCTGAATCTTTGCTCCTGAGCAGGCAGGTACTCGCTAAGGGCAATGCTCGATCGAACAATTGCCCTTAGCGAGTATGCTCACTCATCTCTAATCAGCATCCATTTTTTCTTTGGCTGCGTTGACAGTATTGCATTATGGCCTGATAGGTCTAGGCAGAGGCTAGGCACAGGGAAGTAGCAATGGTGCCAAAATAACAGTCTCGCCTGGGCCTAAAGGCTTTCTGCAGCATCAGAAAATAGCCTTTGGTAAATTTGGGGCCCTGTGCCCCTGATACACATTTAGCATGGGGACACATTGCCTCTGGTTAATTAGTAAATATACAGATCACTTCTTCAAGGTATTGTTGCCAATTCTCCTGACCTTGTATAGTCATTGATAGTATTGAGTGAACCCAAACAGCCAAACCCTGTTCCTGGTCAAACTTTACTAAAAGTTCAGTTTGACAAGAACGAAAATCTCGAGCAATTTGTATCAACCATACCCACTAAAAAAAGAGAAAGGAAATTGTAGGAGGAAGAAGAGTGAAAAGTAAGGAGAAGGAAAAAGAACAAGTAAAAAGAGGAGGTAGGGAAAAAGACGTTACATTTCTTTTTCCATCTTTTTTCTTCTTCATCTTTTTCCTTCATTTCCCTTCTTTTTTTCCCTTCATTTTCTTCATTAACAAAAGTACTTACATACGGCCCTAGGGCTTCTACGGCTCTTAGACAGTGCTACCCACCAGTTAGAGGTGGTGAAGTTTACGGTTTGGTTTTCAAAAGGTCACTGATCACTAGTCATTTGATGAAGTTACATGTCATCTGTGAACTTCAGTATGTTGTTTTAATGGTATTGATAATAGTGGATGCAATTTGGTTGTTGTCACCATTACCTGAGCTAGCACTGAAATAAAAATGAATGTGCTGCCAACTGACTCTCAGCTTACTTGATCATCAATCCATCTTAGAGCCCATGATGATCAGATTGAACGTAGGTTCTCCCATTGATCTGCTGAATATCAGAATTAGTGATATCAAGCCTTTAATTTGATGATATACTGTATAGAGATGAGCGAGCATACTCGCTAAGGACAAATACTCGAGCGAGTATTGTCCTTTTTGAGTACCTGCCCGCTTGGAAGAAAAGATTCGGGTGCGGGCGGGGGTGAGCACTATGTTGTGGGAGTGAGCAGGAGGGAGCAGGGAAGAGGGAGAGCTCTCACCCCCGTTCTCCTCCGCTCTCCCCCGCCACCCCCCGCCGGCACCGGAATCTTCTCTCACGAGCGGCAGGTATTCGAAAAGGACAATACTCGCTCGAGTATTTGTTCTTTGCGAGTATGCTTGCTCATATCTAATACCGTATATACTCGAGTATAAGCCGAGTTTTTCAGCACACTTTTTTGTGCTGAAAAGCCCCCCTCTGCTTATACTCTTGTGAGGTTAAAAAAAAAGCGCAACACTCACCTCCCAGCTGGCATCTATGTCCCCGGCGGTGCGGCAAGCTGCTTGAGAATTCTCCCCGCTGCCATCTCCCTGCTCGGCTTTGAATTCCCCCGCCATCAACGCTGTGTAAGTAAGCCCTGTGATTGGATCGAGCGCCAGCCAATCACAGCCGGCGCTCGATCATTCACAGCTTGCCGCACCGCCGGGGAGACCATCGCGCTGGGGACACAGACGCCGGCTGTGGTAAAACTTATTGACTCGGCTTATACTCGGGTCGGCTAATACTCGAGTATATACGATACTATATAATGGTACATATTGTCAATATTATGTAACTACATGAATATTTTTGTGCATCTGTATATCTCCAGGGAATGACAATTGAAAAACTTGGAAGAAGGGTCCTTCTTATTGGTGGTTTTGGGTTGATGACACTGTTTTTCTCAATACTGACTGTATCATTGGCTTTACAGGTAAGAATTTTCTCTGTATATGAATAGAATGGCATAAGATAATAATGTCACTGATTTTACACAGTACTTCTGGGTTGTGCTTACCCTTTTGCATTGTGTGTAAGACCAATAATACTGTATATTGAACTGTATTGAATTCAAGCTATTCCAGAGGACACCTTATCATGTTCAGACATGGTGGAATTAGTACAGATTTTTGGTGCAGATTCTACACTGAAATTCTGCAACAATATTCAGTACAATACAATATAAGTAAATGAGCTTTAATAACAATATAGACGGTGGAAAATGATTAGCGCAGATTTTAGGCTATTCTAAGGATATCTTCACACAGTGGAGGTTGTTGTGGAATCTTCTGCAGGAATCCTGCCTCTAAAACCTTGGCAAAGTTTGCAGTTTTCTGCCTCATTTTTTTTGCCATAGATCCTCATACAGATTTAGCCCTGTGAACGGGAAAAATCCACATGCAGAATTCCGGCAGAAATCCGTGCGGAAACACAACCAAATTTTGTATGCGGATTTAGTTCATTGACAGATGTGCGGATCCACGGTAAAAACCACGGTAGGAAGCCGCAAATTTTACTATGGTATTTAGAGGTGGAATTCGCACTGAAAATGTAATGGCAAATTCTGCCATGGGAACATACCCTATGGATTTTCCCCTTTGCCATACATACAGTACTATAGGTTTCATACAGATTTTACGCAAAATCTGTTGTAAACATTCTGCACCCATCTGAACATACTCTAAGCTTTGTACAGGTTGAAAGCACCCCTCACCCCAAGTTTTACTTACCTTCTGGCAGCTGATTCAGAGATACAAATGCTTTTTCTTGCAGAATGTTCCTATAGACTAAGGGTGGTCATACACATTACATGTAGATCGGCTGAAACGGCTGATTGGAATGACTAGCTAATCATCTAATGGGTATGGAGACCCCTGACTCTCCCTGTTGCCAGATTTCATAGAAGATAATATTCAAGTCACTGGCATAACTATAGGGGATGCTGTTGTACCCGGGCCCAGGAGGACTCTTTTCTCCATATAGGGAGCCCAGTACTATGAATAAAGCATTATAGTTGGGGGCCCTGTTACAGATTTTGTATTGGGGCCCAGAAGCTTCAAGTTATGCTTCTGATTCAGGTAGTTGGATTTCAATACCTAATTCTTGTGTTCTTGGCCGAAAAGCTGCTGCCAGATAGGTCTGGCAAGGGCTTTATCCCTTCACTACATAGAAAACACATGCATGCTCCGATGAACTGAGCATGCATGTATATGGAGTGGAAAGGGAGGTTGGGAGAGTTAACTAATGTATATGGGCATCCTTAGAATGTGCTCTGACCCGGTTGGCGGTATTTGTGAAGTTTTAGAGGACCTGAGCACACTCAGAATACCATAACATAGAGTATGCGTTTGGGACAAAAACGTGCTTCTCTGATACAGAATACTGTTTGGGGGAACACGAAATTTGTTAATTTGTAGAAAATTAGGTTTTTGAAAACCAGAATACTATTTATATAATATATTGTGTCATATATTATGTGTGTTTGTGAAATGTTATGTTATTTCGGAGTTTTGCACCAGAAAAAAAGTACAGCATTATCAGAATTCCAGATGCCAAATGAACAGACGTTGCGTTCACTTCATATCTGTAGTGGTGCTGTAAGTTAATGTATGGTTGTTTGTGCGTTTGTCTTTTAAAGTGCTATTTCATTTCTTAATAGGACCGCGCACCATGGGTGCCTTACATTAGCATCATCTGCATTCTGGGTGTAATTGCATCATTTTGCATCGGACCAGGTAAAGCCTTTCTGCTGGCAGCAGCAGATTATTTATTGTGACACTTCTCTTTATTTGGCACGTGTTCTTTTTGACAGCATTTAATTTAGCAAAGCTGAAGAAACCAAAGCTTTACTAATGTCAGTCAATTTTGTTGCTAGCAATTCAGAACATATTTTAATTAAAATAATTAAATGATTCCAATTATGTTCACAGAGTGGTTTTAAAAGAAATTATGTTCATTTAACACAGAGTAAGCTTATTATAGCATTAAGGAGAAAATGGAGTGTGACTCTCCCCAGAATACATATTGGAAATTCTTTAATTGTCTGTAGATATTTTTTGACCTGCAAATAATGTTAATTATTAAAGCGGCCATAAGGATAATTCCTGTTCATAAACCTGATTAAACATGGATATCATAGAGGATATGATAGAATGCCCCTCAAAGGCCTGTTTCTAATGAGCATATTGTGGGTACATTTACGCGCATATCACAGCCTGATCCTGCCTATCTACTGACCCGAACTCAGAGCATTACAGATTCCTATGATGCCCTAGGTTCGAGTTAGTAGATCTGTTATATGTGCCTGTAATACGCTCATGTGAAACTGACTTAGAGTCAAGCTGGGAGTTGGTGGTAGACTCAACCCATCTATGTGCTACATGGTCGGCCACTCATTTTAGGGGATTCTGACAAGTTAAGTTATCTCCTATCCATAACACAGGAATTAACTTTATGATTGGTGGGGGTCTAACTGATTGGACCACCACCAAACCCTAGAACATTGGTCTGATTGGTCCCCAAGTGAATGCAGCAGAGGTCATGCCACCGCTCCATTCACTTTAATGACAGCACAAGAGATTATCGAGTTCAAGCACTTCTGCAATCTCCAGAGTTGTCATTGAAGTGAATCGAGTAGCGGTGTGCCTACACAAAATTCACTGCATTCACTCTGTGATCAACTGGATCCATTGTTTCTCGGGATCAATGGGGGTTCTAGTGGTCGTACCCCCACGAATCATAAAATTATTCCCTATCATATGGATAGGGTATAACTCTATACATAACTTGGCACAAAGCTTTTAAATAGACAACATGTAATACTGCATTTCCCCAACAGTGGACACTGTAAGAAAAATGTGCAGTCAGCTAGATCCGTGTTTCTCAACTCCAGTTCTCAGGGATCCCCAGCTGGTCATGTTTTCAGGATTCCCTCAGTATTGCACAGGTGATGTAATTATTGTCAGTGCCTCAGACCTTGCCACAGGTGTTCTTACTGTAATGACCTGTTGGGGGTCCATGAGGACTGGAGTTGAGAAACACTGAGCTAGATCTTCCTGTAACAATCAGACCCCTCCATCTTGTTAGAGTTGTTACCCCAATAGATAAGTTGTCAAGGCTCAAGGGATACACCAGTTGGGAGTTGTCCCAAAGAGTATCACTCTTGTGCTTTGCTGTAATTATAATCATTGATTCAATGGAGGCGGAGTCTCTGGAGATCTCTTCCGGACACCTGCCCTTGTGTGACTGCCTGTTTACACGGCTGATTATTGTCAGGTTTTTATATCTGCGTGAAATGAATGACGAATGATAGGCCAACGAATTATCATCTGTCGTTCAATCATTAATCATGGTTAAATCAAAAAATTATCATTCAGTTGCGCATGAGCCAACAATTATCCTGCACAATAATCATTCCATGTAAAAGAGCCTTTAGCTAAAGTACTCCTTTTCCCCTCCACTTTTGTTTTGTCCTTTGTAACTTCTCATGTAGCTCGGAGAAATGTGTATGTGACTGAATGAAGCAAAGTTGCTTCATGTACATTTTAGATGCCATGGGTCAAAAAAATGGTTCAGATGTGTCCATAGCCTTGTAATTTTTCTATTGCCCTTATGCCGGCTACCTTTTTAGGTGGACACTTTACTTTATTTATCACTATAATTTTGCAATTTCATTTCCACTAATGCTTATCTGTATGAGAATACAACCCCATAATGCTGTCTGAAAAACTGTATATAATTACTCATAAATAAAATAACCATAAAGGTATCCGTGCCAAGACATCTATTACCCCGGTGCTGCAGCTGAATAATGGCTTCTACCTTGCCATTAACTTGTGAAAAACTCATCATAACTTAAAAGGATCCATTACAACAGCAATTCAGTGCGCAAACAGGTGAAAGAAGCGAGTAGTAATCAACAATAACACAGCTAGTCCAAAACTTAGGAGAATATAATAAATGCCAGATTCAATATGCATAAGCATCCATTATAACGGCACCACAGTAGCGCAAAAGCATAAAAAGTTGCCCTGAGCTGGTAAAATAATAATAAAACCAATTATAACATAGCTAAAGAGGAGAGGTGAAATCTAAAGCCATAGAATCAATATATATATTATCTCACCGGTGATGAAGTAAAAACCATGTGGGGCGCGCTGTACATACATGCGCGGGTGACCAGCCCCAGGTAACACTCTTCGGCTAAAAGGATAGATAGAAAGCCTACCTGAACTGCTTGACACCTTAGTGACCACCCATATGTGTTTTCACGTCCTGGGTGTCCGGGCTTTAATCCCCAGGGCCGTAAAAACATACTCGCCATGGGGCTTAAAGCCACAGGGTTTGTGCGGGTCACACTTTCCTGCTATCGGCTGCCGGAGGTAGCCGAGAGCCTGGAGCTGTCATGGGGGGGGCACGGTGCGCAACCCCTGGTCATGCGATCACAGTTATCTAATGGATAACAGCAAATGCATAAAAGTAAAAAAAAAAAAAGTTAAAGTCGAAGTTTCAGCTCCCCTCATGAATCGGATCCATGAAGGGAGCTGAAAGTACTCAACTACATCCTCCATGATCTCCTGCGGCGTTCTGGTCCTGCCAGGACCTGACGCCGTCTTCTGCGCATCCGCGCCAGACGTAAAATGTCAGGTACATACGAAGAAAGCCGGGGAGCCCAGGAGATTTAAAATCCCCCTACTCTTGGCTAGCATGAGTAGCCGAGAGAAGAGAAATGTTACTGGGTTTGCAGCAAGCATGGGAGAAGGAGGGTTACCTGGTTTTATTGCCCCGTGTGCCCATCCCAACCAGGCCTCCGTAATTACCCGTGTTTTCAGAAATACCACACAGTTCACATTATTACTTTTATCTAAGATTTAGGGAACGCCAAAAAGGGCACAGGCGGGGGGGATTATTTTTAGGAAGTCAATTTTTTTTGCAAAAGTGAGAAGTGGGGCCTGGAATTTCTTCAGTTGTGCCCTGAAATCCAACAGGTGTTCCCTCTATTATAGGCCTAGCCATGTGTGCTATAAGTAGATTGGGACTACAATGGGTATGTTTCTGAACACAGGACAAATGGGGGTATCCATTTTGGTGTGAAAGTCTTCATTCATATGTGTTCTGTACAAAAAAGAGCAGTTTTTAAAATGATACAATTGACAAAAAAAGCAAATCATAATTTTTTCTTCCTGCTTTGCTTAGATTCATTCAAAAACTGTGGGGTCAAAATACGCTGTACACTCCTAGATGAATTAATTAAGGGGTCTCGTTTTCAAAATAGGGTCATTTGTGGGAATTCTCTGTAATTTTGGTAGTTCAAGGGCTCTACAAGTGGGCAATGGGGCTTGAAACACCTTCAGGCAAAATGTCTAAAAGCCATTGGCTGCTGTTTTCGGTTTGGACCCGGTTATGCATACAGACATAATATTAGGACCACAATGGGTATGTTTCTGAACACAGGACAAACATAGGTATGCATTTTGAGGTGCAAATCCTCATTTTCATGTGCAAAAAAAATCCTGTCTTTAACCCCTTAATAAAGAAGGTTATTATTTTATTGGTAACCTTCCCTCAGTCTTTCCTGTAATGCGGGCATATTTTTCTATTTTTGCACATCTGTATCCAGTGGGTCCCACTTTGGAGTGGGACACAGAAGCTCCGCAGCTCTCCCGATAGTCTATTGGGATAATAGGACTAGAGGGATCACCTATGTAAGGTTGATATAAGGCGGACTTGGACGTGGAGGTGTTGGTGGAGCTCCCTACCAGGGGCCCCACTTGACACCGGGTAAGTCCATATTTAATTCTTTCATTATCTATTAGATGCTCCCTTTGCCAGGAGGAGCGCTGTCCTATCGTGTTCGTGTTTAACCACTTAAAGACCAGGCTGTTTTGCACCTTAAGGACCAGACACTTTTTAGGGATTTTACCCATGTGGTGGTTTTACTGCCCTAATTCCTTTCCTTTAGCTATCAAAATTAATTTTGCTGCGTCTATCAAAATTAATTTTGCTGCGTCTTTTTCTCCGTGACGTATAGAACTATTCTTTTTATATTAGTTTACTGACTTTTTTTTCTGTTTTTTAGTTTTATTGGGGGTAAAAAGCTAAAAAAATGATTTTTTTTTAAACATTTCTTGTTATTTATTTTTAAATTAGTATATTTACACTAAAATAACATATGGGAGCGGATTCCTCATTTTGTTTCATACGTTTTGATTGGCGTCGGCTTTGTGTTATTTTCTTTCTTATGTATATATTGTTGTTTTATTATGTAATTTTTATTTACCTATGTATGTAATTATGTTTTTACTATCTATGTCCCCCATGACGTCATGTAACACCTCTTGAAGACATTCACATGTTTTTGTTTTTTTTTTATTTGACACTTTCCCACTGTAGCTGGGGCATCCATAGGAGCCCAGTTACAGGGGAAAACAACCCCTATAGTGATATTAGTACTGGAGAGCTGGTCAGGGTCTAGTATGACCCTGCCGCTTTTCTATAGCAGGGAATCCCGGCAGTCACATGAACCCCTGGCTCCCGTGATGAAAGTTACACTTCCACTTTCACTTTTCAGTACACAGTGCTCATTGAGCGCTGTGTACTCGGGAAAGGAAAAGGCATAAAGGGCTAAAAAACCCTCCGGGTTATCAGCTGTTACTAGCAGCTGACAACCCATCCTGCCTCTGACTACCTAGAGGCTTAAATCCCCGCCATAATTTTACATACGGTTAGGCTTTAAACCCAGGACTAGGTGCCGTATATTTACTGTGCCTGGTCCTAAACGAGTTAAAATGACATATTTGCAAAAATATGAAATTTTTATTTTTTCTTCTCTAAATTGCATTAACCCCTGAAAAGAAACTGTGGGGTCAAAATACCCATGACCCCCCTCAGTGAGTACATTAAGATGTGTAGTCTAAATTGAATATTCACTATAAGCACAGATTTCTTTCTGTCCAAAATAATTGGGTCATTACCATAGACTCAGATATTTACACCAACCACTAAGAAAAGATCAATAAGAATTTTTTGTTTATAAAAACTTATCCTTAATTTAGCCTCAGCTCACCTATAGTGATCTTTCTCCAACAGAAACCTCTAGGGACTGAAGAGTTAAGGAGTTCTATGTTTTTCCCAGTGATAATACGATGGATTAGTCTGACTCTGTCGAGACTGTTTTATACAGGAGATTAAAATACTGCCTGTGTTATTTTTTTATCTCGGTGGTTCAGCAGTCATAGAGTAAGATTAAGACAAAGATTAACATATTTTGTGTGTAAGGAGCCCTGATGAACGGTCACAAGGGTAAAAGATTCAGTGCAACGCTTAGTCAATGCAAGGAAAGGCAGGGATGTTTACAAGCATTAGAAGACGCTTCTGCAAAACATTACTCTACTCTTAAACTATTCTTGGTTTTAATGGAGGTATTAAAATATATATTTTTTATTTTCTGCTGATTTACTTTCATGGACTCTGAAGAAACAGAGCAGAATCACCTAATCTGGGCTTTCTTCTACAAGCCAGAGCAGGGAACGGTAACAAAGACCATCTCTTGCTCCAACATGCCATACTGGCCACTGCACAATGTTCGGAACTGTGTGCTTTCGGATCTATACCCTGTAACACCGACTCTGTGAACAGCGGATCCCTCGCAGCAGACCCCCACCAATCAACCATTGTTGATCTATCCATAAAGGCCCATTTAGACTTTTGAGCAATAATCGTTGTGTCTAAACGCGCGGCCGTCGTGTACTGTTCGTAAACTATTCGTTCATCGTTGATTTCTAGCAAGCTAGAAATCACCTATGACTGTTCTCAGCGCCGCATGCTGATTTTCTCAACAAGCGGCGCTGATAGCATTCTTTCAGCTGGTATCCCGCTGGGACTTCTCAGCAGGATACCAGCTAAAAGCTTGGAGAACAAAGGATCTGTCAGCGCTCCTGCTGTTTCTCTGAGTTATCAGCTCAGCAGGACACCTCTGATAAATGCGAGAACAAAGCAGCTGTTTGCATATACAAAAGAGCTGCTGTTCTCAGAGTTATCAATGGTGTCCTGCTCCGCCTGTGTTTAACTCTTTAAGTAGCTAATTAGCTACTTAAGAGTTATGCAAAGATGATCACTCAAAACCGTCACTCAAACTGCCATTTGAGTGATTCTTGAGCGATCATCTTTCAGTCTAAATGCACCTTAAGATAGGTCATCAATCATTTAGAGCTGGAACTCTTTTTTTAAGTGCCAATCATACAATTACAGTTTAGAATAGCTACACTTTCAAATATCATTATTTAGCACACGTAGACATTTCCACTGACTGCTTGAAATGGAATTTTAGTTTTCTTATTAAAGTTAATTTATATTCATGAAGTGGAATTCTTTTTTAGCTGTTTGTGGGAATCAAGAACCATCTCCACTCGAAAACCAAGTAAAAAAAAGAAAACTGTCAAATTCCCACAGATTTGCGATGCATCCCTAGCATTCAAAGGAGTTTGTCTAGGACTACAAAAGAGGGTCTGTTGTTTATCCACAACAGTGCCACCTATGTCCGTGGGCTATATCTGATATTGCATCTCATTCCATTCAAGTGAATGGAGCTAAACTATAAGGTACAGCGAACTACTAGTCCAAATGTCCATAGAGTGGTATACATTGCCTGTAGGCTGCCATGTTAAAATGTTAACTATAAAATGTATAATACATGGTAATTTTTTTTTTCTTCGAGATGGCAATAGAGAAGCTTAGTTCATATGTTATAGCCACTAGTTATTGTCAGTGGTGTCTCTTACCTCCACCTGCCGTTGGCCATGGCAAACACCGTGTTCCTTGAGTCTCCTGTTGCAGATGCCGCATTCCTTTCTCTCCACACTCCCGTTGCCCGCCCAACATCCCAGTCTTCCAGTCCCCCGCCAATCTGGATGGGTCCGGTCTCTTTAAAACACCCCATTGCAGGGTGCCTGAGCAATTAGTCTTCTACTGTGTAAAAGTGCTAAAGTGTTTTGTAACTGATCTCCTGGATTTTGATGCATGCCTGTCCTACTCAGATTTCCTGGTCTCTCCACTTCTGTCTTCCGCTAGTTTATTGACTACGATTCTTCTGCTTGCTGCCCGCCTTGCCCCATTGGTTTGCTTCTCAACTACGCAAGAAATCTGACTGTCCGGACTTTAGCTCTGTTCCTTCACTATGTCTCTGACTATATCTTCAAGTACCGTGTTACTCAAGAAATCCATCAGTCCTGACCTCTGTTCTGTTCTTTGACTATTTTTTTTACAATTTCCTGGCACGTATGCTGAATGTAGGACAAACACAGGCTTATAATAATCATTCTTGTTCTTGGTGATCTGACACTTAATAAGGGCAAATAGCTACTTCTTCCTGACAGTCACATTCTGTCTTCGATATAACCTCTTGCTTTGAAATTTCACTGACCTTGGGTTTAATTTACTTGAATTACGTCTGGAGAAAGCGTTTGTGTGCCATGAAATTACGATACAAAAGCTGTTGATTCCACCTCTAGCGCTAAATCTCTTACTCATTCACACGATTTTGTGTCAGAGGTGAGAGCACAGAAACTTTTCATCTTCTGTAATTACAAATTCATCTGTATTATCTAAATCAGAGAAGAGAGTGAATACAGAGACAGTAATCCGAGGAATTAGACTGTTCTCCACAAGGCTTATATTGTTTAGCTTCTTTAATAGAGATGAGCGAGCACCAAAATGCTCGGGTGCTCGTTACTCGGGACGAAATTATCGCGATGCTCGAGGGTTCGTTTCGAATAACAAACCGCATTGAAGTCAATGGGCGACTCGAGCATTTTTGTATTTCGCCGATGCTCGCTAAGGTTTTCATGTGTGAAAATCTGGGCAATTCAAGAAAGTGATGGGAACGACACAGAAACGGATAGGGCAGGCGAGGGGCTACATGTTGGGCTGCATCTCAAGTTCACAGGTCCCACTATTAAGCCACAATACCGGCAAGAGTGCCCCCCCCCCTCCCAACAACTTTTACTTCTGAAAAGCCCTCATTAGCAATGCATACCTTAGCTAAGCACCACACTACCTCCAACAAAGCACAATCACTGCCTGCATGACACTCCACTGCCACTTCTCCTGGGTTACATGCTGACCAAACCCCTCCGCACGACCCAGTGTCCACAGCGCACACCAAAGTGTCCCTGCGCAGCCTTCAGCTGCCCTCATGCCACACCACCCTCATGTCTATTTATAAGTGCGTCTGCCATGAGGAGGAACCGCAGGCACACACTGCAGAGGGTTGGCACGGCTAGGCAGCGACCCTCTTTAAAAGGGGCGGGGCGATAGCCCACAATGCTGTACAGAAGCAATGAGAAATATAATCCTGTGCCACCGCCATCAGGAGCTGCACACGTGGGCATAGCAATGGGGAACCTATGTGCCATACACTATTCATTCTGTCAAGGTGTCTGCATTCCCCAGTCAGACCGCGGTTTTTAATTCATAGACACAGGCAGGTACAACTCCCTATTGTGAAGTCCCTGTGGACCGACAGCATGGGTGGCTCCCTGGAACCCACCGGCGGTACATAAAAATATCCCATTGCATTGCCCAACACAGCTGAGGTAGTAATGTCGTGCTTAATGCAGTTGGGCTTCGGCCCACACTGCATGCCCCAGTCAGACTGGGGTTCTTTAGAAGTGGAAACAGATGCATTTATAATTCCCTGTGGACCCACAGCATGGGTGGCTCCCTGGAACCCACCGGCGATACATAAATATATCCCATTGCATTGCCCAACACAGCTGAGGTAGTAATGTCATGCTTAATACAGGTGGGCTTCGGCCCACACTGCATGCCCCAGTCAGACTGGTAATATGTACCTTAACAGTAACCTCGTTGGTGGTAATGTGGTGGTGACTGCGGACCTGGTAGCGCGGTTTTATGTAGTTGGTTTTCGGAATGTGGCCAGGATTTAGTGGGCCGTGGCGGGGGGATGGTGGTGGTGCTCTCTTGTTGTGTCGTTAAAGGTGAAATTCTTGGACTGCCACCAGACGGACCAATGCAAAGGTATTTGCCAAGAATGTTTTCATTGTTGGAGGAGGGGGATGTTTTGGAGGCACTATGTGTCCTCTACACGTGTCCGTGGTTATATGCACCTTAACAGTAACAGCGTTGGTGGGAAATGGCCTCGCTGCCATCATGTCTTTGTGAAGCCTCTGTTTCCACACCCCAGTGACATACCATTAGCAGCGGTATAGGCAGAGCCCACAATTATTAACATTTCAGCGGTAGCATTAGGGACAGGCCCCACTAACATATCACTAGCAGCAGTATAGGGGGAGCGCAGTCTTAGTTCCATTTCAGTAATAGTAGCACTCAAGACAGGCCCCAGTAACAATTCCGAAGCAGCAGTATAGGAGGAGCGCAGTCTTAGTTCCATTTCAGTAATAGTAGCACTCAAGACAAGCCCCAGTAACAATTCCCATTGCAGCAGTTTAGGGAGATAACAGTCTCTTTCACATTTCAGTAGCTGCAGTATAGACAAGGCCCCAGTTACATTTATGTAGCAAAAGTGTAGGCCAACCCCACACACCTTTCTGTACCATGAGTGCAGGCGAAGAACATAGAAATTACAATGATTACACTGTAGGTGAGGGCCCAAAAAAATTGGTGTAGCAACAGTACTAATGTACCTCAGAAAAAATTGGCCATGCCCAACCAAGATGGCAGGTGAAACCCATTAATCGCTTTGGTTAATGTGGCTTAAGTGGTAACTAGGCCTGGAGGCAGCCCAGTTTAATGAAAAATTGGTTCAAGTTAAAGTTTCAACACTTTTAAGAGCATTGAAACGTATAAAAATTGTTTAGAAAAATTATATGAGTGAGCCTTGTGGCCCTAAGAAAAATTGCCCGTTCGGCGTGATTACGTGAGGTTTCAGGAGGAGGAGCAGGAGGAGGAGGAGGAATATTATACACAGATTGATGAAGCAGAAATGTCCCCGTTTTGGATGGTGAGAGAGAACGATGCTTCCATCCGCGGGTGCAGCCTACGTATTGCTTAGGTATCGCTGCTGTCCGCTGGTGGAGAAGAGAAGTCTGGGGAAATCCAGGCTTTGTTCATCTTGATGAGTGTAAGCCTGTCGGCACTGTCGGTTGACAGGCGGGTACGCTTATCTGTGATGATTCCCCCAGCTGCACTAAACACCCTCTCTGACAAGACGCTAGCCGCAGGACAAGCAAGCACCTCCAGGGCATACAGCGCGAGTTCAGGCCACGTGTCCAGCTTCAACACCCAGTAGTTGTAGGGGGCAGAGGCGTCACCAAGGACGGTGCTGCAATCGGCTACGTACTCCCTCACCATCCTTTTACAGTGCTCCCGCCAACTCAGCCTTGACTGGGGACCGGTGACACAGTCTTGCTGGGGAGCCATAAAGCTGGCAAAGGCCTTGGAGAATGTTCCCCTGCCTGCGCTGTACATGCTGCCTGATCTCTGCGCCTCCCCTGCTACCTGGCCCTCGGAACTGCGCCTTCTGCCACTAGCACTGTCGGATGGGAAGTTTACCATCAGTTTGTCCACCAGCGCCCTGTGGTATAGCATCATTCTCGAACCCCTTTCCTCTTCGGGAATGAGAGTGCAAAGGCTCTCCTTATACCGTGGATCGAGCAGTGTGTACACCCAGTAATCCGTAGTGGCCAGAATGCGTGTAACGCGAGGGTCACGAGAAAGGCATCCTAACATGAAGTCAGCCATGTGTGCCAGGGTACCTGTACGCAACACATGGCTGTCCTCACTCGGAAGATCACTTGCAGGATCCTCCTCCTCCTCCTCTGGCCATACACGCTGAAAGGATGACAGGCAAGCAGCATCTGTGCCCTCAGCAGTGGGCCAAGCTGTCTCTTCCCCCTCCTCCTCATGCTCCTCCCCCTCCTCCTCAACGCGCTGAGATATAGACATGAGGTTGCTCTGACTATTCAGCGACATACTGTCTTCCCCCGCCTCCGTTTCTGATTCCAAAGCGTCTGCCTTTATGCTTTGCAGGGAACTTCTCAAGAGGCATAGCAGAGGAATGGTGACGCTAATGATTGCAGCATCCCCGCTCACCATCTGGGTAGACTCCTCAAATTTTCCAAGGACCTGGCAGATGGCTGCCAACCAGGGCCACTCTTCTGTAAATAATTGAGGAGGCTGACTCCCACTGCGGCGCGCAAGTTGGAGTTGGTATTCCACTATAGCTCTACGCTGCTCATAGAGTCTGGCCAACATGTGGAGCGTAGAGTTCCACTGTGTGGGCACGTAGCACAGCAGTCGGTGCACTGGCAGATTAAACCGATGTTGCAGGGTCCGCAGGGTGGCAGTGTGCGTGTGGGATTTGCGGAAATGTGCGCAGAGCTGGCGCACCTTTCCGAGCAGGTATGACAAGTGGGGGTAGCTTTTCAGAAAGCGCTGAACCACCAAATTAAAGACATGGGCCAGGCATGGTACGTGTGTGAGGCTGCCGAGCTGCAGAGCCGCCACCAGGTTACGGCCGTTGTCACACATGACCATGCCCGGTTGGAGGCTCAGCAGCGCAAGCCAGCGGTCGGTCTGCTCTGTCAGACCCTGCAGCAGTTCGTGGGCCGTGTGGCTCTTCTCTCCTAAGCTGAGTAGTTTCAGCACGGCCTGCTGACGCTTGGCCACCGCTGTGCTGCCACGCCGCGTGACACCGACTGCTGGCGACGTGCTGCTGCTGCTGACACATTTTGATTGCGAGACAGAGGTTGCGTAGGAGGAGGAGGAGGAGGAGGAGGAGGGTGGTTTAGTGGAGGAAGCATACACCCCCGCAGATACCACCACCGAGCTGGGGCACGCAATTCGGGGGGTGGGTAGGACGTGAGCGGTCCCAGGCTCTGACTCTGTCCCAGCCTCCACTAAATTCACCCAATGTGCCGTCAGGGAGATATAGTGGCCCTGCCCGCCTGTGCTTGTCCACGTGTCTGTTGTTAAGTGGACCTTGGCAGTAACCGCGTTGGTGAGGGCGCGTACAATGTTGCGGGAGACGTGGTCGTGCAGGCCTGGGACGGCACATCGGGAAAAGTAGTGGCGACTGGGAACCGAGTAGCGCGGGGCCGCCGCCGCCATCATGCTTTTGAAAGCCTCCGTTTCCACAAGCCTATACGGCAGCATCTCTGGGCTGATCAATTTTGCAATGTGCACGTTTAACGCTTGAGCGTGCGGGTGCGTGGCGGCGTACTTGCGCTTGCGCTCAAACTGTGGCGCTAGCGACGTCTGGACGCTACGCTGAGAGACATTGCTGGATGGGGCCGAGGACAGCGGAGGTGAGGGTGTGGGTGCAGGCCAGGAGACGGTACTGCCTGTGTCCTCAGAGGGGGGTTGGATCTCAGTGGCAGGTTGGGGCACAGGGGGAGAGGCAGTGGTGCAAACCGGAGGCGGTGAACGGGCATCGTCCCACCTTGTGGGGTGCTTGGCCATCATATGCCTGCGCATGCTGGTGGTGGTGCCTCCCCAGCTGATCTTGGCGCGACAAAGGTTGCACACCACTGTTCGTCGGTCGTCAGGCGTCTCTGTGAAAAACTGCCACACCGTACAGCACCTTGACGTCTGCAGGGTGGCATGGCGCGAGGGGGCGCTTTGGGAACCAGTTGGTGGATTATTCGGTCTGGCCCTGCCTCTACCCCTGGCCACCGCACTGGCTCGGCCTGTGCCCACACCCTGACTTGGGCCTCCGCTTCCTCGCCCGCGTCCACGTCCTATAGGCCTACCCCTACCCCTCAGCATGGTGTATTACCAGTGATTTGATTTCCCAGCCAGGAAATAAATTGGCGCAAGCCTGCTGTTAAACTTAGCTGGCTGCGTATGATTTATTTACGTTCTCCACCCACCACACACGTACCCAGAACGCTGAGGACTGTCAGAGGCAGGCCAAATAGAATGTTTTCTCTTTTTTTTTCAAGGAAAGGCCCACTGCGTATATTCAATCAATAATAAATATGTCTTCTGGCCCTGCAAATGTGTCACAGAACTGCAGGGTTGCAGAGTTATTAACTACAGCAGAGCGGTGATTTCCCAGGCAAGAAATAAATTGGCGCAAGCCTGCAGGCCAAATAGAATGTTTTCCCTTTTTTTTCATGGAAAGGCCCACTGCGTATATTCAATCAATAATAAATATGTCTTCTGGCCCTGCAAATGTGTCACAGAACTGCAGGGTTGCAGAGTTATTAACTACAGCAGAGCAGTGATTTCCCAGGCAGGAAATAAATTGGTGCAAGCCTGCTGTTAAACTTAGCTGGCTGCGTATGATTTTTGTTTACGTTCTCCACCCACCACACACGTACCCAGAACGCTGAGGACTGTCAGAGGCAGGCCAAATATAATGTTTTCCTTTTTTTTTTAAAGAAAAGGCCCACTGACTTTATTCAATCAATAATATATGTCTTCTAGCCCTGCCTACACAATTCTGTCCCTGTAGTATTACTGCAGGGCGCAATGCTCTGCACAGCCGATTTTGAAAAAAAAAATATGCAACACTGCTAACAGCAGCCTGCACAGTACTGCTCACGGTTAAATGTGGACCTAAGAAGGACCGTTGGGGTTCTTGAAGCCTACACTCACTCCTAACACTCTCCCTGCCTAACCACCACTTCTGTCCCTGTAGTATTACTGCAGGGCGCAATGCTCTGCACAGCCGATTTTGAAAAAAAAAAAAATGGGCAACACTGCTAACAGCAGCCTCCACACTACTGCACACGGATAGATGTGGCCCTAAGAAGGACCGTTGGGGTTCTTGAAGCCTACACTCACTCCTAACACTCTCCCTACAGCAGCTCCTGCACCAGCAGCACTTTCCCTCAGCTATGTCACAAGGCATCTGAGGCGAGCCGCGGGAGGGGCCGACTTTTATACTCGGGTGACATCTGATCTCCCCAGCCACTCACAGCAGGGCGGTGGTATAGGGCTTGAACGTCGCAGGGGGAAGTTGTAATGCCTTCCCTGTCTTTCAATTGGCCAGAAAAGTGCGCTAACGTCTCAGAGATGAAAGTGAAAGTAACCCGAACACCGCGTGGTGCTCGTTAAGAGTAACGAGCATCCCGAACACCCTAATATTCGCCCGAGCATCAAGCTCGGACGAGTACGTTCGCTCATCTCTATTCTTTAACCATTTCCAATCCAATTTTGGATTCACGGTTTCCTAAAAGGCTTTGTCTTTTTGCTATTATACAACGGTGCCATCTGCTGGCTAAATCCAATGTGTGTGTGCCAGAGAGGCTCCGACAGTGGAGTGGCTGGCAATAGACGGTAAGAATACCCTGTCGAACGTCTTCTGACATTGAAGCTGTACAAGCTTTAATCAGAATGTAGGAAAACGTCAGACAGTGAATTGGAAAGGGTTAATGCAGAAGTGGAAGAAGGTAAATTACACCTCATATTAGGTATATTAAGTATATGTCTTTTCTAATAGGGCAAACTAAAGTGTCCTGTACAGTTGCACAAGTGTTAAATCCAAAGATCAGTCGTGGTATAGAGTTTAACAATACAATCATCTTCTGGGATGATTTTGATAACTGCCTTTAAAATTATTTTTATAGTGTTCACCATGAGACATAAACAACAAAATATTTTCATTGTTTGTGTCATTACAAATGCGGTAATACTTATCATCTGTTGTTTTTTTTAAATTTCTTTAGTATTTTGTCCATTTAAAACATTTTTTGCGGAGAAATATTTTACAGCTAGATTTTTTTTCTTTACATTAAACTTTATAGACTTTTTTTTAATGCTATTTTTTTTTAGTTCCTGAAAGGGACTTAAAGATGTGATCATTCAATTGCCATGATAATACACTGCATTACTTATGAGACAGAAGGTTTGGGTGCCGGCGGGGGAGCGGTGAGTAGCGGCAGTCAGCAGGGGGGGGAGAGAGGGAGAGATTTCCCCTCCATTCCTCCCTGCTCTCCCCCGCAGCTCCCTGCCCGCCACCGGCACCCGAACCTTTTGTCTCGAGCGGGCAGGTACTCCCTAAGGGCAATTGCCCTTAGCGAGTATGCTCGCTCATCACTAGTAGTCAGCTAAGCCACCGCCTTAAAAAGATGTATGTACAGGTGTAAAGCCTATTAGTGACTGGTGTAAAAAGGCGTATTGGTGGTCTCTAAGGGGTTAATGGAGAGGTGATCCAAAGTAGTTCCAAATTTATACTTATTCCTTAGCTCTTGAACAATCAGGGGTATACCTGCCGAGATAAAAGTTGCTCCTTGACCCTAGAGCCCAGTTCTATAAATGGTACATGATAGGTGGGGGTGCTGTTATAGATTTTGTATTGGGGTCCAGGAGCATCTATTGTGGCATCATAGTAGTTACTATACATGATAAATCCTATTTTTAGCACTCTTGTATTTCTTATTTGTTAGACTTAACATTTCTAGCTGATTATGATTTCTACTATTAGATATTTTATCTGTGCTCGTGATTTTTGTATGTATGTCACAAGGCAAAATCTAAAGCAGCATCTCCGCCAGAAAAAGGGTTTAGCTAAAAGCAACACATTGACCTAGTTTGACATTTGAATTATTATCTAGTGGATTTGCTTTTTCGCTTTTCTGAATTGTTTTTCTGAGACTTTCTGGACAGTGTGATGTTCTCTTACAAAACATACACTCAGTCATTAACACAAGCCCCATCCATCAAGTACCGGAAATAGAGGCAACAGTCTGCTGGTTTGCAGATTTGCATCATTGAAACATTAATAGAAGATACTTTTTGCCTGTCTCCTCTCTACAAAAGTTTAAAGTTTACTTCTAGTCATTGCAGGATTGTGCTTTTTTACCTGCAAGAATGATTTTTGCCTATCTCCGGCAGCACCTTTCCCTCTGTTGAAGAGGGCTTGCAGATTGGAAGGCAATGGATAAGTACTAAAGGGCATATGTTTTATTCGGCTATGCAGTTGAAGATGGATATGAAGGGTTCAACTAGCACATCTGTTTGAGTGCAGACTAAAGACAAGGTTGCTGCAAGCATTTTTGTTAAAGGAGTAGTCCAATACTTTTGAAGAAAGAGGATCTGCAAATCTTCTTCGATCCCCAATGACTGTGCATAGGTGCTTCAGTAGTCTCCCATCGATCTCTGTCTACTGGCTACCAGTAACGACGTGCCATATCGGCATGTGTCTGCTGCAGCCAATCAGTAGTCCCAGTAGTCACTGCCATCACTGTCCAAGCAGATTTAGTCATTTCAGGTGATTATCAGGTATAAATTGATCAAGAATAACTGGATTTAGGACATGTCTTTCAGTTAGAAGCAGGAGGAGTTGATGAAGGCTTGAACGTGGTCTAAAAGATAAAGCAGAATTTACTGTTACGCCGAGGTAGCAGGCTAGTGGGAAGAAGTGAGAAATGACTTATTGTAATTGTTAGTTGGACTCTTGC
Source organism: Eleutherodactylus coqui (assembly GCF_035609145.1). NCBI lineage: Eukaryota > Metazoa > Chordata > Amphibia > Anura > Eleutherodactylidae > Eleutherodactylus > Eleutherodactylus coqui. Next base: position 82,672,560 of record NC_089843.1, read on the forward strand.
AAGCCTTTTAGCAGCTGAAAAGGCATTATTTAACAAATTCATTTATGTCTTATCCTATAATGGTGTATATCGTATATCCTGCAACCTTGGGAATTTGGAGCCTTATGACAAAAATAGCAGGGCTTTGGCTACTGTAAAGACACCTTATATCTATCTGACCGCTCTTTCAGTGTCTCCTTTGCTGGCTCTACCTCCCCTCCTCTTCCCCTTGCTATTGGGGTCCCCCAGGGCTCTGTCCTTGGCCCCCTTCTTTTCTCTATCTACACAGCCCCTATTGGACAAACCATCAGGAGATTTGGCCTCCAATACCACCTGTATGCTGACGACACCCAGCTATACACCTCTTTCCGTGACATCTCTGCACCTTTACTCCAAAATATCACTAACTGTCTGTCCGCTGTCTCTAACACCATGTCCTCTCTCTACCTAAAACTAAACCTCTCTAAAACTGACCTGCTGGTATTTCCACCCTCCACTAACTGACCTCATCCTGACATCTCCATCTCAGTGTGTGGTGCCACCATAACTCCTAGACAACATGCCCGCTGTCTTGTGGTTATATTTGACTCTGATCTCTCTTTTACCCCCTACATCCAATCTCTGGCCCGAACATGTCAGCTGCACCTGAAGAACATCGCAAGAATCCGCTCTTTTCTCACTGTGGACACGCTAAAAACGCTTACTGTTGCCCTCATCCACTCCCGACTCGATTATTGCAACTCGTTGCTGATCGGCCTCCCCTGCACCAGACTCTACCCTCTCCAATCCATCCTGAATGCGGCAGCCAGGCTCATCTTCCTGTCCAGCCGCTACTCGGACGCCTCTGCCCTGTGCCGGTCACTGCACTGGCTGCCCGTTAAATACAGGATACAATTTAAACTCGCCACCTTCATCCACAAAGCCCTCCACAGTGCAGCGCCCCCCTATATTGCCTCCCTCATCTCAATCCATCAACCAGCCCGGGCTCTCCGCTCTGCTAATGAAACCAGACTGAGCGCCCCTTTAATTCGAACTTCTCATTCCCGCCTCCAAGACTTCTCCAGAGCAGCACCGGTCCTCTGGAATGCACTACCAAAGGCTACCCGAGCAATCCAGGACTCGCAGAACTTCAGGCGTGCTCTAAAAACGCACCTCTTCAGGGAGGCATACCGAATTCCCTAAACAAACCCCTCTGTACTCCGCCTGATAACATGCTCCCTGACCTACTGACTGCAATCCCTGCTAGCCATCATAAACCGCTCCTGCAGTCATACTGTTTCTGCCGTCACACGGCTAAATGTCTGACCATTGTCTATGTGTATAGCATCCCTCACTCTCCACCTCGCTATACTGTACACATCTCCAGCCCTTTACCTTCTGTATCACCCCATTACTTGCAGTATGTAAGCTCGTTGGAGCAGGACCCTCACCCCTATTGTTTCCATCAATTGATTACTATGTAACCGTGGTTCTGTAATGTTTGTACTTTTGTCTTTCTGTATCCCCCGTCTATGTAAGCGCTGCGGAATATGTTGGCGCTATACAAATAAAGATTATTATTATTATTATATACAGTTAAATTTAATTGACACAGAATTGTTTAGATTACACCCTTCCCAGGTTGTAACCCTTAGTTCCTAATGTCTTATTTTAAAAGTGTTTAGATAATATCTATCAGTAGCGTTAAACTTTGGATTTGTGGCGAGAAACACAATTTATTTGAAAAGTTCCTATTACCAATAAAACGTGTGATTCTTCCTTAATCTTGTTTGGATAAAATCAGTAAATGTCATTTAAATCAAGTAACATTACCATTTAGTGCCCATTCACTCCAGCGTTAAGGCTTTCAGTCACAATTCCATTTATCTGCTGTTTGTGGACCAGAAAAGCATAATTAAACTTTCCAGTTTTTTCCCCATTGATTTCAATTGGTTCTTCATAACAGAATGCTATCGGTTTGCTTCTGTTCTGACATGTTCTGACATGTTTCCATTTATTTAATGGAACAAATGGCACAGGCTGCAGTGCTTTAGATTCTGTTAACAAACTAAAGTATAATGTAACGAAAACAAACCGACAGCATTCAGTTTTTTTTAAAAAAAACCATTGAAATCAAATGGGGGGGGGGGGGGGGGGGGGATGGAAACATTTAATTCCTAAAAAAGGACAGAAAAATTGAATTCTGGCTGAAAACCCTGAAGAAGGTGACTATGGGTCCTTATTAATAGACAAATAAGACTAGGTAACAAAAAAAATAGTTTCTTTGTTCCAGGGAATTCAAGGTTAGTTTTATGTTGCCTACTTATAATGGGTAATGTGTAGAGATGAGCGAGCATGCTCTTCCAAGCTTGCTACTCGTTCAAGTATTAGGGTATTCAAGATGCTCGTTACTCGAGACGAACACCACGCGGTACTCAAGTCAATTGCATTTCCCTTCCTCGCATATTTAGCGCCATTTTCTAGCCAATAAACATGCAGGGACAGCATTACCATTTCCTGCTGTGACGTGCCAGCCCTCTCCCCCCCAACAGTAGTGAGTGGCTGGGCCGATCAGGTGACTGCCGAGTACTTAAACTGGTCCCACCCGCAGCTCGCCTCAGACGCATGCTGGCAGAGGTTAGGGAAAGTGCTGAGGCTTATACAGGGAAAGCGTTAGCGTAGGATAATCTCGTCAAGAACCCCAACGGTCCTTCTTAGGGCTACTCCTCATCATGTGCATTACAGTTGTAGCTGGCTGGGAGCAGTAGTGCACCAATTTGTTTTAAAGCATCTGTCCCTCTGCAGAGCATTACAGCTATAGCATTCTCAGTCTGCAGTACTTCAGGTAGAGTTTAGGGATAGAGCTGCTGAGATAGGGAAAGTTTTACAGTCAGGATCCTCTCTACAAGAACCCTAACGGTCCTTCTTAGGGCTACTCCTCATTGTGTGCATTATAGTTGTGGCTGGCTGGGAGCAGTAGTGCACCCTTCTTTTTTTTTTTTAAAGCATCTGTCCCTCTGCAGAGCATTACAGTTATACCGTTCTTAGTCTGCAGTGCATTAGACCAAGGTCTCACCGTGAAACAGTACTCTAATATTTCCTAGGCCACTGCAAACCATTTCAGTTATACCGTTCTCAGTCTGCAGTGCATTATGCAGAGTTTAGGGACAGAGCTGCTGAGATAGGGAAAGTTTTACAGTCGGGATCCTCTCTACAAGAACCCCAACGGTCCTTCTTAGGGCTACTCCTCGCCGTGTGCATTATAGTTGTGGCTGGCAAGAAGCAGTAGTGCACCCTTTTTTTTTTTTTTTTTTAAAGCATCTAGGCCTGTGCAGACCATTATAGTTATACCGTTCTCAGTCTGCAGTACATTAGACCGAGGTCCCACCGTGAAACAGGACTCTAATATTTCCTTGGCCATTGCAAAGTATTTCAGCTCTGCCGCTGTGCAGAGCGTCTCACAATACCCTTTCCTTGGGGTGGTTGAGATAGCCGCAGTTACCAGCACTATCCACTGGCTTTAGAGTCTTCTCCCACTCCACACAGCCTCTCTTATCTACAAGTCTCTGTGAGCAGTGAATTACCCCAAGGTATCAGCGCAAGACAGCGGGTTCATTTTTTCAAGTCACAGCATAGAGCCTCCGCTATCTACAAGTCTCTGCGTGCGGTGAATTAAGCCACAGTTGTCAGTGCTGTACAGTGGGGTAATTTATTTGGGTCCTGCTCTATCCTTAATCTGCCATGATGAGTAGTAGGGGTAACGAGGACGTGGATGCGGGCGTCCAAGTGAGGGTGTGGGCACAGGCCGAGTTCCTGGGCGGGGTGAATCACAGCCGGCTACTGAGGGATTAGGAGAGAAGCAAGTTACAAATTAAGCAACAGCGAGCTGTATCTTTAAAAAATGTTTATGAGTTTTACCTGCCCCCGCGGTTTTAGCACTTTTTCAGGGGTACACTTGTACTCTTGGTACACCAATTTTTCACACCCTTGCCTATACTGTTATCTAACTAATTTTTCCGGCCTTCATCTACACTCTTGGTAACCAAATTTTTCAGGTGTTCGCCTATACTCTTGGTACACCAATGTTTCAGGGGTTCAGAAAAATTAGGTAGATAACAGTATAGGCGAGAGCCAGAAAAATTGGTGTACCAAGAGTACAAGTGTACCCCTGAAAAACTGCTCAACCGCAAGGGCAGGTGAAACCCATAAACCTTTTTTAAAGATACAGCTCGCTGTTGCTTAATTTGTAACAGAGCCTGGAGGCAGCCGTGTGAAAAAAAATTGGTGTCTGTTAAAGTATCAATACTTTTGAAACGTTGAAAAATTGTAAAAAACTTTTAAACAGGGCCTTTTGGGCCGCAGAAAAATTGCCAGTTTAGAGTGGATGACATGCTGTTTTAGGAGGAGGAGTAATAATATCTGAGAGGGGTTGACAAAGCTAATTCCCCCATTTTTGTAGTGATAGAGGATGCATTTTTCTCCTGTTGCAGCGAAAAGAATCATTAGCTTCTGCTGCTTTCCGACGGGGGAGAAGAGAAGTCTGGGGAAATCCAGCCTTTGTTCATCTTTATGAGTGTAAGCATGTCGGCACTGGCAGTTGACAGGCGGGTACACTTATCCGTGATGATTCCCCTAGCTGCACTAAACACCCTCTCTGACAAGACGCTAGCCGCAGGGCAAGTCAGAACCTCCAGGGCGTACAGTGCACGTTCGTGCCACGTGTCCAGCTTTGACACTCAATAGTTGTATAGAGCAGAGGCATCACAGAGGATGGTGGTATGATCAGCTACGTACTCCCTCACAATCTTTTTACAGTGCTCCCTCCGACTCAGCCTTGACTGGGGAGTGGTGACACAGTCTTGCTGGGGAGCCATAAAGCTGGCAAAGGCCTTGGAGAGTGTTCCCCTGCCTGCGCTGGACATGCTGCCTGATCCCTGTTCCTTCCCTGCTACTTGGCCCTCTGAACTGCGTCTTCTGCCACTAGCGCTGTCAGATGGGAACTTTAGCATCACTTTTTCCACCAGGGCCCTGTAGTATTGCATCACTCTCATACCCCTTTCCTCTTCGGGAATGAGAGTGGAAAGGTTCTCCTTATACCGTGGGTCGAGAAGGGTGTACACCCAGTTATCTGTGTTGGCCAAAATGCGTCTAACGTGAGGGTCACGGGAAAGGCAGCCTAACATGAAGTCAGCCATGTGTGCCAGGGTACCAGTACGCAACACATCGCTGTCCTCACTAGGAAGATGACTTTCAGGATCCTCCTCCTCTTCAGCCCATACACGCTGAACAGATGAGATGCAAGCAGCATGGGTACCCTCTGCAGTATGCCCAGATGTCTCTTTCCCCTCCTCCACCTCCTCCTTTTCCTCCAAAACGTGCTGAGATATAGACATGAGGGTGGTCTGCCTATCAAGTGGCATACTATCATCCCCTGTTTCCTGTTCCAACCACAAAGCGTTGGCCTTTATGTTTAGCAGTGAACTTCTCAGCAGGCAAAGCAGCGGGATGGTAACGCTAATGATTGCCGCATCGCCGCTCACCATCTGCGTAGACTCCTCAAAGTTTCTGAGGACCAGGCAGATATCTGCAATCCATGCCCACTCCTCAGTAAAGAATTGCGGAGGCTGACTACCACTACGCCGCCCATGTTGCAGCTGGTATTCCACTATTGCTCTACGCTGCTCGTACAGCCTGGCCAACATGTGCAGCGTAGAATTCCAGCGTGTGGGCACGTCACACAGCAGTCGGTGCTCTGGCAGCTGAAACCAACGTTGCAGGGTCCTCAGGGTGGCAGCGTCCATAGTGGAGTTACGGAAATCTGCGCAGATGCGGCGCACCTTTCCGAGCAAGTCAAACAAGTGGGGGTAGTTTTTCAGAAACCGCTGAACCACCAGATTGAAGACGTGGGCCAGGCATGGCACGTGTTTGAGGCTGCTGAGCTGCAGAGCCGCCACCAGGTTACGGCCGTTGTCACACATGACCATGCCCGGTTGGAGGCTCAGCGGCGAAAGCCAGAGGTCGGTCTGCTCTGTCAGACCCTGCAGCAGCTCGGGGACCCTGTGCCTCTTGTCACCTAAGCTGATTAGTTTCAGCACGGCTTGCTGATGCTTGCCCACCACTGTGCTGCCACGTCGCGCGCTGCCGACTGCTGGCGACGTGCTCACACTTCTTAATTGAGAGGTAGAGGTGGCAGAGGTGGAGGGTTTGAAGGAGGTGGCATAGAACGCTGCAGATACCAGCACCGAGGTAGGACCCGCTATTCTGGGTGTAGGTAGGATGTGAGCGGTCCCAGGCTCTTACTCCGTCCCAGCCTCCACCAAGTTCCCCCAATGTGCCGTCTGGAAGATATAGTGGCCCTGCCCACCAGTACTTGTCCACGTGTCCGTGGTTAAGTGGACCTTCCCAGTAACCGCGTTGGTGAGGGCACGATTTATGTTGCGGGAGACGTGCTGGTGTAGGGCTGGGACGGCACACCAGGAAAAATAGTGGCGACTAGGGACCGAGTAGCGTGGGACCGCTGCCGCCATCATGTTTTTGAAAGCCTCCATTTCCACAGGATTGTGCATGCGGGTGGGTGGCGGCGTATTTGCGCTTTCGCTCCAACGCTTGTGTTAACGACAGCTGAACGCTGCGCTGAGAGACATTGCTGGATGAAGTGGAGGACAGTGGAGGTGAGGGTGTGGGTGCAGGCCGGGAGGTGCTCGTGCCTGTGTCCTGAGAGGGGGATTGGATCTGTGTGGCAGGTTGGGGTACAGGGGAAGAGGCAGTGGTGTGACCCGGAGGTGGTGAATGGCCTTCGTTCCACCTTGTGGGGTGCTTGGCCGTCATATGCCTGCGAATGCTGGTGGTGGTGAGGCTATTAGTCGTGGCACCCCAGCTAATTTTGGTGCGACACAGGTTGCAAACCACTGTTCGTCGGTCATCCGTGCTCTCACTAAAAAACATCCACACTTTTGAACACCTAGCCCTCTGCATGGAGGCTTGCCGTGAGGGGGTGCTTTTGGAAACAGTTGGGGGATTCTTCTCTCTGGCCCTGCCTCTACCCCTGGTCACTACACTGCCTCTTCCAACCTATCCTGCTGCTGCACTTGCCTCCCACTCTGAAGCCCTGTCCTCAGTAGGCTTAGCAAGCCAGGTGGGGTCAGTCACCTCATTGTCCAGCTGCTCTTCCTCCGAATCCTCTGTGCGCTCCTCCCTTGGACTTACTGCCCTTACTACTACCTCACTGACAGACAACTGTGTCTCATCATCCTAATCCACAAAAAGCTCTTGAGACATTTGCCGGAAGTCCCCAGCCTCATCACCCGGACTCCAGGAACTTTCCAAAGGTTGGGCATCGGTCACAACAAACTCATCAGGTGAGAGAGGAACCGTTTTTTCCCACTCAGGGCAGGGACCTGAAGACAGTTCCTGGGAGTCGGCCTGCTCAGAATATGTCATTTTCATGGAGTGAGGAGGCTGGGAGGAAGGAGGAGCAGCCAGAGGATTCAGAGTTGCAGTCCTAGGCCGGAAGTAGTGGACTGCGTAGAAGACTGAGTGGTCGATACATTGCTGGACGCGTTTTCTGCCATCCACGACAGGACCTGCTCGCCCTGCTCGTTTTGTAATAAAGGTCTACAATGCGGACCCATGAATTGTGATATGAAACTGGGGAGCCCAGAAACTTGCCTCTCTCCTAATCCCGCAGCAGCCGGCTGTGATTCACCACGCCCAGGAACTCGGCCTGTGCCCACACCCTCACTTGGACGTCTGCGTCCTCGACCCGTACCCCTACTCCTCATCATGGCCGATTAAGAATAGAGCAGTGCCCAAATACATTTCCCCACTGTACAGCACTGACAACTGTGGCTTATTTCACCGCACACAGAGACTTGTAGATAGCGGAGGCTCTATGTGGGACTTGAAAAAATTAAACCGCTGTCTTGCGCTGATACCTAGGGGTAATTTACCGCTCGCAGAGACTTGTAGATAATAGAGGCTATGTGGAGTGGTAGAAGACTCTAAAGCCAGTGGATAGTGCTGGTAACTGCGGCTATCTCAACCCAACCAACGGAAATGGTATTGTGAGACGCTCTTCTGAGTGGCAGAGCTGAAATACTTTGCAGTGGCCCAGGACATATTACAGCACTGTTTAGCAGTGAGACCTCTGTCTAATGCACTGCAGACACAGAACGGTATAACTGAAGTCGTTTTCAGCAGGCTAGGGGATGTTAGAGCGCAGTTTCACGGTGAGAGCTGGTAGTACGGCACTGCAGCCTGAGAACGCTATTACTGAAAGGCTGGGAACAGGCCTAGATGCGTAATACAAAAATGGAAGCACCACAACTCCCAGCCAGCCACAAGTATAATGCACACAGTCAGATGTAGCCCTAAGAAGGAGCTTTGGGGTTCTTGTACAGAGGATCAGGAGGACTGTATAACTTTCCCTATATAAGTAGCTGTGTCCCTACACTCTGTGTTATGCACTGCAGACACAAAACAGTATAGCTGAAATGGCCTGCACAGCCCAAGATGCTTAAAAATTTTTTTTTGATGCACTACTGCTCCCAGCCAGCCACAAAAGTAATGCACACTATGAGGAGTAGCCCTAAGAAGGACCGTTGGGGTTCTTGAAGACAGGATCCTACGCTAACACTCTCCCTGTATAAACAGCAGCACTTTCCCTAACCTCTGCCAGCATGTGTCTGAAGCGAGCCGCGGGCGGGACCAGTTTAAGTACTCGGCGGTCACCTGATCGGCCCAGCCACTCACTGCTGTTGGTGGGCAGAGGGCTGGCACGTCACAGCAGGAAGTGGTAATGCCTTTCCTGCATGTCTATTGGCTAGAAAATGGCGCTAAACATGCAGGGAAGGAAATGCAATTGACTCGAGTACCGCGTGGTGTTCGTCTCGAGTAACGAGCATCTCGAGTACCCTAATACTCGAACGAGCATCAAGCTCGGACGAGTGTGCTCACTCATCTCTAATTGTCACCTAGTATTATATAAATGTGAAACTAAAAAGAAATGATTAGGGTACAAGATTTTTTTAGGCATGAAACCACTTTTCAGTATAAAGTTAATTAATCCATAGCATCCTACTCAATGCCAACCTTCCCTAAAAGGGTTAACTATAAGGTCGCCTGCACACGAGCGGGTCGGATCCGGCAGCGAGAATTCTCGCCGTGGGACCCGACCCGAGAGCCTGCAGGGACGAGCGCGTACTCACCCACGCCTGGCGGCCCCCGGCTCTTTCATGTGCCGGCTGTCGCGCATCCGGCGCACGCGCAGACCGGAGCCGGCGGCCGGGTGAGTGCGTGCCCCGCACAAAAATAGGACAGGTCGCGGTTTGTTTGCCGCGCGAGATTTTGCGCGGCCAAACCGCGGCCGTCTGCATAGGAGTGCGTATTGTAATGCACTCCTATGCAAACTTTCAGTGGCGGAAATCCCGCGGCGGGATTTCCGCCCGTGTGCAGGTGGCCTCAGTTAGCATGTTCCAGCCGTGTCCACATTTAGCAACATTGTCTGATTTTATATAACAATCATGGTCCTATTTAGTTATTTTTAGTGCTATTTCTATATTCCCATAGAACCCCTATAATAATCCGTGTCTGCATTTGTCCTGCACAGTTAGTATAATTAAGGTCTATTTAACCACCAGAATTGACGTGAGAGTGACTACTGTGTTATAGATTGAGCTGCAGAGCCACAGTTTGCATTTTGCTGTGTACAGACAGATTGATAGATATGTATTTTGAGGACTGGAGCAAATAAACACACCACAAAACATTTCTATTGGGAGAGAACCTTGAAATAGCTATTATGTAAAATGCAAAGGGTCAATGAAAACCCATCAGATAAAATGTTACTTTTTTATTCACGGAAGTACTTTGAGGGTCATTTTCAGTACATATTCTGTAACAATAAATGTCAACTGCTTTGAAAGTTTTTTTTTTAAACAGTTTAAAAACGAATAACATAGAATTTTGGTTGCTGTGAACTGAAAATGTGCGAGAAACACTATAATTCTGACATGAACAAAGCATCTAAGTGGAATTTTACCACTAAGCATCAACATCAAGTTTTCAGTATAAAAGGTGTTTTCGTGGAAAAGTGGTAAGGCTATGGCGAGTGCAGCAGTACTGTAGTAGTCTTATCTGGGCTCTAGTGGTGAGGCGCAAAAGCCAGTCTGGTACATAAGAAGAGAACTCTGTTACAGATTTCGCATTGCACTTACACCTCTAGTCATGGATGCGTTAGGTAGACATAGGCCAACTTCACACGGGTGAGATTTGTGCGTTGCGTGACATGAACGACTTTTTTTCTAGCATCACGGCACAGGGAAAAATCGTGTCACCTATCTTTGGGCATGTCCTCGCATCACTGTCAGATGCCGCAGTGGATCATTACTTCCCTGAAGTGATACAAGGTGGTTTTGAACAAGAATCGTTCAGTCTTTCACATAAGTGAATGTAAAAGAGTAAATGAGCGCTGTTTAAACGGAACAAGCCATTGATGATTTTTATGTCTGCAGAAAATTAACGACGAGTGAGATGCGCACAATTCTCTTTCGTTGTTGGCTCATGTTTAGACTGAATGATTATCATTCACTTTCCCTCATTTCAATTATTTTTTGAACAATAATCGTCCCATCTAAAAGCACCCTAACTGTGTATGTACTTCAAAGGCTGGAAAACTCTGGCAGTAGGAAGCTTCTCTATAACCCTCTGCAGTACGGATAGACAGGCTGGATAGCCTGTAGTCACCTTGGGGCAACCCAATCTGATGAGAATTCCCACAGAGTTAAGATCCCCGTCACACCGTTAAGTCATGACTAGAGATGAGCGAGCATACTCGCTAAGGACAATTACTCGATCGAGCATTGTCCTTAGCGAGTACCTGCCCGCTCGGAAGAAAAGGTTTGGCTACCGGCACGGGTGGGAGGTGAGTTGTGGCAGTGAGCAGGGGGGAGCGGGGTCGAGAGAGGGAGAGAAAGATCTCCCCTCCGTTCCTCCCCGCTCTCCCCCGCCACTCCCTGCCCACTGCCGGCAGCCGAATCTTTTCTTCCGAGCGGGTAGGTACTCGCTAAGGGCAATGCTCGATCGAGTAATTGCCCTTAGCGAGTATGCTCGCTCATCTCTAGTCATGACATAAAAGTTTGAAAAGTTATTGAACTGCAATTCATTGTATTTGAAACCACCTGTGGGGATGTTTCATCGTGTAGATGTATTAGGGCTAACTTCACACGGTTGAGCTCAATATGGGGCTGTGAATCCCGCTCCCATATTGCGCTCGCCATCCATGTGAAAGCCCGAGGATGTAAGATGCTTTCATGTGAAAATAACCTCACATCACTTTAGGGTTGAAGGGATCCTATGCCACAGCTGTCACAGCCGTGGCACAGGATATTGTAGTTCAGCCATTGCTTTCAATGGGGCCGGCACTGCTGCCACCGGCCCTATTGAAAACAATGGGGCTGCAATGCGAGATCATGCAGCCAGATAGAACATGCTGGGATTGTTTTCCTGCATAGCATCGCATTCAAAAAAATGGGGTTCATATTTGTGTGAGATTTCTGCATATCAAGACGCACAAATCTCGAGGGATTTTATCGTCCGTGTGAGTAGGAGTTGAAATACGTATTGCAGCAAGTCTAAAAATCTTTTCATGGCAGTTGAATAGCAGTATAGTCACTTTAAGTTGCACAAAGGAATTAATAGTATGAACACTTTAAGCAATATACGGGTTTCCACAGTAGAAGCACATTAACCCTCTGGCAGTTTTTGATAAGCTCAGTTCATTCTGCAGGAAAAGAACAATACAGTTTTGGAAGAATTCAGCTTGGTCTACTTCAAACTGCAGTAACTCCTGTCCTATAGTTGCTTTTAACATGTTGGCTTTAAAATAACACCAAAAGCATGTAAGTGCCTCTTTTCGGTAGCTGTGCAGAGCAAAGAGAGGAAGGGGGGAGGGAAACCAGCAGAAGCAGATATGATCTGTGATTGTCTTGTCTCTTTCCCTGTCCCATCAATCAGAGAATATATTTGCTCGCTGATTGCCACATATGGGTTTTCGCTTCATAAAAGAAGTGAAAAATGAATACTTGCTCATCTAATCACTCATTTACACCATTTAACCCTTCAAATGCCACAGCCATTGCTGACCATGGCATCTAAATATTTTTATAGAGAAGAAAGTTTTGTTTTTTTCTTATACAAGACATTCAATTTTGAAAAAAATAAAAAGAACAAAAATCCCTACCCATAATTCATATCACCACATCCATAACAAGCCATGCTATAAAATAATAAATCCCATGAAAGGAAAAAAAGAAAATGCCTAAATATCCATTTTCTGTTCATCTCGCTGCAGCAAAATAGGAATAAAAAATAATGAAAAAGTCATGTATACCTCAAAATGGTAACAATAAAAACTAAAATTGTCTCATACAAAACAAACCCACATACAACTCTCTCGATGGAAAATTAAAAATGCTCTGGTTCTCAAATATGGTGCCACACAAAGAATCTTTTTGGAACAAAAAAGGTGTTTATATTGTGCAAAAGTAGTAAAATAGAAACCTCTACAGGGGGGCATTCACAGGTCACTGATTTGCTGCAGATTTTGTCACAGACTTTAGTATAGATTTGCAGCAGACTTCCCTCCTTCAATTTAAATTCCATTGAAAAGGAAATCCCCAAAAAACTGGTAAAATTCATTTTCTTTCCTTTAGGGCATATTCAGACAGGAAGGGGCGAGGCAGGGGGAACTTAGCTTCGCCCCGCCCCTCCCTCCCATTGCAAACAGTGCGAGAGACCAGGAGCTCAGAGCACTAGCTCTTGTCCCGCCTCCTACCCTTGCAGAGAGGGTCACCGTATATCGGCGGGGCGTGAAAACCCAACTGATACTCGTATACACCCATCTGAATAAGCCCTTACTTTGCAGCAAAAAAATAATAAACGTTATTCAACACATTACATGTACCCAAAATTGGTTCCAATAAAAACTAGTACTTTTCCTGCAAATACAAGGTGTCATACAGCTACATTGCAGAAGAAAATAAGAGTTATGACCACTGGAACACAAATGACTTATTGGTTCTTAAGGCTAAAATTAGTTATGTCATTAATGGGTTAAAACTTCACTTAAGGCAACCGCATTCTGCGCCAAATATATTTATATAAGACATAAACTCACAATCTACAATAAAAAGTGACATTTTCCAAATTTAATGTGACTGCTGTGGGGGTGGGGTTAAAGACATACGGGTATCAGATTGTTGTAACACAGTTTCCAATTCTCTAGTAATATAATCCGGAACAATGGGCAACACAGACTTTGGAATCTTCGCAACGTTGCATCAGGTTGCCTGCCTTTGCAGAATCAAGTAAACTTTATCTACTATGCAACAATCTCTTCATAGCATTACAGTCTTGTAATATTCATCAACCCTGTCTTTGCAACTCTATCTCAGCTTCACCGCCCATGTGGAGTACAACACAGCCACTTTGTATACACAATCTCTTTCGTTACTTATCAGGTCTCTGACTGGAGCTACCGCAGTTACAATGACCCAGCTATTCAGGCACTCTCTTCCTCTGGACAGAAGCTCTAGGGACTTCTTCAGCTTCATTCACTCAGCCTCTTCAGTCTCAGCAAGCATATCAGGACTTCTCTCGCAGCTCACCCAACCTTCTGCACAGGCCAGCAACGTTAAAAACAACCTCCACTTGAGCACCACACGTACTTATACCGCCAAGGGGCACCTCCCTGCAAAGTCAGACATGCTCTACTGTTCATCCAGCTGAAACACGCATTCTGCCTGACATGGGAACTGGTGAAGAATGAGAAAAACATGGCTACTGTGTCTGGGTACAGAATTAATCACATCACATCCACATGGAATCACACAAAGTCCACAGGAGGCCATTACAGCGACTATCACATTTTTTTAAACTACAAGCTACGTCAAGCACATTTCCCCATAAATCAGTAGCATTATGTCATTGTGTGCACCGCGACTCAACTCTCACTGGAGCCACAGTCGGATGTCACCATTCCTATGTCTTGCAAGTCGTGCTTTGCCCGCTTTGCACCGCACTTTCTCTGCTCGCTTCCGGCTTTCTGCCTGTAGGATGCATGTAGGTTGCCACCCCTGTTATCTAAAGAGCCAGTGTGCGCACCCTATCACCCAAAACATGTTCCCCACCAACCACTTCTTCTTCCTGCCATATTAGACATCCTCCTCACATGGAGGATTCCTAAACAAATGGTCTCCTATGGCTAATTGTGGCAAAGCCCCCGTTCGAAATGGAAGGAAAAAAGGATGACTCCTTCGCTCAGGGTGACCTGTGCAGTAGCAAGTGTGACTGTCTGGAAAAGGACACGTGTAGGTGTGTGGACTAATGTAGCCCGTAGGACGTAAAAGATGGTAACAGGGCCCTCTGTGGTAAAATAAACATAAATTTATTTATACAGAGCTCCAGACGTTGGTGCACACATTTCGGAGCTGAGACGCTCCTTTCTCAAGCACACAAATAACTGATGTACATGAAACATAGCAAATCCAGGTTTATCTCCCACCGACTACCTATAAGAGGCACTGTCCAAGTTCATCTACTCCTTAAAGGAGATGTCCCGCGCCGAAACGGGTTTTTTTTTTTTTCAACCCCCCCCCCCGTTCGGCGCGAGACAACCCCGATGCAGGGAAGTAAAGGAAGCTTACCGGAGCGCTTACCTTAATCCCCGCGCTCCGGTGACTTCAATACTTACCGCTGAAGATGGCCGCCGGGATCCTCTGTCTTCGTGGACCGCAGCTCTTCTGTGCGGTCCACTGACGATTCCAGCCTCCTGATTGGCTGGAATCGGCACGTGACGGGGCGGAGCTACACGGAGCCCCTCTCTGGCACGAGCGGCTCCATAGAAGACTACAGAAGACCCGGACTGCGCAAGTGCGGCTAATTTGGCCATCGGAGGCCGAAAATTAGTCGGCACCATGGAGACGAGGACGCTAGCAACGGAGCAGGTAAGTATAAAACTTTTTATAACTTCTGTATGGCTCATAATTAATGCACAATGTATATTACAAAGTGCATTATTATGGCCATACAGAAGTGTATAGACCCACTTGCTGCCTCGGGACAACCCCTTTAAAGCCCCCGTTTGCGATTATTCTGGTTCTGACCCTTGCCTGACTCAGACTATTCTGACTTCTGTGCTCTCTGACCTCTACTCTGGACTTTGGGTTTTTTTGCTGGCTACCCTGACTTTCAGTCTGGACCTTGTTTTGAGCCTGTGCTGCCAGCCCTGACTACAACCGGTCTTCCTGCTATGCTCCTGGGTAAGTAGTTGCTTGTGTGATTATTCTCAGTGAGAGAAACCAAGTAATCTTGTAGATATGATACCTTTCAGTGGCTAACAAAAATACATGATGTTACAGCAAGCTTTCGGGGATATCTCGCCCCTTCATCAGGCTAACACGGTACCAAACCTTTTTTCATATTAGACTTGGAGGGAGCAGGGGTGAAAACTGGAGTTCTCAGAAAGCCCACCTCAGATAGCCTAAACTCAAGCCAGTGTGGGGCAAGGTGGATCAAAATACGACTGCCTAACAAATTTGCACATCTAAAATATCCCACATCTCTGTAATTATGCAATAAACAACATTGCATTTCCTATGCTATACCTGGGTATTAACCTTGCTAAACATTATTACCGTTTCCCTGAAAATAAGATCTACCCTAAAAATAAGCCCTAGCATGATTTTTAAATAGTGTCCAGGCAGCTATACATGTAAAAAAGCAATATTTTGGGATAATGGTAAGCCTTTTTTGTCTTTTTTGAGATACAGAGTTCACATATAAAGAGTATGACTAGCATTTCCCCTCACTGAATACAGCACCAGCATTACTTTCCTTCAAATATATTAGCATTTACATTACTTTATCCACTAATTATTAGCATTCAAATTATTCTTCCAGCTAAACTCCATTAAACTACGTCACTTCTACAAACATACTTCATCAGCAGTAACATCTTGGGCTAACTTTTTTCTTTTACACAACTCTTATAGCATCAATAAAAGATTAATGATCCTCTCCCTGCCTCCCCGCTCCACACAGCGGTGATTGCAGGCGGCTGTGAATAGGTGTATACACTGCAGCCTCTCAGTCACAGTGGAGAGAGTCGAGAGGAGACGGAAAGAGGCATTCTCCTTATGAATACCGAAATGATAACTGAGAGTCTGAGCGTACAAGGGAGTAACAATATTAAGCACCACTTCTAGAGAAATTACACAGTAATTACCAAAGTCTGTTGGATCAGTACATCACAGCTTGTCGCTCACAGTTCGTAGATGGTAGAATTTCTTCTGCCACCGGCAGAATCTTAAAGAAGTTTACCAAACAAAATAAACTTTTAACAATAACATCCAACTTTTTCATTCTGTATAACAACTGAGCCTATTTGTAGCGTTCGAAATACCAAAGAATTGCGCTAGTCACGTTATCCTAACAGCAGGCCAGCTTCGTTTCTAAAGCGTAGCAGTAAGTGTACACACTATCCTGTTTTTATATGAGGCTGGCCTCACTTACCACTTGAGGAAAGGAAACTCTGCAGTATTCTTCTAGTGCAGCTCGATCCTCTAGTTCCATGGAGCAGCTCCAATCGTTCGCTCTTACGGTATTAGGTGGAAGGCTACGTGTTTATCATCGTAGTGTCTCTGAAATGGCTGTACAAGCTCAAGTCCTCCGTTTGTAGCCAGGTGCTTGTGCTCCTCCACACAGGCTTAGGGTGCCTTCACACTTGCGATCGTGATATTGCTGCACTTTTTATTGTGAATGTCAATAGGACTTTCTAATGTTAAAAACGCATCGCACAAAAATCGCAAGTTTGTGCTTTGCAATATTTCTGCGATACGTTTTTTAACATTAGAAAGCCCTATTGACATTTGCATAAAAAAACGCAGCGATATCGCGGTCGCAAGTGTGAAGGCACACTCTCTCTTCTGCAGTACTCAGCCCCTCACACTTTGCTGCATAGGGCTCTTAGCCACTGGCTATGGGTTTTCTAGCGATGCGAGACTGAGTGAAAACGCATGATTATGAAATCAATGATTTTCAATGGTTTCATTCTCATTTGCGATGTGTTCACTCAAGATTCGCTGCGATACAAAAAAGCTGTGATATCGCCATTGTTTTCAATGGGACCGGGGTCCTATTGAAATCAATGGGAGAACATCGTGCAACAGCCTTGGAATCCCCCATAGCAAGAAGAGAGAGGGGGCGGAGCAATAGGGGATCTCTTACATATCTTCCCATATTTGAGGAGATGGGGGCGTTGTTAAGGGGCTTTCCCAGGGTTTCTCCGAGAGCGGAGGTGAAGGGGTGGGGCTATAGATGGGCAGGGCTAAAGGGATTCCCACAGTGTTTCTTCTTTAGCAAAGAGAGGGGGCGGGCCTAGCTGGCAGATCCTGCTAGCCCCGACCTCTCTCTTGGCCAGAGATTGAATCACTATGAGGATCCCTCTAGCCCCAACCCCGCTCTCAGGGAAACCCTGGGAAAGCCCTTCAGCCCCACCCCCATCTCTCCACATATGGGGAGACATGTAAGAGATCCCCAGTTGCTCTGCCCCCCCCTCTCTTCTCTCTATGGGGGATTCCTAGGCTTCTTTGCGATCTTCTCCTATTGATTTCAATGGGGCCCTCGGTCCCATTGAAAACAATGGGCGATAGCGCAGATTTTTCTTATTGCTGCGAGGCTTGAGTGAACACATCGCAAATGATAATGAAACCATTGAAAATCATTGGTTTCATGATCATGCGTTTTCACTCACTCTCGTATCGCAGGAAAGTCTATCGCCAGTGGGTATGAGCCCTTACAGGGCCCTCAGACTGCTGCTGTCTTACACTCTCCCTGCACATGTTGCTCTCTTGCAGTATTAGCTAAACCACTGCTGTGGCCTCCCCTTTGTGACATAGCTCACAATCCTTTTATTGGGTGTCCAGTAGGTTCTGCGGGTGGGGCTTCCATTGTAGTGTCTCCTGGCAGAGGGGCTGTCTCTCAGCGGTGACAGTATTCACAGTCAGGGCCTCATGTCCAGCATTCCCATGCACCTGTTTCACACAGTGCTCTAAGTGCTTTTAACCTTTTACCACCCTGACTGTTGCACTGGCTGGTGGTGGGACTTATTGTACAGCGCTATAAGCGCTCCAATACCTGATGCTGCTATGCACCCATCATCTGGTGCCAAAGGCCAGGGCACTACTGTGCAGGGGGGAGACATGCAGGGGAGCTATTAAAAGGGTATGGAGTTAAAGATAAATACCATGCTTTCCGTTCCTGGCAAATCAAAGCCCATTTTGATCTACCATTTTCCCTGATAATAAGCCCTAGCCCGGTTTTCGGAGAGGCTTGAAATATAAGCCTTCCCTGAAAATAAGCCCGAGCTAACCTACATGAAAAAAACCATCAATACTCACCTGGTCCGCAGCGTCCTGGTGCCTCGTGATGGTGTCCGGCAGCGCTGTGGCAAGCTGCAGTGTCCTCCACACTGACATATCAGTTTCTTTCTAGTGACGGGGCTTTGAATACCCCACCTCCAGCAAAGCGAGCACTGTGATTGGATCCAGCACCAGCCAATCACAGCCGGTGCTCAATCATTCACAGCCATTTAATGAATGACATCACTGAATGGCTGTGATTGGCTCATCAAGCGCCAGCTGTGATTGGCAGCCGCTCGATCCATTCACAGCGCTCGCTTTGCTGGTGGCAGGGTATTCAAAGCCCTGTTCAACAGAAAGAAACTGATATGTCAGCGCAGAGGACACTGCAGCTTGCCGGAGACAATCGTAAAACATCAGGATGCCGCGGACCAGATGAGTATAAGCCCCACCCCCTCGAAAATAAGACACTGTGCCTCTTTTGGGGCAAAAATTTAAAAAAGACAGTTTCTTATGTTTGGGGAAACACGGTAGCTATGTGGCCTCCTCTCTTCTATGTATGCCACTGGATGACGTCATTCATCAATTCATTACAGTCCATTCTTAGTATAAAGTACATTTATTTTTACACTTTTCCTATATCTTGACCTTTGTATTCAAGGTTGGAATCTACAGTGCAGCTATTATGGCCTGCGCTACCCATGCTTTGTTAGCTGATGGGTATTAATGGTTGATGAATCATTGTAGCACTTTACTGTGTAGGCTACATCATTCTGCTCATTATGAAAATGTGTTCTGCAGTATGTTATATTGTCATAATGCCTTTATAATGCGACTTATATTTCATTACAGACAAAAAGAGAAATTTACTGGTGTAGACTGCGTCCTTAACATTACTGTGGGCGCTGCCCTTTGCTGCCAGCACAATAGGTGCCCTGTGGGTGTAGCAGTAGAACAATTCTATAAAAGCACCTGACCTCTATGTCTTGGTATTCTGAAACTGGCCTGTGCTTTGTACTCGTTGAGCTGTCATATCATTTTGCAGGCAGTTTTGTAGAATCTAGAAGGACAATGAATCAGATGATGATGGTGGGAGATCAGGTAATGCAGACTAGAAATTACTACTGTATGTGGGCACACAGAGAAATTCTTGATACAGAAAAGTACAATCGTCATGGAAATGACAAGGCCTCAGAGTTACATATTACCACTATCCTTAGAAATACAGTACTGTAGACTTAGGTAAAAAGTAACTCTAAGGGCGCCCACCCACTGGCGTTTGCGATTTTCGTGCGTGAAAAACGCAGCGTTTTCGCGGCGTTTTTCACGCGTTTTCGCGGCTTTTCCATTAATTTCCATTGACTTTCATGGGTGCATTAGGAGAAAAATAAGGACACATATGCAACTGACAGTTCCTATGTTAAAAATCGCAACGCAACGTAAAAAAAACCACCAGTGGACAGGAGTACATTCAATTCTAATTGCTCTTGAGAAAAAACGCAAAACGCAAAGAAAAAAAAATCGCCAGTGGGTGGGCGCCCTAATTTGCTCCTTCTACAGTCTCCTCTTCAATCATATGGAAATGGCACAATGTTTAACCCCTGAAGGACACTGCCTATTTTGACCATAATGATACAACAATTTTGGGGGGATTTTCATTCCCACTTTTTAAAAGCTATAACTTTTTTATTTTTGCGTCAGCATGGCCATATGAGGGCTTGTTTTTGCGTGGCAAACTTTAGTTTTTGTTGTAAACTTTTTTTATTATTTTTTGGGGGGAGCGCAGGGAGAGAAACCACATCAATTCTGCCATTGTTGTTTTTTTTTTTAATTTACAGCGTTAATCATGCAGCATGACATGATACATTTTTTTCTGCCGTTTGGTATGATTATGACGATACCTAAATTATATATTTTTTAGGTTTTTCCACTTATTTTCTGGAAATTATTTCTGCATTGTTGCAATTAAAGTTCCATAACTTTTTACATTTTGCATGGACAGAGCTCTGTGAGGGCTTGTTTTTTGTGTGACGAGATATAATATTGTTACCATATTGGGGTACATATGGCTTTTTATCACTTTTATTGCATTTTTGGGGAGGTGAAATGCACAAAATAAGCATTTTGGATCTGTTTTTAGTTGTTTTTTTTAAGTTTTTGCTGTGCAGAATAAATGGCATGTTCAATTCACCATAGAAATCATTATGGATACCATGATACCAAATATGTGGGTTTTAAACATTTTTTACTTTTTCATACAGAGAAGGGAAAGTATGCAAAAAAAGTTTTTTTTGTTACTATTTTTTATGTGTTTTTTTTTTTTCTACAATTTTTTATATCCCTGTAGGAGACTTAATCCAGTAAACTGTGATTGCAATGATAATGTATTGCAGTACGTCTATACTGCAATGCATTATCACTTACATTTGCGATGACAGGCCATGGCAGGCCCAAACGCCATTGCCTGGTGTCCGGTTGCCGTGGCAACTAGAGATGAGCGAACGTACTCGGTAAGGGCGATTTCGCAATCGAGCACCGCGATTTTCGAGTACTTCACTACTCGGGTGAAAAGTACTCGGGTGCGCTGTGGGTAAGCGGGGGGTTGCAGCGGGGAGTGGGGGAGAGAGGGAGAGAGAGGGCTCCCCCCTGTTCCCCGCTGTTACCCCCCACTCCCCTCTGCAACCCCCGCCCCACAGCGCACCCGAGTACTTTTCACCCGAGTAGGGAAGTACACGAAAATCGTGGTGCTCGATTGCGAAATCGCCCTTACCGAGTACATTCGCTCATCTCTAGTGGCAACCCATCGGCCTTCCATGATTACATGGCTAAGGGCCATTGACATCAATGATCACGGCATGTAAGGGGCCTGTGTCATCCACTGGACGTATGTGTATGTCCTGTTGCATTAGGTACCATGCACTCAGAAAATAAACTTACATACTGTAGTGTTAAGAGGTTAGGTTAGCAGTCACTATTTCTTGCCTTGCTCTGAAACTTCTTCATTACCTCCAAACCACTTCTCCTAGCAAGGGACTATTTATTTCCTCATCCCTTTTACCATCTCACTGGGCTTTCACTGCTGAACACTTTCTAAATCTGAAAACCTACCTTTCCAAACATACGCAGCCACTGCACACCCTATTCTATCCTCTCTCTACTTCTTCTTACTGCTGGAGATTTACCCCCAAATCCTGGGCCTCCGCAGCAAATCAGCATCATAATGTTTCCCTCCTAGTACAACCCACCTCTGTAATTTGTTGTAACCCTTCAAGCTATCTGAACCCTTTTCCCCACTCTCTCTCTCTCTTGCGCACTATGGAACGCACATTCTGTCTGTAATAAACTTCTTGATATTCATGACCTCTTCATCTTTGGTAAACTTCCCATCCTGGATATAACAGAACTGTGGTTGACCCCCTTTGACATGGCCTCTTCTATGTTGACCATCAATTTACCCACTTTCCGTACCCCAACAAACATGGTGGAGACGCTGGCCTTCTCCTGTCAGATAACTGCATCTTCACTCATATTATACCTCTATCCTCCCTCACTCTGCCGTCTTTCGAAGTTGACTTGGTCAACATCTACTCTTCTTCTGTTCTCCAAGTAGCCATCATCTATCAACCACCAGGCCCTGTCACCAAATTCCTCTCCACGCTACTACAAATCGCACCTCACTACCCAATCCCATCCCAACTCATCTCCAAGCTTACCACTGTGTTTATCCTGGCCCTATCCCACTTATTCAACCTCTCGCTTACTACAAGCATCTTCCCTTTATCCTTAAACATCCATCACACCCATCCTCAAAAAAACATCTCTGGAACCTTCCTCTTTGTCCACCTACCGCCCCATATCTCTGCTCTCTCTGGGACCTTTTTAGACAGAATTGTCCGCAGGATCCAGTGCAGAAATGGATTTTGTCAATGAATGTGTTCTGCAGAATATCTTGCAGAATGTATTTCATTTTTTAGCAGACTTGCTGAATTACATGTCTTGTATGTTAGAAATCTGCAACAACAATTCTGCAAGATGTCCTTAATTTTTCAGCAGAAATCTTTTCTGCCGCACAATTTCTTCTTGTAATTCTGAAGTAAAGACATGCAGATTTTAACAAGTGTGGAATTCAAGCTCCAAAGGAATAATATTGCGAACTCAGAAATGTCCGCCTGTCCTAATTCCGGCCCACGTGAAAGGTCCCTTAAGCGTCAAAACTCCTGGAACAGCACATCCACATGGAACTTTCCTCCTACCTCTCCTCCAACTTGTTATTCAACCAACAGCAATCTGGTTTCTGACCCCATCGCTCTACTTAAACTTCTAATAAAGGATTTAGCATGCAGAGAACTATAATGGCTTATTTTCAACACAGGGAGTGCAAATGTGTTGTAATATCTATAATAGCACGCAGCAGAAAATTTGTTTTACGTGAATGAAATATTGAGAAGAAAAAGAAAAGTTTCATCATTGCAGTGCTTCCTTAGAAATAGCAAATTTTTGTAGCTCTCAATGCAAAACACTGTAACTACTGTACAATTTTGGAGCCCTTAGCAAAAGAGATTAAAGCTGTGACCTAAAGCGACCCTCCAGTTTTGTGACAAAACTCTGTCCTGGGACTGGAGGGTGGCAGGATGCCTTACCTATACTTTATATCGTCTTCCTGACCCCTATATTCCACTGGTTCGGGGCATCATATTCGGGTGGCTATACTGGCTGCTGCTATTTGCCAGCGATCTCATAGATGCTGTGAACTGTTCTGTGATTGGCTAACTCTTATAATGAGAGCAGCACTGGCTAATCATATAGTAGCTATAGAGCAGTGATAGTCCTAACACTATCATTGCACTGTAGATGCTCTGATAGTCTAAAGATGGTAGAGGCCAACTTGCCCACCTGAAAAAGAGAACCAGAACCGACGGAACAAAGAGCCAAAAAGAAAAGACAAAGTACCGGTAAGATATCCCTCCACTCTCTGGGGTTTTCTGGGACAAAGATATTGATGACCTGTCTTTATGAATTTTTATGCTGTGCAACAAACTAGGGGACAGGAACTTTCTTCCATGTTATCTTGCCCTTTATTCTTCTTTCACTACTTAAAGGGGTTGTCCCGCGCATTGAAGTTAATGCAAGCACTTCTGTATGGCCATATCCATGCACTTTGTAATATACATTGTGCATGAAATATGTGCCATACAGAAGTTATTTACTTACCTACAGGCCCCCCCCCCCCCCCCCTGTGTTGACGACTCCATTGTCCTGGCGCCGACCAACAGTCGTCTTCTCCTTGCTGGAACAGTCGCGCTTGAGCAGTAGCAGTCTTCTTTCTTGTGGTCTGGGAGAAACAGCTGCGACCTGACTCCTCCTTCGGCCGGCCTCTCATCCATGTGAACACCCTCCTCCCTCCTGCACGTGGTGCCGACCAGCCAATGAGGTGGCTGGAATCGGCAGTGCATACATTCCAACGGAGCAGGACCAGAGAGGTGCCCACCTACCGCGTTGATGTCGGTCACTTGATCATGTGACCGACGTCATCGGGAGAGCGCACGTAGTGCTAGCACAACCGCGGTGCACCATGGGAGAAGACCAGCGGCGTCATCTTGAAAAGAAAAATTTTATAAGTTCATAAAAGGTGCTACAGGTTAGTGAAAATGAGATTTAAAAACGCATTACATGGCTATTGTATGCCCTTTGCTCACCAGGGGGACTGGGCAGAAACAAAAATTTACGTTTTCCCGCGGGACAACCCCTTTAAGGCATGAGAAGGTGAGCAGTTGTACATCTAATCGCCCACTGTGCCTAGTGAAAATACTTTTCGACTCAAGTGTTTGCGGCATATACATTGCCGAGAATTTTGGTATCTTAGCCTTGATGATTTTGTGATGATACTGTATGTGCAAATAGAAATTATTATAAGAAGTACGTATGAACTCAAAAAGAAATTTAGTTTTTTAGGCGGTTGGCCATCTCAGGATTTGCAGGGGTCAGGCTTTTAGCAACAGACATGAAGTTTTATGCATATTTTAGAAAATGTTGTGCTTTGAGGCAAAATTGCAAGAAGGTGTCCATTTATGTACACTAGACAAGTGTTGGGTGACATTTTCACAGTGTGAGAGGTGGCATAACACAAGACCCTGGAGGATCAGAATAATTTAGGAGTAGAAGTTGAATGTGTCCTGGATATAGTTTTTCATACGTGAAATACATATTGCAATATAAACATTTACTGGGGGATAAATATGAATGTATGCTGGAAAATAAATTATTTTTGAAGTCGGATACGATTGTTACACTTCGTGGTGGCCACCAGCTTTCCTTCCCTGTTCTGACTGATAGCCTCATGTCCATGGCCTCCTGTCGGTCTATCTCTGCTCCCCCGAGGGGGAACACGCACACACACTCACAGTCTTAAAAGGGGAGCAAATGTTTTGTAATTCTGTCTCTCGTCAATTCCGGAGTACCAATGGTTACATCAAGCAGACCTAAGGAAGGTGCTTAATAGAGATGAGCGAGCACCAAAATGCTCGGGTGCTCGTTACTCGGGACGAAATTATCGCGATGCTCGAGGGTTCGTTTCGAGTAACGAACCCCATTGAAGTCAATGGGCGACCCGAGCATTTTTGTATTTCGCCGATGCTCGCTAAGGTTTTCATTTGTGAAAATCTGGGCAATTCAAGAAAGTGATGGGAATGACACAGCAACGGATAGGGCAGGCGAGGGGCTACATGTTGGGCTGCATCTCAAGTTCCCAGGTCCCACTATTAAGCCACAATAGCGGCAAGAGTGCCCCCCCCCCCCTCCCAACAACTTTTACTTTTGAAAAGCCCTCATTAGCAATGCATACCTTAGCTAAGCACCACACTACCTCCAACAAAGCACAATCACTGCCTGCATGACACTCCGCTGCCACTTCTCCTGGGTTACATACTGCCCAACCCCCCCCCCCTGCACGACCCAGTGTCCACAGCGCACACCAAACTGTCCCTGCCCAGCCTTCAGCTGCCCTCATGCCACGCCACCCTCATGTCTATTTATAAGTGCGTCTTCCAGAGGAACCGCAGGCACACACTGCAGAGGGTTGGCACGCATGCCCCAGTCAGACTGCGTTTTTTTATAAATAGTCACAGGCAGGTACAACTCCGCAATGGGAATTCCGTGTGCACCCACAGCATGGGTGGCTCCCTGGAACCCACCGGCGGTACATAAATGTATCCCATTGCATTGCCCATCACAGCTGAGGTAAAGTCGTGCTTAATGCAGGTGGGCTTCGGCCCACACTGCATGCCCCAGTCAGACTGGGGTTCTTTAGAAGTGGACACATGCAGTTACAACTCCCTGTGGACCGACAGCATGGGTGGCTCCCTGGAACCCACCGGCGGTACATAAATATATCCCATTGCAGTGCCCAACACAGCTGAGGTAATGTCGTGCTTAATGCAGGTGGGCTTCGGCCCACACTGCATGCCCAGTCAGACTGGGGTTCTTTAGAAGTGGACACATGCAGTTGCAACTCCCTGTGGACCGACAGCATGGGTGGCTCCCTGGAACCCACCGGCGGTACATAAATATATCCCATTGCAGTGCCCAACACAGCTGAGGTAATGTCGTGCTTAATGCAGGTGGGCTTCGGCCCACACTGCATGCCCCAGTCAGACTGGGGTTCTTTAGAAGTGGACACATGCAGTTACAACTCCGTGTGGACCCACGGCATGGGTGGCTCTCTGGAACCCACCGGCGGTACATAAATATATCCCATTGCAGTGCCCAACACAGCTGATGTAACGTCAGCTGTAATGCAGGTGGGCTAAAAATTCATTTGATTACACTGTAGGCGAGGGCCACCAAAAATTGGTGTACCAACAGTACTAATGTACCTGAGAAAAATTGCCCATGCCCAACCAAGAGGGCAGGTGAAATCCATTAATCGCTTTGGTTAATGTGGCTTAATTGGTAACTAGGCCTGGAGGCAGCTCAGTTAAAATAAAAATTGGTTCAGGTGAAACTTTCAACGCTTTAATGAGCATTGAAACGTATAAAAATTGTTTACAAACATTATATGACTGAGCCTGGTGGGCCTAAGAAAAATTGCCCGTTCGGCGAGATTATGTGAGGTTTAAGGAGGAGGAGCAGGAGGAGGAGGAGGAATATTATACACAGATTGATGAAGCAAAAAGGTCCCCGTTTTTGATGGTGATAGAGAACGATGCTTCCATCCGCGGGTGCAGCCTATGTATTGCTTAGGTATCACTGCTGTCCGCTGGTGGAGAAGAGAAGTCTGGGGAAATCCAGGCTTTGTTCATCTTGATGAGTGTAAGCCTGTCGGCACTGTCGGTTGACAGGTGGGTACGCTTATCCGTGATGATTCCCCCAGCCACACTAAACACACTCTCTGACAAGACGCTAGCCGCAGGACAAGCAAGCACCTCCAGGGCATACCGCGCGAGTTCAGGCCACGTGTCCAGCTTCGACACCCAGTAGTTGTAGGGGGCAAAGGCGTCACGGAGGACGGTCGTGCGATCGGCTACGTACTCCCTCACCATCCTTTTACAGTGCTCCCGCCAACTCAGCCTTGACTGGGGACCGGTGACACAGTCTTGCTGGGGAGCCGGAAAGCTGGCAAAGGCCTTGGAGAATGGTCCCCTGCCTGCGCTGTACATGCTGCCTGATCTCTGCGCCTCCCCTGCTACCTGGCCCTCGGAACTGCGCCTTTGGCCACTAGCGCTGTCGGATGGGAAGTTTACCATCAGTTTATCCACCAGCGCCCTGTGGTATAGCATCATTCTCGAACCCCTTACCTCTTCGGGAATGAGAGTGGAAAGGTTCTCCTCATACCATGGGTTGAGCAGTGTGTACACCCAGTAATCCGTAGTGGCCAGAATGCGTGTAACGCGAGGGTCACGAGAAAGGCATCCTAACATGAAGTCAGCCATGTGTGCCAGGGTACCTATACGCAACACATGGCTGTCCTCACTAGGAAGATCACTTGCAGGATCCTCCTCCTCCTCCTCCTCCTCCTCCTCCTCCTCCTCCCCTGGCCATACATGCTGAAAGGATGACAGGCAAGCAGCATGTGTACCCTCAGCAGTGGGCCAAGCTGTCTCTTCCCCCTCCTCCTCATGCTCCTCCCCCTCCTCCTCCTGCTCCTCTGGCCATACACGCTGAAAGGATGACAGGCAAGCAGCATGTGTACCCTCAGCAGGGGGCCAAGCTGTCTCTTCCCCCTCCTCCTCATGCTCCTCTCCCTCCTCCTCCTCCTCCTCCTCCTCAACGTGCTGAGATATAGACATGAGGGTGCTCTGACTATCCAGCGACATACTGTCTTCCCCCGCCTCCGTTTCCGAGTGCAAAGCGTCTGCCTTTATGTTTTGCAGGGAACTTCTCAAGAGGCATAGCAGAGGAATGGTGACGCTAATGATTGCAGCATCCCCGCTCAGCATCTGGGTAGACTCCTCAAAGTTTCCAAGGACCTGGCAGATGGCTGCCAACCAGGCCCACTCTTCTGTAAATAATTGAGGAGGCTGACTCCCACTACGCCGCCCATGTTGGAGTTGGTATTCCGCAATAGCTCTACGCTGCTCATAGAGTCTGGCCAACATGTGGAGCGTAGAGTTCCACTGTGTGAGCACGTCGCACAGCAATCGGTGCACTGGCAGATGAAACCAATGTTGCAGGGTCCGCAGGGTGGCAGCGTCCGTCTTGGACTTGCGGAAATGTGCGCTGACCCGGCGCACCTTTCCGAGCAGGTATGACAAGTGTGGGTAGCTTTTCAGAAAGCGCTGAACCACCAAATTAAAGACATGGGCCAGGCATGGCACGTGCGTGAGGCTGCCGAGCTGCAGAGCCGCCACCAGGTTACGGCCGTTGTCACACACGACCATGCCCGGTTGGAGGCTCAGCGGTGCAAGCCAGCGGTCGGTCTGCTCTGTCAGACCCTGCAGCAGTTTGTGGGCCGTCTGCCTCTTCTCTCCTAAGCTGAGTAGTTTCAGCACGGCCTGCTGACGCTTGCCCACCGCTGTGCTGCCATGCCGCGCGACACCGACTGCTGGCGACGTGCTGCTGCTCACACATCTTGATTGCGAGACAGAGGTTGCGTAGGAGGAGGAGGATGGTGGTTTAGTGGAGGAAGCATACACCGCCACAGATACCACCACCGAGCTGGGGCACGCAATTCAGTGGGTGGGTAGGACGTGAGCGGTCCCAGGCTCTGACTCTGTCCCAGCCTCCACTAAATTCACCCAATGTGCCGTCAGGGAGATATAGTGGCCCTGCCTGCCTGTGCTTGTCCACGTGTCCGTTGTTAAGTGGACCTTGGCAGTAACCGCGTTGGTGAGGGCGCGTACAATGTTGCGGGAGACGTGGTCGTGCAGGGCTGGGACGGCACATCGGGAAAAGTAGTGGCGACTGGGAACCGAGTAGCGCGGGGCCGCCGCCACCATCATGCTTTTGAAAGCCTCCGTTTCCACAACCCTATACGGCAGCATCTGCAGGCTGATCAATTTGGCAATGTGCACGTTTAACGCTTGAGCGCGCGGGTGCGTGGCGGCGTACTTGTGCTCGCACTCAAACAGTGGCGCTAGCGACGTCTGGACGCTGCGCTGAGAGACATTGCTGGATGGGGCCGAGGACAGCGGAGGTGAGGGTGTGGGTGCAGGCCAGGAGACGGTAGTGCCTGTGTCCTCAGAGGGGGGTTGGATCTCAGTGGCAGGTTGGGGCACAGGGGGAGAGGCAGTGGTGCAAACCGGAGGCGGTGAACGTCCTTCGTCCCACCTTGTGGGGTGCTTGGCCATCATATGCCTGCACATGCTGGTGGTGGTGGCTCCCCAGCTGATCTTGGCGCGACAAAGGTTGCACACCACTGTTCGTCGGTCGTCAGGCGTCTCTGTGAACAACTGCCACACCGTTGAGCACCTTGACCTCTGCAGGGTGGCATGGCACGAGGGGGCGCTTTGGGAACCAGTTGGTGGATTATTCGGTCTGGCCCTGCCTCTACCCCTGGCCACCGCACTGGCTCGGCCTGTGCCCACACCCTGACTTGGGCCTCTGCGTCCTCGCCCGCGTCCACGTCCTCTAGGCCTACCCCTACCCCTCAGCATGGTGCATTACCAGTAGTGCAGAAACAGAACGCTGTAATTAAATGTGCCACTTATTGGCCTGTGGTTGGAGGCTGACTTCGCTTACGGAACGCCAGGAAATTATTTTGCGCAAGCCTGCTTTAACACTTAGCTGGCTGCGTATGAATTTGGAGGACTACTACACCCAGCAGAGACCCAGAACACTGAGGACAGTGACAGGCAGCCCAAATAGATTTTTTTCCCCAAATGTTTTTGCAAAGGCCCACTGCCTATATTCAATCAATATGTCTTCTGTCCCTGCCTCACCGCTACTGGCCCTGGAGTATGTCAAATAACTGCAGAGTGTTGCACTGAGGACTGCAATACAGCGGTGATTTAACAGCCCAGACAGAGCCAGGAAATAATTTTGCGCAAGCCTGCTGTAACACTTAGCTGGCTGCGTATGAATTTGGAGGACTACTACACCCAGCAGAGACCCAGAACACTGAGGACAGTGACAGGCAGCCCAAATAGATTTTTTTCCCCAAATGTTTTTGCAAAGGCCCACTGCCTATATTCAATCAATAATCAATATGTCTTCTGTCCCTGCCTAAGCGCTTCTGGCCCTGGAGTATTACTGCAGGGCGCAATGCTCTGCACGGCCGATATACAAAAAAAAAAAAATGTGCAACACTGCAAAAAGCAGCCTTCACAGTACTGCACACGGTTAGATGTGGCCATAAGAAGGACCGTTGGGGTTCTTGAAGCCTAAAATACTCCTAACGCTCTCCCTATAGCAGCAGCAGCATCAGCAGCACTTTCCCTGATCTATGTCAGAACGCATCTGTGGCGAGCCGCGCGAGGGGCCGATTTTTATACTCGGGTGACACCTGATCTCGCCAGCCACTCACTGCAGGGGGGTGGTATAGGGCTTGAACGTCGCAGGGGGAAGTTGTAATGCCTTCCCTGTCTTTCAATTGGCCAGAAAAGCGCGCTAACGTCTCAGAGATGAAAGTGAAAGTAACTCGAACATCGCGTGGTACTCGTCACGAGTAACGAGCATCTCGAACACGCTAATACTCGAACGAGTATCAAGCTCGGACGAGTACGTTCACTCATCTCTAGTGCTTAAGCTTTTGGTCTTTTTGTTCAGCGGAAGGTGTTATTCGTTTGTACTAATTTTCTGATTTCTGATTGTGGCTCTGGACCATAGCTTGTTGTATTGCCCATTCTCCTGTCCACTGCATGTCCCAACTCCTAACCAATTTGTACTGAGCTGAACCCGAAGTGAAGCCCAGATCCGGACTGATGGGGTGAAAGAGTAAAGACAAACTAGTGCGTGGTACAGCAGACCCATCCATTGATTCGGACGAAGTTGGATATTCATGGCAAATTTTAGTGGGCTGTGGATTTCTTTCTTGGTGACTGGACTTACCCTACATTGTACAGATCATATATTTTTACTATGCAGGATCAGAATACGCACACATTTTTTGTATTCTGAAACCATGGAGTCAGATTTGCATAGGAACTGTAGCCCCAAAATGGTAGGATTTTTTCATCAACTATTTGCTGCCTTGCTATATTTCTTTTTAGATGTATTTTGTGTAGAGAAAGCAGTTACAAAAGTCTACAAGGCCCTTAAAGAGGATCACATTTTGTCAATGATAAACAATAGTAGTGTTAGATGGGTATCTTGAAGAAGATTAGAATCTTACATTTATTATTTTGAATCGAACTGTCCGATGGGTGGTCCATCCCACTCTCTAGTTAAGGCTTTCTTCTGCTTTTGATATCTCACACTCCCATTCACTGATGTCTCCATCTCTGGTGGCTGGAGACATCTTGCAGTGCAAAGCTTTCACACACGCACCACTGAGAGGGATCTGGCACTTCAATGGTGACTTACTGTCCACTAGTCACATCATGAATGACCTCTTTCAAATTCATGGTCTTCAGTGTGGCACATGTGCTTAAGCCTTGAAATGCAAGACATCTCTAGAGACTATAGCTGGTGGCATCAATCAAGACCTTAGGGAGTTATGCTTAAATATCAGAGGTAGAAGAGAGCCCGAACCACAGTGTGAGATGAAGCACCCATTGAATGGTCCATCTCACATATGTATGCACTGAAAGAAGTGCTTTAAGAGTCATATTTGTGAAATGAATCATCAATTCAAATTAACAATGCTAGCTTTATAATCTTCTTTAAGACTTCCGTTTAACATTACCATTGTTTATCATTGACGAAATGTGGTAACAGATTCCCTTTAACTCTTCTAGAAAGTTATCAGCTAGATGTCACAACATCTTGTACCGAAGAACCCATTAAGCTCTGCTACACCTTTGGAGTTGCAAAGTTGGATTGACATAAAATTATTTGTTTCTACTGCAATACAAATGACTATGATTCAGTGGAAAATACTTTGACAGTTACTTTGAAGTTTTCTATAAACTCCTTCACAGCATTAATAGGATACATACTATCTGACTCTACCCATGACCAATATATTACAAAAGCTAATGATAAATGAATGATAGACATATGTACGGGGAACAGAAGCATATTTCAGCGTGAAGCTTGATTATAACTGTCTACAGGCAATATCAAATGTAAAAATGGTTATATGGCTCCGCAAGCAAGGACAAACCCAATGCCCTTGTCAAACGCACCCATTAAAAAAAAATCTCGAAGTACAACTGCCTATTCTGATGCCTGAAGAAATTATAGGGAACAGGATAATTTGATTGGAAGCAATCTAGAGACTATCAGCATTCAGCATCCACTCTACAAACACTAAAGCCAGGCTATTTCAGCATTAACTCACGTCAGCTCCTGCACACATCATAGGATTCAGCTGAGAGAACCTTACTGCACCACTTTTTTCCATTTATTTTCTAGGCTGGATGTAAATATGCAGCACATTAACTTTCAATTGAAAAGTTTCTGTCTCCTCCAGGCAGGAAAGTGAAAACGTAAAGAACTTATTTTAAGACAAATGAGATTAGAAGTCTGTATTTTGTGAGTAATGCACTCAAGACCACAGACTGAGACGTGCCATAAAAAAAATGACGTTCACTTCCCCACTTAAAACCTTCCAGCCTGTTGTGTGCTTTTATGTTTACAGCCAAGCCTACGCAATTCAACCTCTTCACTACCATACAATTAGTCAGCACCTAGTTTTTATTTTTCCAGCTGACAGGTAAATCTAAAGGAATGCAAGGAAAGAGCATTAAAGATGTTAGGTCCAAATCCAATGTGCAAACACCACTTTCAGCGAAAGGAACATTAAACTTACAGTTTTTGTTATCTCCTCTTGTTAGAATATTTACTGAAATTTATGACTCCTGTAGGGTTGCGAACCTCAATTTCTATTTTTACTTATTAGCCAAAAATCATAAAGATGTTCAACTGGAAACCAGAAATGATTCAAACAGATTGAGTAATACAAGGGTGTACCCAAATGAACAGAAATCTTCTTTAGGTTGGTGGGATGTTACTAATATAGGCTACATTTGCTTGGTGAATGTCTGTGGAGCCCTTCTAAGGCGTATGCCAGACGACACTTTTGGGGAAGGTTATGCTTGGCTCCAGTGATTTTTTTTTTTAAGTTGTTCAGTTTTTCGACTATTTTGGGATGGCTGATTCCTAAGCACAACATGCTGCTGCGAAATTTTGTGTCAGGGCTCGGACCCACGACGTCCTGCTCCCAAATCAGCCCCTCACTGTTGAGCCATGCAGGCCTTTGGACAAATGCTATTGAATACCCTAGCCTTGTTTCTATGTTCCTGTTAACCTAGTTCCTGACTCCTGGTCCTGACCTCGCCACTGTCTTAATTGGACATCCTATAAAAGTCAGAACTTGCCTCAGATCCAGCGCAAGATTATTGTGCTCCCCTGCCTTTACAAACCTGCTCCTCTCCTGTAAACTGTGACTACCTGCTGCTGACTCCTGTCTCTCCTCCCAACTACGCTTTCCGCCTCATCAATTTGCACTGCAACCGAGACTACCTGCTAATGACTCCTGGCTCTCCTCCCAACTATGCTTTCTGTCTCATCCATTTGTACTGCAACCGAGACTTCCCAATAACGACTTCTGGCTTTCCATCTGACTGGCTTTCCATGCCTCATCCATTTGTACCACAAACATGACTACTTGCTAATGACCTCCAGCTTCCTTCTGACTACTCTCTGGTCCCGTACAGCTACTACACTCGCGGCTCCTACCCAGTGCCGCTAAGACGCTACATTTCCCTTTCCACTGCTCAAAGTACTCAAAAAAAGTCACACAGAGTGAGTTCAGGTGAATATGGAGGGTGAGTCAAGGGTGTTATGCTGTTTTTGTCAAAAATTGTTTAACCCTCAGCACTGTGTGGGAAGGTGCATTGTGATAATGGAGGAACAAGTCACCTGTTTGCCCACACAGCAGTAATTCTGCTATAAACGGTAAACGACTACAACAGACTACTTTCCGTTCACACAGTTTTCTTTGAAGTTGTGGGGACCAGGGATCTAGCACTGGACAAGGAGCCATCAAAGAACGTGATGATGCTTTTTTTTCCCCCCTCATTTGCCACCATACTGCGACTGTAGAATATTTTTTCAATTAGTTTTATTCACAGAAAACTCTGTTAATACAATATTAAAATTGGACTTTTCAAACTAAATAACCCCTTTGAAAGGGTTTCTAAGACTTTACTATTGATGACCTATCCTCAGGATAGGTCATCAATAGTTGGTCAGTGGAGATTGGCTGCTTAGGATCCCTGTCAATCGGCTACCATTAGATAAATGTAGAAAAAATGTGTTAGCAGGCGTAATCCCTTTTGACTAAAACAGGCATGAAACATGTTTTTAAACTCGACTCCTCTGTTTTTATTGAAAGTTAATCCAGCATATAATAATAAATGCGTTTCCGGGCCGTTGCTCACTATTTTAGCTGGGGACACACAGCCAGCATTGGTGTGTTCTCTTTGCAGAGGAGTGGAGCACATTTTTTACCTACATTTATCTCATGTATTTGCATAGCCCCCTTGGAAGGTGTGACGTTTTGTGGATTGGCTGCACCCTCTCAGACTCATCAAGAATCGATCATATATAGAATAAGGGAGGAGAAAACAAAACTAAATTCTCAAACCAAAATATCAGTATATAGATTTGCTCTGCTCCCTCTTTTTTGCTCTCATCTTTCAATCGGCTGTCATTGAGCCAGCTGTCATTGCAGATAGACCCAGAAGATGACAGCACCGTAGTAATGCAGTGGTCCAGGTGGGTATTGCAGGTGCAGTTCCTAAGGGGAACAGCTAATCAGTGGAGATCCTGAGCCGGAGACTTCCACCAATCAACTATTGGTGACCTATCCTAAAGTTAGACCATCAATAGGAAAAGTCCAGGACAATCTTCAAACATAGCTAATAGAGTAAAATTAGAACTTTCTTGGAACTTTTTACTGTGTGTTTAGATAGCTACATTATGAAAAAAATCTGAGATATTCTTGGAAACATCCATGATTTGCGGTAATAGGAGTTGAGCTATGGGAAGTGCGGTGGTCACTATCATATTCAGGTCCTAGTACCTAAGGAGGCCCAATAGCTCTTATGCTAAATAAGAAAATATGAGTAAAAAATTGGCATGGTAGGTAGAGTCCCATTATAGTTGCTGCACTGGAGCTCAGACGCTTCAAGATATGCCACTGTAGGGATCAAATGGCACATTCTAAAATATATGCACATAGGAGAACATTTAAGAAGGCATTACACCAGTTAACGGGCCTAGAAAAGTTATAAAATTTGGTGCAAGGGCCGCATGCGCAAAACGTGCAACTTTTGAGCCTTCTACTCTGGCTTCACCTCTTTTCGGAGAAGTGGGCATGTGGCCACCATGGACCGATTCATGTATAATTTTCACCAGAAATTGGTGTAAATTATGCCAGGTGTACATTTTTGTGAACGCACACAGAGCTATGCCTAATACATGAAGAGGTGTGCGTCTCTTTGTGTATTAAGTGAACCATGTGCTAGGGGAAATTATACTAAGCCCGATATTGGAAATGCCAGGCTTAATACATTTCCTCTATCATTTCTAATTAAAGAAGAGGTTACAATCTGTGTACTGTAGAACCATATTATATTATACCTTTTTTCTTAAAGTTTTTTAAAAATTTTTATTCCTGTTCCGCATGCCTAAAAATAGTAAAAGATCTTCTACTGAACTTTCTTGGGTCCCCACAGCATCCTCTGGTCTCCTGTATGATGCTGGATTTACAGGCGGCACATGGCCTATGTGTTTGAGTGCTGAAGCCTTTGATTGGCTGCAGCAGCTTATGACATTCCGTAAAAAGGCTGACTGCAGCCTGTTAACTCAAAGAACAGAGCCGCGGGAAGCCAGGAGGGGGAGTATAGGATGATTTATTATTTTTAGGCATGGAGAGTAGGAATATGAAAAAGAAATTAACTAGGACAACCCCTTTAATACTGCAACAACCAAATTGCAGTTAGCTAACTGAAACGTGTACAGCAGTAAGTATGAAATACTTGTTCTTACTACCTGCCTAAAATGCTGCTTCACGCTAGAATCAACACTTACATAGGAAATAATTACAATGTTTGACTTTCATAGCCTAAACAACATTAACCAACCAACTGTCATCCAGCATCTGTGTAGAAGGAATTGATTGTTCTATGCTATTTAACAGAACAGAGGACTTCATCCCCGTAACACTTTACTTGATTTGTTCATTATCAGACATCAGGAAATTTGCGCATGTCGCGTTTATTGCTGGTAATGATTTTTCTTGCAACATTATTTTAATACATTGTAAATGGAGTTCAAAAAGGGAAGGAAAACATAAGTTTATGGGATAAGTCAGTGTATCGTAACCAAATAATTTATTTCAGAGGATACTGTTCAAAGACCAGATTGCTAGGAGGTATGAAAGAAAATATTTTTGCAGGAACACTTCAAAGTGGGCACCATGCAAGGAAATCTGGAACATTAGCTTTTATGATGAGCTCACCCTGCAGTATTAAGCATTTTACTTGTGTAACTTATGCATTGCCACTCTGGTTATATGGATTTTTACAACTAAAAGACAGCATGGTATTGAATCCTCATGAAAAAAAATCAATGTTTTTCAAAGTTTTCTATATCCGTAGCACTTGATACTCTAAGCACTGGCCAGCACTTCTGCTTAAAGGCGTAGTAACTACTGGCTTTTAAATAGGGACTTATATTGTTTTTATGTAATTGGAGGAATTATTTTGAAGTTACCATTTACAAAATTTGGGGAGAGTTAAGGGGGTTGTCCAGTTGTAAATTATATTGATGGCATGTCTGTAGATTAAGCCATGAATAGTAGATCAATGGGGGTCTGCTGCCCAGGACACCCACCAATCAGCTATTTGCTGGGTCAGTCTGCTTATGCACTGAGCTGATGTCTGCAGAAAGCAGACAGATCCATTCACATTGCAATGACCAGGTATGGTATTGCAGGCATATTGCAAGTAAATGGGAATGTTGCCTGTAATACAAAACTATAGGGGTATAAATCAATTATGCATAAATGCCCCCTCTCCTTGCGGTTCAAGCCGATATTGGCACTTGCACAGGATGTGTTGGTGATGTGGTATCTGATGCTTATATGCACATCTCCAACATATTATCCCTCAGGATTTCAGTAGGGGCTAGGACGCCGTGAAGTGCAGACATAGAGGTGTATGAGGAGTGCAAGGCTCATGCTGGAGACTGCAACTAGGCATAGACCTTACCAACTAAAGGGCGAGAATTCACATCCAGAACTCTAACCAGATAACACAGATTGCCCTAAAACTGAGAGAAATGTTATCTAAATCTCTCAGGGCTTTATCTGTGCTACTCTGAATACATGACCTGATGACCACCAGTCCTCTGAGCCAAAAGAATCGGAGCACTCTAACACTGCTATATTAAACAGTACGATCTCTAGCCTTTGGGCACTAATATGTTGGAGATGTGCATACAAGCATCAGATACCACATCACCAACACATCCTGTGCAAGTGCCAATATCGGCTTGAATCGCAAGGAGAGGGGGCATTTATGCATAATTGATTTATACCCCTATACCCTTATAACTACATCCTTACAAGTATCAGTAACACTTCAGGCAACCTTGTACCCAGGCAAATATACCACCAAGTTAAATTCTGTATAAATCAGTGGTATCATCGGTCGCGGGCGTCGACCACCTATACCTCTAGGAGGGCAATATAATCAATTACGAACTAATTACATATAAGTGCTACAAGCCCTGTGAACCATCTTTCTTTTGGGGCGTTTGATAATAAAAGACAGAGGCTATTTGTCTTGATCCTGATGAATCGGCTGATTCATTACATCAGGGCCGAAGAAACGCGTCGATAAAAATATTATTTGGATAAAAACATTATTTGTTCATCATTCTTAGCCTTTTCTCCCTCCCTTTTCTCTCGTCCCCTCCAGCAGATTACAATAGGAGGGGGTGGAGCTAAGCACCGATCTGTCCCGCCTCCTCCCTTTGCTTGCTGCAGACAAGGGGCAGGGTGGGGGTGGAGCTAAGCCAACAATGGGAGGTGGCGGGCGGTGCTTAGCTCCTCCACCATAGAATTTGATAAAAACATTGTTCATCATTCTTAGCCTTTGAACAAAATAGAATTTATACCGTTATTACCACTGAATAAAAGGAATACTGTTTCTTATTTCTAACCTATTAAGGAAACAGTAACGGAAAAAATCGGTATAGTGGTTCACCTCGATAAGGTGATATACCCATCCCCTTTTCTTGTATGTTCTCTGGGTGTTTTGTATGTTTTGTTCGTCTAGTCTTCCAATGTGTGCTGGGCTATCTGGCGGTGTGTCATAGCTTATTTTAATGAAAATCTTATAATAAAAGTTATATTTTAATAACAGAACAGATAATCAAATTCATTATTTTGGGGTACCTTCTCAGTGAAACAGATCTACTATTGATGGCCTATTCTATGGCTTGCCATCAATAGATTATAACTAGACATCCCCTTTAATTACTTAAAGGGGTCGTTCAAGATTAGCAAAATATTTGTGTTTAAAAACAGCAGGATGTGATTGCAATTGCAGCTCAGACCCATTCATTTCAATGGGGATATGTTTTTAAAAACTCTACTGCCATTTCCTGAGTTTTTGATAGTGTCAGCTGTTATCAGACAACATTTAAAACACATCGTGTTTTGATACATCACCTCAGCTTTAGTGTATATTGCAGTCACTACGTAATAGTCAGATATTAGCTGTATACAGCGATAGTAGTTGCAGTGCAGTTACCTCCAGTGATCAGAGTGGGCATGTTCTCTGATAATGTCTCTGGTGATGGCTGTTTCATTTTTTTTCTCTACCCGGGTCATCATGAAGAATTCTTTCACCATAACTCATCGCTACACACTGCACTGCACGCTACACCCCATCCTGCCACTACCCTTAATGCTCCTCTCAATGCCCCCATAGTAATAGTGCTCCCTGTGTGGCCCACACTTAGTAATAATGTCCCTATCTGTAGTGCCCTCTTAGTAATAGTATCTCCCTTTGTTGCCTTTGCTTAGTAAGTGTCCCCTGTTTAGTGAGAGTGTCCCTCTTTGTGGCCCTCGCCTAGTAACCGTGTCCCCTTTTGTGCCCCCCTCTCCGCCCCTTTGTAATAATGTCCCCCTTTGTAGTGCCCACTTAGTATTATTTCCCCCCTCTGTAATGCTCACTTAGTAATAATGTTCCCCTTTGTTGCCTTTGCTTAGTAAGTGTCCCCTGTTTAGTGATAGTGTCCCTCTTTGTGGCCGCCCCCCCCCCCCCCCCCCGCCTCTCTGTAGCCTTTGCTTAGTAACAGTGTCCCCCTCTGTGGCTCCTGCTTAGTAATATTTGCCCCCATTTTGTAATGGTGGACCCGAGCCTTGTTCCACCATCAAACACCAGTAAGAATTGTCATACAAACTCACACATTTACACGGATGCTGTCCAGAGTGTTATGAGCATCATCTAACTCCTTCCTCTCCTGCTGTCAGAGTACAGTGTGCAGATTCTTACCGGCAGTTGGGGTGCAGAAGGATAGAACTGAGGTTCAGCAGGTGGGGTGAGGGCAGGGTGATTCAGCAATGTAACAATTGCATGGTCTGTCCCTGTTACGATAGGCCATCAACAGTAGAACAGTAGAAGTCTGCTGCCAGCAGCCCCTGCCAATCATGTGCTTGTTGGACCAACGTGTTCATGCACTGAGCTGACTTCTGCAGGAAGTAGACAGCTCCAATCCCACTATTGTGATTAAGCTGGGTATTAGAGGTGAAGTTCCTATTCACTTCAATGCAATACCAAGCTTGAACACTATGGTCGGAACGGAGTTGTCTGCTTCCTGTAGAGCTCAGCTCAGTGCCTGAGCACACTAGCCTGGCGATCAGCTGATCATTAGGGATTCCACGTGGCAGACCCCTGCTGATGTACTACTGATGGCCTTCACTGGAAATAGGCCATTAATGTAATTTACAAATGGAGAACGCTTTTAATTTAGCTGAGTATTGCTTATTATTGTATATCTTTATAACAGAGTAACAGCTTGGTTATGCATTTTCGGATTACATGTCACATTGTTCAGTTGCGGCACCAGTCTGTCAGCTGCTACTAAAGATTAGCTGGTAGGTGGGCACAGTATATAATATTCTAACCTTCAAAGATAATCATTCCGATCCATAATCATTTTGGAAGTTTAAAAGAAAGTGGACTCTGCAGTTGTGAAGATGTTGTTAAAGTTCACACAAGTGTAACTAATGATGTGTAATAATGAGATCAGCCATCCAGAAGAAATAACACCACTTTCATTTCAATGGCTTATAGCAGCTGTTCGTGTCTCTATTACTTTGCTGTAAATTAACAGACTTTCACATAAAAAGCAAGCGCACACACATACACACAGCCCGAGCGACGACGTCTTTACGGTTTAATTGCATCCGGTATGTTAAATAGAAAAAGGTATAAGGAATGAAGCAAAAATGTATCTTACAGCAGAATGTTTCTGTAATTATACTCATTATTTTAGGGAAATTCTCCAAATAGTTATTGTTTTTCTGTGAACTTCCTGCCTATTTGTTTTCTTCTCGGAAGTTATTTTCGGAGACCCATCAGGTACGGAGTCTTTAGGGCAGTGTTCTCTGGGAAAATAATATGCAAAAAGCTACAAAAAAAAAACCCTGAATGACAATTGCAGAATCTTGTTACCAGCAGAAAAACACTCATTAATGGCGAAACCTTCATATTTACTGAAAACTATGATTCAGTTTGACATTTGAGATCTCAGTCAGACAAGCGTGTATTTGTGCACATCTGTGCTGCGCAAAAAAATGTGCTGCACGGATGTGCAGGATGTGCGTGACCAAAGCCCTAGTGCCCATTGAAAGCAATGTGATGCAGGCAATCCCTGCAGTGATTTTTCGGGGAAGGGCTTGAAATATAAGCCTTTCCCTGAATATCATATCTAGCTGGTGTAAAAAATAAAAAATATATATATACATCACCTGTCTGCTGCTGTCAGGGCTGCGGTGCATCTTGTTGCTTGGTCCCCGGCAGTGTTCTGAAGCTCTTTCAGCAGGTGGAAATTTAAAATCAACCACCTCCTGAAAGCGCTGGGTCTTATTGGCTGAGTGCTTAGCCGATCACAGGCAGCGCTCAGCCATTCATTGAATGACAGCTGAGCGCTGCCTGTGATTGGTCACAGTACTCAGCCAATCAGAGGCAGCACTCAGCCATTCAGAGGCAGCGCTCAGCCATTCCTGAAAGCACTGGGTCTGATTGGCTGAGCGCTCAGCCAATCAAGGCAGCACTCAGCCATACATTGAATGACAGCTGAGCGCTGCCTGTGATTGGTCGCAGCATTCAGTCAATCAGAGGCAGCGCTCAGCCATTCATTGAATTTAATAAATGGCTGAGCAATCACAGGCAGCGCTCAGCTGTCATTCAATGAACACTGCCAGGGACCAAGTGGCAATACGCGCCGAACCCCCGACAGCAGCGGGCAGGCGATGTATATATTTTTTTATTTTCTACACCAGCTAGGGATGATTTTCAGGGAAGGGCTTATATTTCAAGCCCTTCACCGAAAATCACTGCGGGGGTTGCTTGCATCCTATTGCTTTCAATGGGGCGGTTGCAATGTCGGCCCCATTAAAAGCAATGGGAGAAGATTGCGAACCTCTGCAGCAGGGGATTTCGTCATACCCACGGGGAGTCAGCTTGTCACTGAACACCGTGACAGTGCTGTCAAAGTGTTCAGTGATGAGGGGACTCCCCACGGGGATATTTTATGCACAGCACAGACATTCCCCGCGCACGGATGTCCTATCTTTTGCAGGTGTAAGTATTTTGCGCCTGTAAAAGACGGATATCTGAACACTACATTGGGAACCAATGGTTTTATCAGAAGCGCTTTATTTTGCACACATAGGCACACTAAAAAAAAACAAAACGCTTGTCTGTCTTCGCCCCTCAGGGTGTTAGATGT
Source organism: Eleutherodactylus coqui (assembly GCF_035609145.1). Classification (NCBI taxonomy): domain Eukaryota; kingdom Metazoa; phylum Chordata; class Amphibia; order Anura; family Eleutherodactylidae; genus Eleutherodactylus; species Eleutherodactylus coqui. Next base: position 82,714,505 of record NC_089843.1, read on the forward strand.
AGAAAACAAATAAAGGAGTAGTAAAGGTTATACTACCACATTACTGAGCCCCTGCTTGAACTGAGTGGGAAACTACATTGGGTATTAGTTGAACAATAGGTTATAATTGGTGCGTGTTTTCTGGACAGAATCCATAGGTAAAAATACAATTATCAGCAATGAAAAATGTATCTGTGCTTTAAAGACAATATTCTAATTGTAAGCAGTCCCATATCTATCTATCTACCTATCCACTGAACGATCACTGCATTAGGAACACCGACTCAATCACTGGTTGGTTCCACCTTTTTGGGCAGTCATGGCTTTCAGATGTTGTGGAACAGGTTCCACAAGACGGCAAACATCTTCTACACTCAACTCAACCCATGTCCGCTGCAGTAGCTTCATCCGTTCTTGCACATTTTGCAGATAAGTGAGAGCAGATCTAACAGCCCCTTCTAGCATATTTTAAACATGTTCAATGGGGTATATTTTGGGGCCAGAATTCATTATATTCCTCCAGCTACTCCCTAGTTATCCAAGCTTGATTACAGAGAGCGTTGTTCTGTTGAAAGGTGACACTGTGGTTGGGGACGACTTCCTGTTTGGCTGACTGGCTGAAAAAAAAAAAAGAAGAGTTTTCTGCACTTCCGTCGTGATGCAGCAGCCAGAGCGAAGTGCGGCAGTGTTACCGGCACTGACCACCACTCCCCTGCATACCAATGCCACACCTGCCGCCTGGAAAAGGACATTGCTGACAGCAGAATACAGTGATTACTTGACTATTTTCTGATGGAGGAAAAGGGACAGAGAAGTGTACATCAGAATGATTTGCAACCGGTAGCGGCTACGATAAAAACGGGCGGCCGATATGCGCTCGTGGGAAAGAGCCCTTAAAGGGGTTGTCCCGCGCCGAAACGGGTTGTTTTTTTTTCCAACCCCCCCCCCCGTTCGGCGCGAGACAACCCCGATGCAGGGACGTACAGACAGCTTACCGGAGCGCTTACCTTGATCCCCGCGCTCCGGTGACTTCTATACTTACCTGTGAAGATGGCCGCCGGGAACCTCTTGCTCCGTGGACCGCAGCTCTTCTGTGCGGTCCACTGCCGATTCCAGCCTCCTGATTGGCTGGAATCGGCACGTGACGGGGCGGAGCTACACGGAGCCGCTCTCTGGCACGAGCGGCTCCATAGAAGACTGCTGAAGACCCGGACTGCGCAAGCGCGGCTAATTTGGCCATCGGAGGCCAAAAATTAGTCGGCACCATGGAGACGAGGACGCTAGCAACGGAGCAGGTAAGTAAAAAACTTTTGATAACTTCTGTATGGCTCATAATTAATGCACAATGTATATTACAAAGTGCATTATTATGGCCATACAGAAGTGTATAGACCCACTTGCTGCCTCGGGACAACCCCTTTAAGCTTCTTTCACATGAGCGCATATCGGCCAGCCGTTTTCATGGCCGGCCGATATGCTCTGTAATCTGATGCATTTGATTCCAATGCATCAAATCACCTTTGCGTTTTTATGAGATGCAAAAACACCTGGCCAAGCCAATATAGCACCAGGCCTTTTTACGTTGGGCCCAAAAGATAGTCCTGGAACTATCTTTTGGGCCGGGAATACGTCAGTCGCTGCATGGGCTCCCTCCCTCTGTTCTCTTCCCCCCGTGCAGGCTCACCTGTCGTTCCTCCCTGCTCGTTCTGTGCAATGGGAGGGGGCGGGAAGGGACGCAGCTAAGCACCAGCTAGGCCATATGAACGGGCGCACAAACGTTTGATTTGTGCGCCTGGTCATCAGATTTTCCTTTCCCAACGTAGCGTATATCGGCTCGTGTTAAAAAAGCCTCAGTTTGTACAACATAATATCCCATTTCCACCTCTTGGGCCGATATTTATAGGGGGTGTACAATTGTGGCCATAAGAAGAAGATTACCGCCTTTGTCTACTTGTTGGTCGCTACCACCAGCAGAAAGTTTATTTATTCTCTCTGGATTGGCTTCACTGGTGTTCTTCAATCACTGTAGATCAGAAGTGCTGGTAATTGCTATCTTCTTTGTCCTTTGTATCATTATGTGCTCCGGGGACACGTTAGTGAGAAGTACATGAAGGTAGGATATCTCTGGGGAAAGTGTAATGTGAGTTTTCAGACTGGCACTTAATGCTCTTTTAATAGGTATGTCTATTAAGTAACATGTGCTTGACAAGTTAAATGCTCCTGTTTAATGGAATTCACTTTCTCGCATTAATTATTATGCGGAGTCCATCAGGCATAAGCCATTTATAGTACTCCATTAGATAATAATACAGCCAGCAATCCGTTATGTGAATTGATTTCCTCCATCCCTAGAAGTCATTTGTTTGTTACATTTCCAAAGCCCTATTGAATCAAGCAGTGAAACATAATGTCATATTCCCATCCCGCCAATGAATGATCATGCAGCAATGAAAGTGCATGGTACTGACGCAGGTGGAGGTATCATAAAGCAGATTCAGCATACGATGTGGACCAAGGAGTTACAGAAATGCAAAACTGAAAATGACTTAAATCCTGCCTGCAATTCTGCATCAAAATATGCAGATAGAAATGCAGATTTTGGTGTGGAATTCCGCAGTAATGGATTTCGCTGCGTCCTGCTGCGTAATTCTGTCCCATCTGAAAGGTCCCTAATGGGTGTATTCATGAGCACAAAATGTATGAAAGTATTGCATGCTGGTGATTCAATTGTTCTCAAATCTTACTAAAAATCCCAGCTGGGGCGAAGCTATAGGGGTGTGCAGAAATAGCAGCACAGGGTTGCGGGCGGCTCTATTTTTATTTTGTACATGTGTTTTTGAAATTCTATAAAGAAATCTATGTAAAAAAACGTTATTAAAAACTGTCAGAACACCAAATATAGGATTTCATTAAAAAAAATGAAAAACATACTGAGCCTAAAAACATTGCAAAAAGCAAAATAAGTAAAGTTTACAATATTTTGCTACCTTGAAGTTATATCTGATTGCAGCATTTTTAACTAAAAAAGCAGTGAAAACACCATAAAAAAAAGGCATTAACATGTTGTGTGTGTATTCATCCAACTGAAAAAAAATTAGCTAATACAATAATGTAAAACATGTATCAGGCCCACACGAATGTATTTGCATCGTGTATTATATGCGCATAATACGCGGTAAATGGTGCCAATGAAAGTACATTGATTGTCATTGTTCCACTCACACTTGTGTATATTTATTGCGTATGTTACGCGTAAAAAAAGAATGCAGCCTGTTCTATTTTATTGCGTATCACGTGCATAAGAGCCCTATTTTTCTTTATGGCTGCATTCGAAATGCAGTGTATACGGAATTACATTGCATATGTGCAACTTTTTTTATGCATGGTGCTGCATGCAGAAAACAAATCACAGCATGGTCTATTTTAGTGCAGATTCCATGCGGACGGCTTCCATTGAAGTCAATGGAAGCCGTCTGATCCGCAGCCTGTTGACATTGCAGACGGGCCACGGATTTCGCGAGAAAGCAGGAGTTTGAAAAAAAACTCCTACTGCGGATGGCGCTTCCGCACACATCCGCAGTACAGAAAATGGAAGACACAGATAGGTACGCAGGTAGAGATGAGCGAGTATACTTGCTAAGGCACATTACTGGAGCGAGTAGTGCCTTAGCCGAGTATCTCCCCGCTCGTCTCTAAAGATTCGGGGGCCGGCGGGTGACAGGTGAGTTGCGGCGGAGAGCGGGGGGGGGGGGGAGAGAGGGAGAGCGAGAGATCTCCCCTCTGTTCCTCCCCGCTCTCCCCCGCCACCCCCCGAATCTTTAGAGACGAGCGTGGAGATACTCAGCTAAGGCACTACTCACTCGAGTAATGTGCCTTAGGAATATACTCGCTCATCTCTATACGCAGGGTACTCGGCCACAGCCCGCTGCGTCTTCCTGCATGCAGAATCTGACCCGCCCATGGACATGAGGCCTTATCCTTCAATCCTAATGGTGCACATAGTAACATAGTATGTTAGGCCGAATGAAGACAATGTCCATCTAGATCAGCCTGTTCCACCTCCTTGTTGATCCAGAGGAAGGCAAAAAACCCCAAGAGGCAGAAGCCAATTAGTCCTTTTGGGGGGAAAATAATGAGGCGTTCTACTAGATGGAAATTGATACATTTTGTTTTCTTTGTGAAGCACACATTTCCATATTTCCAGCATGCATCCGATTGGATAGTACGTGTCTATATACTGAGCAGGGTATATTGGACACACATTACACTGAAGGATGTACGGATGAAGTCATGGCCAGGCGATGATATTCTGCTTTGGGGGAAAGTGCCTTGCATGTCTGTCAGTTCATTTTTGCAGTTACTAGAACTGACCTTGTCCTTACTTTTATTGAAGCGCTCCACCTTTAGTACAATGCCCTTGCAGCAGCGGACCGGACTATCTACACATATAGGAATTGTCACAAGTGGAGACATTTAATACAAAACTGTGAAATCCACAATGCAAAACAAGTGCAGTTATTTCACACGTCCATAAAGAAGTCAACGCATATCACAGTGTAGACTCTGATTACATTCTCCATCCCTTTCACATTTATTTTATGATGTCTCCTGCTTCCCATACATGTAATCATACTGTAGGATATGTTGGTGCTATGTAACGAAGAGTCACAGAAAAACCATTCTGAAAAATTACAGAGAAGCAGCCATATCCGTACCAATGTACTAATACAAGATACAGGTAGAAGCACCATATCCCTCAGCATGCGAACAGCCTGAGTGCTAAATGCAGGAGCATTGCACAGGCGCAAAGTACTGATGAACAGCCACTCAAACACCTACCTTAGGCCGGGCTGATATGGCCATATGCATGAAGCACTGTGTGAGTCACGCAGCGTTTTACCACAGCTGAGCTGGCCTATCGCCTCATATGGCAGCGCTTCATACTGCTCATGACGGCATACGTCATGCACAACTGCGCATGTACAGCGTTTATTATGTGCCAATAGAGAACAATGGGCTTTATTGCACGTAATACATGGCAAAACAGAACATGCTGGGTTCATTTTTGCACACGTATGACACGCAATGAATATTCACAAATGTGAATGGGTCAATGAAAATTAATGTAGTTTCATTGCCTCCATTCAGTGTGTAATATGCGATGAAGTTCTGCTCATGTGAGCCTGGCCTTAGGGCTTATTCGCGCGAGCGTATATCAGACAGTGTTTTAATGCCCGGCTGATATATGCTACCATGTGATGCACGGGCTCGGCGTATATGCCGTCGGGTGGAGGGAGCCACCATAGCTCTGCTGTGCTGTGTCTCCCTTCCCTCCTGCTCACTGGCTCACCTCCTCTCTCCTTCCCTCCAGCTGTTTGCAATGGGAAGGGGCGGTGAAGCTTAGCCCCACCCCATCCCATTGCAAACAGCCAAAGGGGAGGAGAGAAGGGGGAGGGAGTTTAGCAGTCACACTGCTAAACTCCCTCCCACCACCCTTCTCCAGCTGCTGTCATTGGCTCCCATAGGAGTCTATGGCAGCAGCCGTAGTCTGGCCAGGAAGATAATTCCAGGACTATCTTTCCTGCCCGTCGTAAAAGCGTCTGACCGGGCACTTTTACGCTGCGGGAGTACGCCTGTGTGATCTGATGTATTGGAATCCAATGCATCAGATGTAGCATATATCGGCCAGCTGTGAAAACGGCGGTTCATATACGCTCGTGTGAATAAGCCCTTAGGGCTCAGTCAGACGGACGTCTTTTTGCTGGGCATGTTTTTTGCACTTGCGATTCACATCTATTAGAACCTATGCTTTTCAATTGCAGCGGTCACATGTCCGATTTTTACATGCACAAAAAATTCTGTGATGCAAATTGTAGAACACTGTACCTTTAAAATGTGGCTATCCGCATTCTGCATTCACAAAGAATTTTCTCAAAAACGCAGGACTTGACATTGCCTGCTATTGTGTTCTTAGAACATGCTGCACTGTGCGGTTTTTTTTCAGCATGACGCATGTTTCAGTCACGCAATTTATTTTTACGCATGCATTTTGTGCAAGAAAAAAAGCCGGTCTGACTTAGCCCTTAGGCTGGATTCACACGAACATATATCGGCTTGGTTTTCACACTGAGCCAATATACATCGTCCTCATCTGCGGGGGGGGGGGGGGGGATGGAAGAGCCAGGAGCAGGAACTGAGCTCCCGCCCCCTCTCTGCTTCCTCTCCGCCCCTCTGCACTATTTGCAATGGGGAGAGGTGGGACGGGGGCAGGGGCTAATTCTCGGAACTTAGCCCTGCCCCCGCCCCACCTCCTTTCATTGCAAATGGTGCAGAGGGGCGGAGAGGAGGCAAAGAGGGGGCGGGAGCTCATTTCCTGCTCCTGGCTCTTCCACCCCCCCCCCTTGCAGATGAGGACGACATATATCGGCTCAGCGTGAAAACCGAGCCGATATACGTTCGTGTGAATCCAGCCTTAGGGTGAGGGCTGCTTAGTACTTGCACACGGAGCATACAAAGGCTGCCAGGACACATGATAGGTTTAGTGCACCATGCAGGCTTACATCCTCTTAATAACGCCACGTTTCATTTCAGCGGGCTGCCCCGCACATCAGAAGTCAACTACACTGGCACTGCATGGTGAACTACACGTATCAATTGGCCTGGAAGCAGTGGCATAACTTTAGGGGATGCAGTTGCACCCAAACCCAGGAGCCTTAGGGGGCCTATAAGGCCTCTCCTCTCCATATAGATAGCCCAGTACTATGGATAAAGCATTATAGTTGGTTCCCTGTTACAGATTTTGCATTGGGGCCCGGGAGCTTCAAGTTACACCTTTCCCTGGAAACCTTTGTATTCTCTGTGTGCAGCTACCTATGTGCAAGTATAGTACTAAGCAGCCCCCCCAGTATAAGGTATGTGTGTGAGTGGTTGTTCTTTCCACCTGTGCAATGCTCCTCCATATAGCAGTATTCATGCTGAGGGATGGGGTGTTTCTACCTCCCCTCTTGTATCAGTACATTGGTAAATATATAACTGCTTCTCTGTGATTTTGCTATGTAACGAAATCATAAAAAATTATAATTTTTATTATCCATTACTGATAGGTTCTACAAAAGGGATTTCCCACAACAAGCCCTTGTTTTACTTGTTTGGCCGTTTAATTAGAACTTTTTAGAATGGTCACATACTACAGGCTTCATATAGCCATTTTCTATGCAACGTATTGTTCTCAGTTGGTTTAGGAAAAGTGGATGACAAGTTAGAACAATAAAGCACTGATTGGTCTGAGCCTGGATCAGGCGCCTGGGATGACCAAGGCCAGACTGCTGCTGATAATGTCTTATTGTTCGGTGTAAAAAGACTTTCCAAGTATTACTAACAACGGGTCCAGACAACAACTGAAACTGCCCCAAATGTCTGACTGAGATTCCTACAGATATCTGCCTTTGGTTCGGGCTTGTCTGTGGATAGGGGATGATTTTGAATATGAGGAATAAAAACTTCTAAACTAAACTTATGGGCTCCTAGGAATTGATATGCTGAACACGGGGATGTATTATATCTACCTTCTCCTCTACTCCCTCGCTATGCTTTGTCACAGCCGCTGATGAATGCATCCGCTAGACTACTTAGCTTGCGTATAGAATAAGAGAATTTCTTCTCTCATTCTATGCACATGCCTATGCAGTTTGTATAGCACAGTGCGCAGCAGGGGAATGAAGAAGGTAGCTCAGCTTGGCGCGGTTTCACACGGGTCGGAATATATACTGCAACAGCATTGAGGAATATGCCATCCCAGAATTCCCCCCCAAAATCAACACGTATTACTGCAGATTTTGATGCAGAATTGCTGGCAAAATTCTGCCATTTTCAATTCCGCATCAAAATCTGCACATTAGTAATGCGGATATCGGTGCTGAATATTTTGCCCGACGGTATATACCACAACGTTGTTGCAAAATATTCCATCCTGTGTGAACTCAACCTTATAGGGCTCATAGGAGTTGACAGGTTCCCTTTAAATGATATAGAAACCTTTGCATTCATTAAAGAGGTTGTCGGAGTTCTAGTTTTCCAGTAAAAGCCCTTCTGCATGCAGTAAAGTAGCAAATTGTGATATACTAGCCTCTCCTGCGTCACACAAAGGGAGCAGGGAGAAGTGAATATATCACTATTTGTAAATGCATGCAGAAGGGGCTTTGCCTATAAACTATAACTCGGACAGCCCTTTTAATATGACAAGCTATCTTGCTGCTTCAAACATAGATCCCATAGCATTGCTTCTGGCTGTGTCACACTCTCTGCTGGAACACTCCATTCTCTCAGTTTTAGTGATAGCAGGATGGACAGGGAGCAGATTAGAGTCTGAAGAGGGGGTAAAGCATCCAAGTTATCAGGAATGGCAGATTACACAGGCTGCATTGTATCTAACTGTAAATAAAAAGTAAAGCACAAATACTGTAAAATCTGCAGGAGGGGTGAAATCACACATTCTTTAGCATCAGTGTCTGTTAGCACAATGGGAAAGAGATCCCTAATGGGCTGTGGAAACGGAAGTACAATAAGTATTGGAATGAAACTGTGCTGACACATGAGAGCTAGTGAAGGCAGCAGCATCCTGGGTATACAGATCTCACATCCAGTATCTATTACTGGGTGGAACACTCAAGTGAGAATAGTCTAATTCTAGGAGTAGGTTGTAAATTGTGTATCAAGAGATCTAAAAACGGATGAAGGAATAACGTTTTCAGTAGAGATGAGCGAACGTACTCGGATAAGCACTACTCGTCCGAGTAATTTGCTTTATCTGAGTATCTCGCCGCTCGTCCTGAAAGATTTGGGGCGCTCCGCTGCTGACAGGTGACTCGCAGCGGGGAGCAGGGGAGAGCGGGCGGGAGAGAAGGAGAGAAAGATCTCCCCTCCGTTCCTCCCCGCTCTCCCCTGCAGCTCCCCGCTCCGCAGCGCGTCCCGAATCTTTCAGGACGAGCTGGGAGGTACTTGGATAAAGCACATTACTCGGACGAGTAGTGCTTATCCGAGTACGTTCGCTCATCTCTAGTTTTCAGCCTTTAGCCTTCAAACTTAGGGCTTATTCAAACGGGTGTATATCGGTCGGGTTTTCACGCCCAGCCGATATACGCTACCCCTCTCTGCAAGGGAAGGAGGCGGGGTGAGATGGGACGGGAGCTAGTGCACTGAGCTCCCGCACCCTCTCCTCCCCCCTTGCCACTGTTTGCCATGGGTGGGATTGAGCGAGCTAAGTTCCGCCCCCTTTCCTTCCCCCCAATGGAAACAATGGCGAGAGGTCGAGAGAGGGTGGGATCTCAGTGCATTAGCTCTCATCTTGTACTGCCTCCTCCCCTTGCAGAGAGGGGCAGCGTATATCGGCCGAGCGTGAAAACCCAACGGATATACACCTGTCTGAATAAGCCCTTAGTGCAACTTTTTAAACTCAAGGTAACCACTACTATATCTAAAATAATTTTTCCGGGTCAAAAGTGTTGGTAGCTAAAAAGCAGAGAACAGTTTTTGTCAACTGTTAAATATAAAAGACTAATTCATTAATGACCATATTAGGAACAGTAGGAGCAAACTTCAACACAATTCCCATCATTATGGATGGTCAAAGTGGAGCTGGTTAGAGTTAATCATAGGCTTTAGAGCTCCATAGTTTACATCTCAATCCTCTAGAGTCATTTACGCTTTGGTGGCAATATCTGTAATATTTTGCATCATACTGAACCTAATATTATATAACACTTGCACTTTACTCATATTTTCATGTCTTTTCTCATTAAAGGTGGCATTCCTTTTGTCCTGGTAGGAGAGTTTTTTCAGCAATCTCAGCGTCCCGCAGCCTTTATGATTGCTGGTTCCGTCAACTGGATCTGCAATTTTGCTGTTGGTCTACTCTTTCCTTTAATCCAGGTAACTATAACTGACTATGTCCGTGACTGCAGAGACACTGTAGCCTTGGATTTACTTACATGTATTGCTGCTCTATAAAATGAACAGGCAAAATAGGTTGCACTTAGATATCAGGTTGGGAAGTAGTTATAGCAAGGCAGCGTGCACACGGGCAGATTTGCATTGCGAAAGCCGGATTCTGCCTCCAGATTCTGCAGCAAATCCAGCCCATAGCATGCTATGACAATACGTGATTTCCTGCCCAGGAGCGGAAATTGATTGCGATTTTCTGTTCTCAGCATGCTGCGATTTTGTGCAGGCTACGCACAGCCAGCTTCCATTGAAGTAAACTGAAGCCGTCCGTTCCGTGGCCATTCTGCAATCATCATTGCAGAATGGTCGCAGGAGCCACATCATCGCCATAGTGATAGCTTGGCGTCCTCTGTACTGTGCATGTGCGCCGTCGTGTCGACCGGCACATCCGCAGCAGAGGAGAAGACAGAGGACAGCCACGCTGGGGTCATCAGCTAGGCACCAGGTCGAATTCCACTGCAGGAATCCTGCATGTGGGGTCCAATCTGCCAAAATCAGCTCATTAGGTGAACATCAGGGGTCAGCAATGGAAGAAAGGGTATAACAGCAAAATCATAGAGTCGCAAAGTACAGAGCAAAAGTCAAGTTATTACAACTTATCTAAAGATTTAAGTGCAATCGTTAAGTCATAATTAACTGCATGAGGTGCACTGAAGATACTGTACAAACTAGAGATGAGCGAACACCAAAATGTTCGGGTGTTCGTTATTCGGAACGAACTTCCCGTGATGCTCGAGGGTTCATTTCGAACAACGAACCCCATTGAAGTCAATGGGCGACCAGAGCATTTTTGTATTTCGCCGATGCTCGCTAAGGTTTTCATGTGTGAAAATCTGGGCAATTCAAGAAAGTGATGGGAATGACACAGAAACGGATAGGGCAGGCGAGGGGCTACATGTTGGGCTGCATCTCAAGTTCACGGGTCCCACTATTAAGCCACAATACCGGCAAGAGTGGGCCCCCCCCCCCCCCCCCCAACAACTTTTACTTCTGAAAAGCCCTCATTAGCATGGCATACCTTTGCTAAGCACCACACTACCTCCAACAAAGCACAATCACTGCCTGCATGACACTCCACTGACACTTCTCCTGGGTTACATGCTGCCCAACCGCCCCCCCTCCCCCCCCACAGCGCACACCAAAGTGTCCCTGGGCAGCCTTCAGCTGCCCTCATGCCACACCACGCTCATGTCTATTTAGAATTGCGTCTGCCATGACGAGGGACCGCAGGCACACACTGCAGAGGTTGGCACGGCTAGGCAGCGACCCTCTTTAAAAGTGGCGGAGCGATAGCCCACAATGCTGTACAGAAGCAATGAGAAATAGAATCCTGTGCCACCGCCATCAGGAGCTGCACACGTGGGCATAGCAATGGGGAACCTATGTGCCACACACTATTCATTCTGTCAAGGTGTCTGCATGCCCCAGTCAGACCGGGCTTTTTAATTCATAGACACAGGCAGGTACAACTCCCTATTGTGAAGTCCCTGTCGACCCACAGCATGGGTGGCTCCCTGGAACCCACCGGCGGTACACAGAAATATCCCATTGCAGTGCCCAACACAGCTGAGGTAGTAATGTCGTGTTTAATGCAGGTGGGTTTCGGCCCACACTGCATGCCCCAGTCTGACTGGGGTTCTTTAGAAGTGGACACATGTAGGTTAAACTCCCTGTGGACCCACTGCCTAGGTGGGTGCCAGGAAGCCACCGGCGGTACATAGAAATATCCCATTGCATTGCCCAACACAGCTGAGGTAGTAATGTTGTGCTTAACCCTTTCCAATCCAATTTGTATATGGTTTTCCTAGGGGGCTTACTCTTTTTCTGCCGTTATACAACGGCGTTATATGCTGGCTAAAGCCAGTACTGCATGAGCTGACACGTAGGATAGGCTCCGACAGCAGAGAGGCTGGCAATATGCAGTAAGAGAACCCCGACGGACGTCTACCAACAACGGAGCTGTACAGCCTTAAACCCTAATGTCTTCACAGGTCACACAGTGGACTGGAAAGGGTTAATGCAGGTGGGTTTCGGCCCACACTGCATGCCCCAGTCAGACTGGGGTTCTTTACAAGTGGACACATGTAGGTTAAACTCCCTGTGGACCCACTGCCTAGGTGGGTGCCAGGAAGCCACCGGCGGTACATAGAAATATCCCATTGCATTGCCCAACACAGCTGAGGTAGTAATGTCGTGCGTAATACAGGTGGGCTTCGGCCCACACTGCATGGCCCAGTCAGACGGGTTCTTTAGAAGTGTACAGATGTATTAAAAACTCAGTGTGCACCTACAGCATGGGTGGCTCCCTGGAACCCACCGGCGGTACATAAAAATATCCCATTGCATTGCCCAACACAGCTGAGGTAGTAATGTCGTGCTTAATGCAGGTGGGCTTCGGCCCACACTGCATGCCCCAGTCTGACTGGGGTTCTTTATAAGTGTACAGATGTAGTAAAAACTCTGTGTGCACCTACAGCATGGGTGGGTGCCAGGAAGCCACCGGCGGTACATAGAAATATCCCATTGCATTGCCCAACACAGCTGAGGTAGTAATGTCGTGCGTAATACAGGTGGGCTTCGGCCCACACTGCATGGCCCAGTCAGACGGGTTCTTTAGAAGTGTAGTGATGTATTAAAAACTCAGTGTGCACCTACAGCATGGGTGGCTCCCTGGAACCCACCGGCGGTACATAAAAATATCCCATTGCATTGCCCAACACAGCTGAGGTAACGTCAGCTGTAATGCAGGTGGGCTAAAAATTAATTTGATTACACTGTAGGCGAGGGCCCACAAAAATTGCTGTATCAACAGTACTAATGTACATCCCAAAAATTGGCCATGGCCAGCCAAGAGGGCAGGTGAAACCCATTAATCGCTTTGGTTAATGTGGCTTAAGTGGTAACTAGGCCTGGAGGCAGCCCAGTGTAACGAAAAATTGGTTCAAGTTAAAGTTCCAATGCTTTTAAGCGCATTGAAACTTATAAAAATTGTTCTGAAAAATTATTTGAGTGAGCCTTGTGGCCCTAAGAAAAATTGCCCGTTCAGCGTGATTACGTGAGGTTTCACGAGGAGGAGCAGGAGGAGGAGGAGGAGGAATATTAGACACAGATTGATGAAGCAGAAATGTCCCCGTTTTGGATGGTGAGAGAGAACGTAGCTTCCATCCGTGGGTGCAGCCTACGTATTGCTTACGTATCGCTGCTGTCCGCTGGTGGAGAACAGAAGTCTGGGGAAATCCAGCCTTTGTTCATCTTGATGAGTGTTAGCCTGTCGGCACTGTCGGTTGACAAGCGGCTACGCTTATCTGTGATGATTCCCCCAGCCGCACTAAACACCCTTTCCGACAAGACGCTAGCCGCAGGACAAGCAAGCACCTCAAGGGCATACAGGGCTAGTTCAGGCCACGTGTCCAGCTTCGACACCCAGTAGTTGTAGGGGGCAGAGGCGTCACCAAGGATGGTCGTGCGATCCGCTACGTACTCCCTCACCATCCTTTTACAGTGCTCCCGCCGACTCAGCCGTGACTGGGGAGCGGTGACACAGTCTTGGTGGGGAGCCATAAAGCTGGCCAGGCCCTTAAAGACTGTTGCACTGCCTGGGATGTACATGCTGCTCGATCTACGCACATCCCCTTCTACCTTGCCCTCGGTACTGCGCCTTCTGCCACTAGCGCTGTCGGCTGGGAATTTTACCATCAGCTTGTCCGCAAGGGTCCTGTGGTATAGCAACACTCTCGAACCCCTTTCCTCTTCGGGAATCAGAGTGGGCAGGTTCTCCTTATACCGTGGATCGAGCAGTGTGTACACCCAGTAATCCGTCGTGGCCAGAATGCGTGCAACGCGAGGGTCACGAGAAAGGCATCCTAACATGAAGTCAGCCATGTGTGCCAAGGTACCTGTACGCAACACATGGCTGTCTTCACTAGGAAGATCACTATCAGGATCCTCCTCCTCCTCCTCCTCCTCCTCAGGCCATACACGCTGAAAGGATGACAGGCAATCAGCCGGTGTACCGTCAGCAGCGGGCCAAGCTGTCTCTTCCCCCTCCTCCTCATCCTCCTCATGCTCCTCCTCCTCCTCCTGTACGCGCTGAGAAATAGACAGGAGGGTGCCCTGACTATCCAGCGGCATACTGTCTTCCCCCGCCCCCGTTTCCGAGCGCAAAGCAGCTGCCTTTATGGTTTGCAGGGAATTTCTCAAGATGCATAGCAGAGGAATGGTGACGCTAATGATTGTAGCATCGCCGCTCACCACCTGGGTAGACTCCTCAAAATTACCAAGGACATGGCAGATGTCTGCCAACCAGGCCCACTCTTCTGAAAGGAATTGAGGAGGCTGACTCCCACTGCGCCGCCCATGTTGGAGTTGGTATTCGACTATAGCTCTACGTTGTTCATAGAGCCTGGCCAACATGTGGAGCGTAGAGTTCCACCGTGTGGGCACGTCGCACAGCAGTCGGTGCACTGGCAGCTTAAAGTGATGTTGCAGGGTGCGCAGGGTGGCAGCGTCCGTGTGGGACTTGCGGAAATGTGCACAGAGCCGGCGCGCCTTTACGAGCAGGTCTGACAAGCGTGGGTAGCTTTTCAGAAAGCGCTGAACCACCAAATTAAAGACGTGGGCCAGGCATGGCACGTGCGTGAGGCTGCCGAGCTGCAGAGCCGCCACCAGGTTACGGCCGTTGTCACACACGACCATGCCCGGTTGGAGGCTCAGCGGCGCAAGCCAGCGGTCGGTCTGCTGTGTCAGACCCTGCAGCAGTTCGTGGGCCGTGTGCCTCTTATCGCCTAAGCTGAGTAGTTTCAGCACGGCCTGCTGACGCTTGCCCACCGCTGTGCTGCCACACCGCGCGACACCGACTGCTGGCGACATGCTGCTGCTAACACATCTTGATTGTGAGACAGAGGAGGAGGAGGAGGAGGAGGGTGCTTTAGTGGAGGAAGCATACACCTCCGCAGATACCAGCACCGAGCTGGGGCCCGCAATTCTGGGGGTGGGTAGGACGTGAGCGGTCCCAGGCTCTGACTCTGTCCTAGCCTCCACTAAATTCACCCAATGTGCCGTCAGGGAGATGTAGTGGCCCTGCCCGCCTGTGCTTGTCCACGTGTCCGTAGTTAAGTGGACCGTGGCAGTAACCGCGTTGGTGAGGGCGCGCACAATGTTGCGGGAGACGTGGTCGTGCAGGGCTGGGACGGCACATCGGGAAAAGTAGTGGCGACTGGGAACTGAGTAGCGCGGGGCCGCCGCCTCCATGATACTTTTGAAGGACTCCGTTTCCACAACCCTATACGGCAGCATCTCAAGGCTGATGAATTTTGCTATGCGGACGGTTAACGTTTGAGCGTGCGGGTGCGTGGCGGCGTACTTGCGCTTGCGCTCGAACACTTGCGCAAGCGACGGCTGAACGGTGCGCTGAACTACACTGCTGGATGGGGCCGAGGACAGCGGAGATGAGGGTGTGGGTGCAGGCCATGAGGCGGTAGTGCCTGTGTCCTGAGAGGGGGGTTGCATCTCAGTGGCAGGTTGGGGCACAGGGGGAGAGGCAGGGGTGCAAACCGGAGGCGGTGAACGGCCTTTGTCCCACCTTGCGGGGTGCTTGGCCATCATATGTCTGCGCATGGTGGTGGTGGTGAGGCTGTTGGTGTTGGCTCCCCGGCTGAGCTTTGCGCGACAAAGGTTGCACACCACTGTTCGTCGGTCGTCAGGCGTCTCTGTGAAAAACTGCCAGACCTTAGAGCACCTCGGCCTCCGCAGGGTGGCATGGCGCGAGGGGGCGCTTTGGGAAACACTTGGTGGATTATTCGGTCTGGCCCTGCCTCTACCCCTGGCCACTGCACTGCCTCTTGCAACCTGCCCTGCTGATGCCCTTGACTCCCCCTCTGAAGACCTGTCCTCCTGAGTAAGCGTTGCACACCAGGTGGGGTCAGTCACCTCATCGTCCTGCTGCTCTTCCTCCGAATCCTCTGTGCGCTGCTCCCTGGGACTTACTGCCCTTACTACTACCTCACTGCAAGACAACTGTGTCTGATCGTCATCGTCCTCCTCACCCACAGAAAGTTCTTGAGACAGTTGGCGGAAGTCCCCAACCTCTTCCCCCGGACCCCGGGAACTTTCGAATGGTTGGGCATCAGTGACGATAAACTCCTCTGGTGGGAGAGGAACCGCTGCTGCCCAATCTAAGCAGGGGCCCGAGAACAGTTCCTGGGAGTGCTCCCGCTCCTGAGCAGGTGTTATTGTAGTGGAGTGAGGAGGCTGGGAGGAAGGAGGAGCAGCAGACAGAGGATTCGGATTGGCAGCAGTGGACGGCGCAGAACTGCGGGTAGACGATAGGTTGCTCGAAGCACTTTCTGCCATCCAGGACAGGACCTGCTCACACTGCTCATTTTCTAATAACCGTCTCCCGCGTGGACCCATTAATTGGGCGATGAATGTGGGGACGCCAGAAACGTGCCTCTCTCCTAATCGCGCAGCAGTCGGCTGCGACACACCTGGATCAGGAGCTTGGCCTGTGCCCACACCCTGACTTGGCCCTCCGTGTCCTCGGCCGCGTCCACGTCCTCTAGGCCTACCCCTACCCCTCAGCATGCTGTATTACCAGTGATTTGATTTCACAGGCAGGAAATAAATTGGCGCAAGACTGCAGGCCAAATATAATTTTTGCCCTTTTTGGAAAACGAAAGGCCCCACTGCCTCTAGTGAATGAATTATCTAAGTTTAATAACTGTGCTGTGTCCCTGCTTATGTGTCACAGAACGTGAGGGTAGCAGAGTTATTATAACTCTGGCAGAGCAGGTATTTTTTTTCCCAATTAAGGAAAGCAAATGGCGAAGCCAGCAGTAAAGCGTAGCTGGGTGCGTATGATTTAGCACTGTTCTTCACGCAGCTCACACGTCTCCACCGCCCGTAAGGACGGACAGAGGCTGGACAAATAGATTTGTTTTCAGTTTTTTCCCACCAAAAGGCAGCACTGCGTATATTCTATGAACATGAGAAGTTTAATAACTGTGTTGTGTCCCTGCTTATGTGTCACAGAACGTGAGGGTAGCAGAGTTATTATAACTCTGGCAGAGCAGGTATTTTTTTTCCCAATTAAGGAAAGCAAATGGCGAAGCCAGCAGTAAAGCGTAGCTGGGTGTGTATGATTTAGCACTGTTCTTCACGCAGCTCACACGTCTCCACCGCCCGTAAGGACGGACAGAGGCTGGACAAATAGATTTGTTTTCAGTTTTTTCCCACCAAAAGGCAGCACTGCGTATATTCTATGAACATGAGAAGTTTAATAACTGTGCTGTGTCCCTGCTTATGTGTCACAGAACGTGAGGGTAGCAGAGTTATTATAACTCTGGCAGAGCAGGTATTTTTTTTCCCAATTAAGGAAAGCAAATGGCGAAGCCAGCAGTAAAGCGTAGCTGGGTGCGTATGATTTAGCAATGTTTTTCACGCAGCTCACACGTGTCCACAGCCCTTAGGACGGACAGAGGCTGGACAAATAGATTTGTTTTCAGTTTTTTCCCACCAAAAGGCAGCACTGCGTATATTCTATGAATAATAACTGTGTTGTGGCCCTGCCTATACAATTCTTTCCCTGCAGTATCAATGGAGGGTGGAATGCTCTGCAGAGGCGATTTTGAGAAGCCCAAAAAAAATGCAGCACAGCTAACAGCAGCCTGGACAGTACTGCACACGGATAAATATGGCCCTAGAAAGGACCGTTGAGGTTCTTGAAGGCTACACTCACTCCTAACACTCTCCCTGCCTATGCAGCACTTCTGTCCCTAATGCCAGGTGCAACGGTCTGCAGAGGCGATTTTGAGAAAAAAAAAAATGCCACTGCTAACAGCAGCCAACACACAGCTATCAGTGGCCCTAATAAGGACCTTTGGGGGGTCTTGAAGCCTACACTAACTACCAATTCTTTCCCTACAGCAGCTCCGGTATAAACAGCACTGTCCCTCATCTAACTCACACCGCATCTGAGGCGAGCCGCGGGAGGGGCCGACTTTTATATTAGGCGAACACCTGATCTCGCCAGCCACTCACAGCAGGGGGGTGGTATAGGGCTTAAACGTTGCAGGGGGAAGTTGTAATGCCTTCCCTGTCTTTCAATTGGCCAGAAAAGCGCGCTAACGTCTCAGGGAAGGAAGTGAAAGTAACCAGAACACCGCATGGTGTTCGTTACGAATAACGAACATCCCGAACACCCTAATATTCGCACGAATATCAAGCTCGGACGAACGCGTTCGCTCATCTCTAGTACAAACATTGTTTAGTTGTTTCTCATCAATAACAGAGAGCAAAATATAAGTGTGTATGGTATTATTGTATATTGACGCCACCAGGAATTCCTGGTGGAGTCAAGATTGACGGTACCTGATTGGCTGCAAAGGCTGTTCAATAGCAGGTCCTGCAATGCCACTAAACTGTAATAGAAAAGGCATGCAGTGGCCGCTGCTGCTGCTGGCGCCCAGCCCCAGGAGAATGCTCCTTCACCGGCGGCAGCCCACAAGCTTCAACCCCCCAAAGTTCTGCAGCATGGAGCCCATATCCAAGTGACAGTGGTTACCCTGGAACAGCCATGACCGATCACGGTTGTGGCCCGGCGGTGACAGGCGGTGTCCAGCACGAGCCCTCAGCTGGGGAGGAAGGTTGCATGCGGAACGGAGAGGGAGAGGCCACCCACCTCTCACGCTTGCCTCAAATGCTGGGAGGCACGGAGAAGACATGCTGCAGTGTCTGCATGTATGTTTCCCAGCGCTGCAACCCTAGCCTCAGACTTACTATAGTAGTTAGCCTTACATTATTACATGTAAATGCTGCCGTGTTACACCCCTAACATGGCAGCATTTACAGGTAGTAATGTAAGGCTAACTACTATAATAAGGCTGAGGCTAAGGCTGCAGCGCTGGGAAACATGCATGCAGACTGTGCTGCTAGGACCTTTCTACCTTCACCCCATCGGGAGCTAGGGGTGTGAGAGGGGCGTTCCTCCTGTCAAACCCCTAGCCTCCGGTGGCGTCAAGGTACAATAATACCAGTGTGTATACAGTAGGCTTAAAAAATGTGCTCTCACCCAATCAAAGAAAACTATACAGGGAAAATCCAGCAAAAATATACTTTATTTCATGTTACACAAGAAAACAGACAAACATAAAATCAATTTAAAGTACCAACCAGTCCACAAGTAGCCAACAAGTTACCAAAAGAGTAAATGGCAACCCCAAAATTCCTTCCTTCAGTCAATATTAGACTCTTCCCATTACAATGTAAATCTAGTATACACTAATTGTTAAAAAAAATGAAGCTCCTAAGAAGTTGTTGGAATCAAATGAAACTTTCTCTGTGATTGTAACGTTGATATAATAAAGTGATTAAAATATCAGAGTAAAAGGAGAATTTATTGTAGAAAACTGAGCATTTGAAGGGAGGCTCTAGCACCCAGTTGTACTGCCTCTAGCTTGGATACAAGATGTGATACAGGCGGGCATGGAGGCTCTAGTACCCTGTTGTACTGCCTCTAGCTGGATACAATATGTAATACAGGCAGACATGGAGGCTCTAGTACCCTGTTGTACCGCCTCTAGCTTGGATACAAGATGTGATATGGGCGGGCATGGAGGCTCTAGTACCCTGTTGTACCGCCTCTAGCTTGGATACAAGATGTGATACGGACAGCATGGAGGCTCTAGTACCCTGTTGTACTGCCTCTAGCTTGGATACAAGATGTCATACGGGGGGCATGGAGGCTCTAGTACCCTGTTGTACCGCCTCTAGCTTGGATACAAGATGTGATATGGGTAGACATGAAGGCTCTAGTACCCTGTTGTACTGCCTCTAGCTGGATACAAGATGTGCTACGGGCGGCATGGAGGCTCTAGTACCCTGTTGTACCGCCTCTAGCTTGGATACAAGATGTGATATGGGCGGGCATGGAGGCTCTAGTACTCTGTTGTACCCCCTCTAGCTTGAATGCAAGATGTGATACGGGGGTCATGGAGGCTCTAGTACCCTGTTGTACCACCTCTAACTTAGATACAAGAAGTGATACGGGTGGGCATGGAGGCTCTAGTACCCTGTTGTACCACCTCTAGCTTGGATACAAGATGTGAAATGGGGGGCATGGAGGCTCTAGCACCCTATTGTATCGCCTCTAACTTGGATACAAGATGTGATATGGGCGGGCATGGAGGCTCTAGTACTCTGTTGGGTCGCCTCTAGCTTAGATACAAGATGTGATATGGGGGGCATGGAATCTCTAGTCCCCTGTTGGGCCCGCGTCTAGCTTGGATACAAGATCTGATATGGGTGGACATGGAGGTTCTAGTACCATGTTGTACCACTTCTAGCTTGGATACAAGATGTGATACAGGCGGGCATGGAGACATACAGGTTCTGTATGGTATCCTGCAGCATAGCTGTCCAGATTTGCTGTAACAGAGCCTCTAAATCAGGGGTCCCCAACCGCCGGGCCGTTGGATGCTTAGCGCCGGTCCGCGGCACCGCCGGGAACTTTTACTCTAAACACAAGGCCCGCCTTGTGCTATGTGGCCCGCGGCGTGCCGACGCCGCTGACCACCGATGCGATTACCAGCGAGGGCGCCGCAGCTCCCCGCTGGTAATCGCGCTGATGCCGGCGCACACTGACGTCTGTGCAGCCAGGATACTCTTCCCCGAGTCCCCTGCTCATTAGTTCCGCAGGAGAGGACTCGGGGAGGAAGCGTTCCGGGCTGACGTCAGGGCAAGCAGACAGAGAGCGACAGCAGGGAGGAGGTAAGTATATGGGTTGGGGGGCTACTTATTACAGGGGAAGGGGCTGCCAATTACTGGGAGGGCTGGTTATTACTGGGGGCTACTTATTACAGGGGAAGGGGCTGCCTATTACTGGGGGGGGGCTGGTTATTACTGGGGGCTACTTATTACAGGGGAAGGGGCTGCCTATTACTGGGGGGCTACTTATTACAGGGGAAGGGGCTGCCAATTACTGGGGGCTACTTATTACAGGGGAAGGGGCTGCCTATTACTGGGGGGGGGGGGGCTGGTTATTACTGGGGGCTACTTATTACAGGGGAAGGGGCTGCCTATTACTGGGGGGGCTGGTTATTACTGGGGAAGGGGCTGCCTATTACTGGGGGGGCTACTTACTACTGGGGGACCTGCTTATTACAGGGGGGACCTGCTTATTACTGGGGGGTTGCTTACTGGGGAGGGGGGAGGGGGTGTGCTTATTACTGGGGGGAGGGCTACTTATTACAGGGGAAGGGGCTGCTTATTACTGGGGGGGGCTACTTATTACAGGGGAAGGGGCTGCCTATTACTGGGGGGCTGCCTATTACGGGGGGGCTGCCTATTACTGGGGGGGGGACCTGCTTATTACTGGAGGGGTTGCTTTCTGGGGGGGCTGCTTATTACTGGGGGGGGGGCTACTTATTACAGGGGAAGGGGCTGCCTATTACTGGGGGGCTGCCTATTACGGGGGGGGGCTGCCTATTACTGGGGGGGGGACCTGCTTATTACTGGAGGGGTTGCTTACTGGGGGGGCTGCTTATTACTGGGGGGGGGGCTACTTATTACAGGGGAAGGGGCTGCCTATTACTGGGGGGGGGGGCCTGCTTATTACTGGGGGGAACCTGCTTATTACTGGGGGGGGGGGTGTTCTTATTACAGGGGAATGGGGTTGCTTATTACTGTGGGGGCTGGTTATTACTGGGGGGGGGGACCTGCGTATTACTGGGGGGGATTGCTTACTGGGGGGGGCTGCTTATTACTGGGGTGGGGACTACTTATTACAGGGGAAGGGGCTGCCTATTACTAAGGAGGCTGCCTATTACTTGGGGGGGGGGTGCTGCCTATTACTTGGGGGGGGCGCTGCCTATTACTGGGGGTGGGGCGCTGCCTATTACTGGGGGGGGGACCTGCTTATTACTGGGGGGGGACCTGCTTATTACAGGGGGAGGGGCTGCTAATTACTGAGAGGTGGGGGCTGTCTATTACTGAGGGATGGGGGCTGTCTATTACTGGGGGGGGGGAGATAAATTATATGCTGCCCTATGTGTGTTCTGGGGGGGGGGGATTATACACTACCCTATGTGTGTACTGCCAGGACATTCTAATGTCATAACTAAATAAGAATGCACTAAACTCCAACCCCCTTCATAACCCCGCCCCCTTCATAACCCCACCCACTATAACCAAAGCTCCGCCCATGTCCCGCCCAACCCTGCCGGGCCTTGTAAAAATGGTCTTGCTTGAAGCCGGTCCCTGGTGCCAAAAAGGTTGGGGACCACTGCTCTAAATCATGCAAACTCTTAGGCTGTCAAAGTTGATGTCCCAGATGTTCCCGTACATGTTCTATTGGCGATATGTAATGGCAAGAGTCTTACATTGACTGAGGCAGTCATTTTTTGGGGGTTGCCATCTACTGTTTTTTACTTTTGGACCGGTTGGTACGTTTTTTTAAAAAATTCTTTATTTATTTTCAGAAAAGAAATACAGTAAAACATGGTCTTAAGACAACACAAATCTTGCTTCAAAGTTTTGGTAAACTGTTAACTGACGTACACTGTAACAGATTCTTTGCTTAATCCTTGTAAAATTTAACCAAAATTAGAACACTTATATTGAATTACTTAATTAACCAAACTATCCTATTTACTTGGGAATTGTCCATTGGCTCCTAGACCTTTGAGAAGAGGGGGGTAGGGTACAACTGGGAGGAAAAAAGGAGGGGGGGGGGGCAAGGATTGGGAAAATGGAACGGCAGGAGACTCATAGGGAACAAAAAAAAAATTAAAAATATTTTTTTTTTGCCCTCAATCCCCGACCAAGCCCCTATATTTTGTTGTTTTATTATTATTTTATTAGCTAGGGTAATTAGAACCTGGGAACGCCGGGATTATGGCTCAGATTTGGGAACCGATACGGCGCCCAGGGAGTTCACTGAGCGTATAGATTTTTATACTCCTCTGAGTTTTGAAACTCAATCCAATAGTACCATGCTTTTGAGAACTTTTCCTGTGTGTCTTTGATGGATGCTGAAAGGTCCTCCATCTCCATAATCTCATGGATCCCACGGAGCCACATTGAAATAGAGGGTTGGTACTTTTAACTGATTTTATGTTTCTCTGTTCTTCTGTGTATCATGGAACAAAGTATATTTTTGCCTTATTTTCCTTGTATAATTTTCTCTAATACTGTGAGTGCAGATTTAATTGATACACGCTTATCTTTTGCTCTCTTTGATTGTTATTGATACTATACTTTGTGTGTGGCTCTGTGCACCTTATTTATGGTTGTTGCTGTATTCTTTTGGGTTATCTTGAAATGGTTGTTTCTTGTATCATAAAATATCCAAAGGCAACACGACTTTACCTTCAAACCGGCCATATTCATGGCGGGCCTTCCACAACGATAAACCTGCAGAAAATTTTAAGAAAATCTGTAGTATCCAAATCTAATATGGTGCAAATTTAGCTGTGTTTTTTAAGTGAATGTGAATTTTAACCCTAAGGGCGCCCACCCACTGGCGATTTTTTTTCCTTTGCGTTTTGCGTTTTTTCTCAAGAGCAATTAGTTTTGAATGTACTCCTGTCCACTGGGGTTTTTTTTTTCAGTCCGTTGCAATTTTTAACATAGGAACTGTCAGTTGCATATGTGTCCTTATTTTTCTCTTAATGCACCCATGAATGTCAATGTAAATTAACGGAAAAAGCCTCGAAAATGCCGCGAAAAACGCGCCAAAAATGCGCCGAAAACGCTCCGTCTTTCACGCACGAAAATCGCAAACGCCAGTGGGTGGGCGCCCTAAGGGTGCCCACCCACTAGCGTTTTTTTACTGCGAAATTCGCAGCATTTTTTTTTTTCTGCAGGGGTCTTTGGGCTATGGGACATGCAAAGCTAAAATCGCGATCGCGCAAAATCGCGATATCGCGGTAAATCGCGATTTTGCGCGATCGCGATTTTTACATTACAAGTCCCATAGACCCCCTGCAGAAAAAAGAAACCTGCGAATTTCGCAGTGAAAAAAAACGCCAGTGGGTGGGCACCCTAACACTTCAAGTGTTGAAATCCACTGCGTAAATCCACAGAATTAAAGCGCATGCTGCATGTTTAGAATCCAGAGGGTTTTTTACCATTTTGTGCAGAAAATTTTCTTACTATTAGGGCGCGGTCACACGAGCATAGGCGTATTTACGTTTGCACGTGAGCAGCGTTTAATCGCCGGAAAGAACGTTTTTCGGCGATCATGACCAGAGCTAGAAAGCGTATTATCGGTTTTTCCTACTTTGCAAACTGTCTTTTCGGCCATCGAATATGCGTTGGCGCGTATTTCGGTCGCGTATGTTCCGTTTTTTTCGGGTTGCCGTTTTTACGCGCCGTCAAATCGCCCGTGTGAACAAATACATTGCAAACCAATGCCTTAGATGGTCTTGTTTATACGATTGGGCGCAAAAACGCGCCGTTTATGCGCTCGTGTGACCGAACCCTAAGAAGGAGATTTTAGAAATCTTCTCCACATGGCTTATACTGTAAATGCTGCAGAATTTCCACAGCATTTACTCTGTGTGAGTTTTCTTCTGTTGCTTCGCGATGTTGCTTCTAAATACCGCACATATGCAATGTAATTGCATATGTACAGCGTTTTGTACACACCATAGAGAAAAGGGCTCTTCTGCGCGTAATACACAGTAAAATAGAATAGGCTGCATTTTTTACATGCATATTACGTATATGCAATGAATAAACACTAGTGTGAGTGAAACAGCAAACATCTATGTATTTGAATTGCCACGATGTACCGCGTATTATAAACGCATACAACGCAATTCCAATATGCTCGTGTGAGCCTGGACTAAAATGACTTACAATAAGTTGCTGGAGTGGTTCCAAGGCAAGATCTGTGTAAGAAGAATCAGTTACAGGAATCTGTCACTGGCTGTAAGTGGGTTCATTTCTATAAAATCTTACACTGTGCTGCTGGAGGAGTCTGAGACCTTCTTCCAACAAATTACCGTAATTAAAAAGGAATAAATCTGAGAATCAGATGCCAATGATTAAGTGCTGGCTTAGACTTTGAACCAACTCCCACCCTAAAGTCATTATTGTCATATAGTTAATGAAATACAGAGTTTATTGCACTCATTTATGCCTGTGTAGCTGCAGTCCCCACTGGGCACTAATTACTGCCCTTCGATATGGAGCATTCCGTAATTAAAAGTACTGTATTCAGTCATCAATCCCAGCATATTTTAACTGGGACAGACGTCTGCATTGTATTTCAGTCAGGTCTTTGACTTTCTAACCTGCCTGTCCTCTATATAACAATCTTACACTGCGGTATGAATGGCAGTTTTTCGCCTTGTTGAAAGCTGCTCCAATGTCATTATAATTTCCTAGCAGTTGTTCACTTCAGAGGGGTTTTAAACCTTTCGGTCTGTCTGAGGATCAAAGTAAGAGTCCTTCATGGGATTAAGCTGCTAACTTCATACTGTAGATTCAGAACTCGCTCTACAGTGTCTATTGGCAGTGGAATTTTACCTTCTGACCTTCACAACAATAACTAAACAAGAAACATTAAAATGCAGACGTAGTAATACCTGTAGTACCTGCTTTGGGTTCCTAATGCAGTGAACTATCACTGCATTAGAAACACCTACTCAATAATGGGTTGGTCCATCTTTTTCGGCTGATCAAATGTCATGGAACAGATTCTGCCAGGTGGAAAACATCCTTCATACTCAAATCAACCCTGGCTTGCTGTATCAGCTCCATCAGTTGGTGCACATTTTGTGGATAAATGGGAGCAGATCATATAGCCCTTTCTAGCATATCCCAAACACATATAATGGGGTTACAGTCCAGTGAGTTTGGGGCCAAGGTAGTGGGAAGAATTTGTTGTTGTGTTCATCCAACCACTCTAGTAAACTGAGCTCAATGACATGGAGCCTTGTCCTGTTGAAAGATGGCTCTGTAGTTGGAGAAGGCTTCTTGAAGATATGGGTGTGGATGGTCAGCTAACAGGTCTCTGTAGCATTCACCATTGAAGGATTGTGGTATGATGACCAACAGTCATAGGCAATGCCAGGAAAACACTCCTCAGACCATGACACCACCACCAGCCGGTTGAACCCCAATGATGTACCATAGGATATTGCTGCAGAAGATCTTTTGTTATGTGTCCAGGGTCCATTCATGTTCTTCCTTGGCTCATGCGAGGTGTTGTTGGTGATGATACATGGTCACTAGGGGCAACCTTGTCACTCTTCGCTATTGAACCACATTCAATGCAAGATATCCTGCATGGTTATTTTGGAAATTTGTCTAACTTCCCTGCTACTGTGGTGCTGGGTCAGTTGGTCCACTGTGGCATGTCATTGCCGCCCAATACTCGTCTCTAGAAACAACCACACATGGCCTGCTGCTGTGTGATCTTCTGGCAGATGTCTATCTATGGTTCAACCAGTCGTGGTATACTTTTGATAATAAATAGAAGGCACACAGCAACAATTGAAGGCCAATCAAGCCCCCTGGGGTTCCATAGATCCAATTCAAGGCAAGGAGGGAAACAAATGCAACACCCAAATAACTGTTCTGATAAAGTATATGGTCCAGGCAGCATTAGATGAGTAAAAAAAAGAAATTCTTTATTCCTCCATAAAAATGATAACCAGCGAAGTTTCGACCCGCCCAGTGGGTCTTTATCAAGCTTGGTGGTATACTTTTGATACCGTGGTTCAGGAAAACCAGGAAAACAAGTGCAACTATTTCAGAAATACTAGCACTACACTTTCCGTCACCAATAATCTGCCCGTGGTCAAAGTCACTCAAGTCACCACGTTTACCCATGACTGCCAAATGTTGCCTTTCTGTTGTGAAATGGAGAGGTCAGCACAATATCTGACAGCAGTTTGTGACGTGACCATCATGTGGTACTGTGATACTGAACACAAGATGCCATGTGCCAGGTGCTCCTAATGCAGTTATAACTCGGTGTATATATAACTGCATCAGCTTTTCCCAACCAGTGGCTCTGGAGTCACATGTGGCACCCCAGCCTTTTTGAAGTTGTGGATACTGTTGTGCACTATTGGCACAGGAAGGTCATTGTATTTATATAACTTGCTATTAAGATCAAAACAATATCAATGGTAGTTAAAGAGTAGCTGCATTTTTTTTAACGCTTGACATGTTAAAGTTTTGATCAGTAGGGTCTCGCTGCTGAGACCCCTGCTGATCACTAGCACGAGGGGGCAGCAGTGCTCACCCAAGTGCTGTGCCCCTGCGGCTGTTTTTGTTGTTTGCCACCTTCTCTTGGCAGATGAAGATGAACTTCTGTGTCTGGGCTCCTCATGTACTTGTGTGAAACTACCCCTATAGTGGACTGAGACCTACAAAAAGTTGGGATACTCTCCTATAGGGCACATGAACCTCTTAGAGTGGGATTCCCTGCTCGAGGATGATTTACAAATAATGTAATCTCAAACAGTTAAATGTCAAATTTCTTAGCTGTGCCAACTAGTATACATGATAGCAAGCAGTACATAATGACAAAACAGATGTCAAGGGATCTCCATTCTCCTGATAGGTTGGGGTGTCAGAAGTGAGATCACCACTTATCATAGATTTATGGCACATCTTGTAGATGCCTGAAATACGAAAAGCCCTTTAATAATTTAGCAGCCCTCAGTCACTTTTATTTTTGAACTTACTACAGATATTCCAGTAAGTCATACATTATTTACTGCATATGTAAAATAAAGGTATGGGAACCCACTTCATTGAGGAGCACTCACATTCTACTGTAGGTGATCAGATTCTTTAAACTTTAATAACATAGTATTTCCATTGCTGACCTGGAGCCTCTTGATACACACATTAGGGTGCTCTACTGGTATTGGCACCCAGATGAAGCGTCAAGTTATTTCCTATTTAATATTGTGATTATTTTGTTTAAATGATTGCCATAAAGCAGATAATTATGGATAATAACGGCCCCATTGCCTTTTTATGTCCTAAGGCGCAAACAGGCTTCGCCACTCGAGCGGAATGATATTACAGGATATAGACATTAGGTGATCAGCAGGTTTGTAGTTCTGGGTCTTACAGTTAGGTAGGAACTATCAAAGGTTGATTCAGGAATTATTATGATTGCCATTATGGAGTCGGGAAGGAATTTTTTCCCGAAAGGGCTAATTGGCTTCTGCCTCTTGGGGGTTTTGCCTTCCTCTGGATCAACTAGGGGTTGGAAATAGGCTGAACCAGATGGACATTGTCTTCATTCAACCTAACATACTATGTTACTAAGGGGTTTAAGGTGGGTTTTCACTAAACGATAGAGATGAGCGAGTATACTCGCTAAGGCTAACTACTCAAGCAAGTAGTGCCTTAGCCGAGTATCCTCCCGCTCGTCTCTAAAGATTCGGGGGCCGGTGGCGGGGGAGAGTAGGGAGGAACGGAGGGGAGATATCTCTCTCCCTCTCTCCCCCCCCCCCCCGTTCTCCCCCCTGCTCACCGCCGCAACTCACCTGTTACCCGCGCTGGCATCCGAATCTTTGCAGACGAGTGGGAGGATACTCGGCTAAGGCACTACTCGCTCGAGTAGTTAGCCTTAGCAAGTATACTCGCTCATCTCTACTAAACATCTTTCATCCAAATAATTGCTCAATTGATTATTTGAAGGATAGTCGACCACCGGCCACCAACAGGGTGACAAATGATAATTCCCTAGTTGCTATGTCTCGGCTCACCTAAAAATAGTTACTAGTTGATTATCGTCTGGAGCATGTAAATAGTAAACAGGAAATAGTTAGATAAGGCACATAGTGATTACTATAGACCTTACTGTTTTTGTTTTCTTTTTTCGGACAAATTTCTGACCCACATCATTGCATACATCTTGTCTATACAACTATAGCAAATTGACAATAACCCGAGGCAAACCATTAAAACATGCACTTGCACTTAAATAAATAGCATCAGCTCTATATTACATTTTCTGTTCACAGCTCTTAAGACATTACACTGATACTCTTCTCCATCTCCATACAGCCTAGGATAATTATCTGGTAGATAAGTATGTAATAAATCAGGCCCAATAATGAGAGCATCTGCACATGTAGTCATTAATATGTACCCAGTGACCTGCGTTCTGTACAGAGCTGTTTATTGGATGCACTTTTATCCATACTTTATTTTTATGCATATTCTAATTCATTTATTAAAAGAAAACAGGAGATAATTAGACAATGAGCATTTCCTCTGCAAGTGTATTGTACCATTTAAGTTCATGTGGCTTCTTGCAGTTCCTGTATACATCATTTATATGAGTTTAGAACAGATCATGCATTTAATGTCTGTGAAAGTATTATGAGATTTTGTAATTTATGCAAAGAGAGTTAAAAGTCACGGTAAGAGGGGAGATGAAAAAAAGGTTTGGTACCGTGTTAGCCAGTAGAGCAAAATGTGATTGTTTCCAGCAAGAGAAACCAAGTAATCTTATAGATATGATACCTTTTTAATGGCTAACAAAAATGTAAATGTGAGCTTTTGAACCAATGCAGGACTGTTCTTCAGGCTTAAATGAAATAGATCCGAAGAGGCATGCATACTTATACACACATATTTATGACAAGGCACAGACATGGATGTAATTGATTTGCACATAAAAGAATACTACAACAGAAATACAAACATCCTTAAATAGTCACTGATAAGGGAGTGAAGGTTTTATGGTCCCAGAATTAGTGTTAGGGGGTCACCAGGCCAGCAGTGTCATCTCTAGATTTCTCATACTTCCCAGTCATGCATAAATGCTCGTAAAGAATTTCAACCTCTATTGAAAGTGTCAAAAGTTGTTATAAATTTATGTTTCCAAATTCTTTTATGGCTTTGTGACTTAAAATTGCCTTTCAGTATCATAACTTTCATATCTTCTATATCGTGTGCATGACTAGAAAAGTGCTCGGCCACAGGTAATTCTGTCTTTCTCTGTTTAATTGTGTGGTGGTGAGATCTCATCCTTGCTTTACATTTTTGTCTTGATTCTCCAACATAAAGGGCAGCAACAGGGTATTTACTCTACAGGATCAGGTATACAACATTGGACGTGGAACATGTGAATGTCCCCGGGATCTTATAGTCCTGTTGTTTGTTGGGGATTTGTATCCTGTCCGCAGTCAGTATATTACAGCTCCTTACATTACAAGGATAAGTTCCTTTTAGTGTGTCAGAGGGCAATGCACTCCTGATTATAAAGTTCCTCAAATTTGGAGGTTGCCTGTAAATTTGGAGATGGGATGTTAGCCCAGCTCAGCTGATTTCAAACTAAAGTGTGAACCAATGGTGCGAATTTTGACTCTGTTTTGGATGCTGAAATGCTGAAGAATGCTTTTGCTGTTGACATTCTGCAGCATTTCTGCCCCTTGTCAACATAACCTTAAACTTAAGTAGTAACATCTTCTCTTATCCCAGTCACGTGACCGGTAACATCCAGCGCTGCTGCAACAGCATGATGTACCATCTGCTGATCACATCGGCTACTCTCTTGTGGCCCCGTCCCCTTAGCGGCATTATGAATACAGAAATGCCTATTATGTATAGTTTCTTTGTATTTGTCTGTATTTCTTTAACAAAAAAAATAGTTTTGTAGAGAAAATATGTGGATTTCTTTTTTTTATTAAAGTGCACTGAACTTTTTTATGCAATACTTTAGCCTCATATCGGGAATCTACTTGCAATCATTCAGTCTCTAAACATTTTGGCGATTGCTTTGTGGGTTACCAGCATGTGTATTTTTTACTTTGTTCCAATAAAGATATGGATTTTATACTTTTTTTATGGAATAACATGTAGAAAAACCTGCACACTATAAGAGGGAGCCACTCAGGTCTCTGTGCATATAAAGTATATAAACAAGGAATCTAACAGTAGCTAAATATGAACAAAGAAAAGTGGTCGTTCCAACAGGAGGCTACAATGACTTTCCCCGAGTTATGTTTCAGATGATCCCTTATGAGAAAGAGGGAAGGAGGAAGAAAGGTATATAAAGGGGAAATGAGAAGGTGGTAGTTAGGATTTTGACCCACTCGGAGATTCTATGTGAAAATCTAACTAGGGTTTCAAAGTTAACAAAAACTTATTTTCTAATATGAGTCTCCCAACTGGTCAATTTTTCAAAGCAATAAATCTGTCAATTCTTCTCTCTCCATACAGTGATTGTGGGAGGCTCTGTATCTCTCTACCTTTGTGGTATTAGTAATTCATTAGCAGCAAGTAACGTGGTTGGGATACTTGTATGTGAAGACTAAAGATGTGGCAAAGGTTTCCATAAAAGGACCAAATCTGAGGTCAATTTAAGTAGTCAAGCAATTTTTTTTGATCAGCAGCACTAACCCAAAAAGGCCTGATTAGTGGACAGTTCCACCATATATGTAATAGCGTGTCTTTATATGCACTGCATCTCCAACAACTGATGACTAGAGATGAGCGAGCACCAAAATGCTTGGGTGCTCGTTACTCGGGACGAACTTTTCGCGATGCTTGAGGGTTCGTTTCGAGTAACGAACCCCATTGAAGTCAATGGGCGACCCGAGCATTTTTGTATATCGCCGATGCTCGCTAAGGTTTTCATTTGTGAAAATCGGGGCAATTCAAGAAAGTGATGAGAACGACACAGCAACAGATAGGGCAGGCGAGGGGCTACATGTTGGGCTGCATCTCAAGTTCACAGGTCCCACTATTAAGCCACAATAGCGGCAAGAGTGCCCCCCCCCCCCGCACTGTCAGCATAAAGATCGTTCTTCTCTGCCGCAGCAGTAACAGCTGTGGCAGAGAAGAACGATGTTAGCCCATTGAATTCAATGGAGCCAGCAATACAGCTGACTCCATTGAATCCAATGGGCTAACATCGTTCTTCTCTGCCACAGCTGTTACAGCTGTGGCAGAGAAGAATGATTTCTCTTCTATATGTTCTCAATGGGGTCGGCGCTGCTGCCGCCGGCCCCATTGAGCGCATATAGAGAAGAGAACAGGAATCGCAGATCGCAGATAGGTGCGATCTGCGATTTCTGTTCTATAATTTATCGGACGAGCGCATAAAAAGCGCTCATGGGTCCGATAAAAATTCGCCGGACGCATGCGCAAATCGCGCGAAAAACGCCCGTCTGACTAAGGCCTTAGTCAGAAGGGCGTTTTTTCGCGCGATTTGCGGCTCGCATGACAGATGCGCATCCGCAAATCGCGTGACCGGTGCCCGAAAATCGCCCGAAAATCGGGCGGAGCTGTCCAGCGCATTGCATTCAATGGAGCCGGCAATATAGCCCGCTCCATTGAAAGCAATGCACTGCGGGCGAGTGTGGGATGAATTGTCGGGAAGGGCTTAAATATATAAGCCCTTCCCTGCAATTCATCCAGAAAAGTGTTAAACTAAAAAATATATATATACTGACCTGCTCCCGGCAGCCAGAGTTCCGCGCGGCCGTCCTGCAGTGGGTGTGAAGGGGGTGTGAGTCAGACCTGCCCCCTGATTGGCTCAGCGCTGAGCCAATCAGGGGGCAGGTCTGACTCACACCCCCTTCACACCCACTGAATGGGTGTGAGTGAGACCTGCCTCTGATTGGCTCAGCGCTGAGCCAATCAGGGGGCAGGTCTGACTCACACCCCCTTCACACCCACTGCAGGACGGCCGCGCGGAACTCCGGCTGCCGGTAGCAGGTCAGTATATATATATTTTTTAGTTTAACACTTTTCTGGATGAATTGCAGGGAAGGGCTTATATATTTAAGCCCTTCCCGACAATTCATCCCGCTTATCGTCGGCAGCCCATTGATTTCAATGGAGTCGGCTGTATTGCCGGCTCCATTGAATTCAATGGGCAAACATCGTTCTTCTCTGCCACAGCTGTTACAGCTGTGGCAGAGAAGAATGATTTGTCTTCTATATGTTCTCAATGGGGTCGGCGCTGCTGCCGCCGGCCCCATTGAGCGCATATAGAGAAGAAGGATGGTTGGGGTCCTTGAAGCCTAAAATCACTCCTAACACTCTCCCTATAGCAGCCCCGGCATCAACAGCACTTTCCCTCAGCTAAGTGAGAACGCATCTGTGGCGAGCCGCGGGTCAGCAGATTTTAATACTCGGGTGACACCTAATCTCGCCAGCCACTCACTGCAGGGGGGTGGTATAGGGCTTGAACGTTGCAGGGGGAAGTTGTAATGCCTTCCCTGTCTTTCTATTGGCCAGAAAAGCGCGCAAATTTCTCAGGGAAGAAAATGAAAGTAACTCGAACATCGCGTGGTACTCGTCACGAGTAACGAGCATCTCGAACACCCTAATACTCGAACGAGTATCAAGCTCAGACGAGTATGCTCGCTCATCTCTACTGATGACACCAGATTTAGGTTAAATAGGTAAAACATGGGTTCTGCACCATCCTGTTAGAAGTTTGTCTGAATATTCATAAATCCAGATACATTTAGAAAAACCCGTGTGAGTTGCTAGTAATCCTATACACTTCTTTTTTTTTTTTTTTTTTTTGAAACATTAGTTTTTTATGTAAATGACAATGACAGTAGAAAAAAAAACACTGAGAACAGCAAACAGTGGTACAATTCTAAGCAGCAGTTTAGGCTGAAACCATTGTGTATACAAAATAGTATTCTGGGTGTTAGATACAGTTGATCAAGAAAATATTTCATGTCTAGGAGTAAGCCCTAAGCTATCAATTTAGGAAAGCAACAGCAAGAGCTCTGGAGCCAAGCAGTCCAATCCTGTCTGAACCTCTCCTTTCTGTTAAAGGCACTAGAGTGCATGCTGTCATGCCAACAGTTGATGTTAACTGATTTGATTATATCAGAAATGGAGGACATGGAATTACTGCGCCAGCATTGAGCAATATGTGATCTACATGCGATCAGAATGTGCAAAATCGGAGTGCGCAGAGTGTCAGGGATTCGATCTGCGTCCAGGCTTAATAGGGCCACAGCGGGATTGGGAGCAAACTGCATACCACTAAAATTTGTTATGAGCTGAAAAACCTGGCCCCAGAGACGTATGGGCTGCCCCACCACGGATGCAGCAGCAATCCGTCTTTCGACCCGCATCATCAGCAGCAACTGGAGAAGCGAGGAGACAATTTGTTTAATAGTGTAGGAGGTATGTACCATCTGTATAGTATCTTACGGGAATTTTCAAAATGGTTAGCACATTTAGAAATAGAGCTGATTATGGAGTATGCCTCATACCATTGATTATCAGAGATTTGTATTTTTAGATCATCTTCCCATTTTTTGTTGATAATTTCCATGGGATTGCTTTGAGCAATTTCTCCATACTTTAGATGTTAACAGGGGTTTATTTGTAAGGAAGGGTGGTATTATTGAGGCTGGCATCACATGGGAGAGTTTGAATAAATCAGTTGAATTGGGACATTACTGTTGGAAAACCTATATGGTAACTATAGTAATAGGACTAGTAAGTTGTTGTGCCATTCGCAGGGTATGCTTAGGACATGGCTTTTAGCTATCATCTCCTGTGAGCTGGATCCCCACATTCATTTTTGTTCATTTGTTAGTAGCCTATCTGCAGCATTTTATATCAGATGTAATGGCTGCAGGCCCTTTTCTTGTAGCCTTACTGTAGACGCCACACCATGTACTGCAGTAGTTCAAGTGCTGTATAAACCCTGAATGCATCCATAGCAATAGCAGTTCCTCACCTACCAAGTGGTAATTGTAATACTGGTGTCTTCTAATGGAGCAAAGGAGCTTTTGTATCCACTCGGGCACCAAGGCCCAGATTCATGTGCTACCTTCAGCATCCCCTAAAGTTATAGCCCTTTGAAAGCACCAGTTTACTCCTTAACAATCACCCCCCTCCCACTGGTTCTCTACGATAATCTTTAATAATGGCTGGCAGAAATGTTCAGTAATAGTCATTGTTTCAGGAAAAAGGAAGAAACAGTTTAATCTACAAGCCTTTTGTTGTTGACCTTTTCTGAGCAGGAGAATTGGCTTCTTGACTCTAAATCTATCCTATACGTTAGCAAAAGGGTTGTTTCCAAAATGATTGCAACATTTAGAATCCAAATACTTCTATTATCTGTCATTGCATGCCATAGCTTCGAGAGTACACTTTGAGCCCTCGGCAATAAACATGGATGTCCTTCCATAACCTCCCGGTATCACTCGTGACCCTATGAACAAGTACGGTTTATTGGATATTGTTGTTTTCCACAGAAATGTTTGCAAAACTCCTCCAGGCGCTGTCATATTAATTATTGTCTGGAGATACTTTGCTAATGACCTCCATGATTACTTAATGCTTCCTATTCTCTATGCAGAATACTTGTATTTTGGAGCATCGTTACCAGACCAGTTAGGGGGTCAAATAGATCCCCAGTCACTTATAGTGCATATTTTAGGAACATTGTGTGAAAAGCTCATTGATTTATTGTATATTGGAGATTTAGTTGCAAAAAATGGTACAAACTAATTAATGTCAAAAACATAATAAACCTGTTTCATTAAAAAAAAAAAACAGGAACTCTGTGCTGATTAATTTCATAATATATCTGAATGGAGAAGTTAGGTTTTTCAGATTTGATACATATTATTCAAGTGATCGCAAGTTCAAGTCCCCTATTGGATTTTACAAAATTAAAATAAGTTTAATAATATTAAAAAATGTATATTTTCCAATTTCTCATACAAAATAAATAAATTAATAAAATAGGTATAAATAATATTGCCATATGGGAACATCATAGGAAAAAAAAAATACACGATGCCTGAATTGTGGGTATTTTACGGGCACTCCAAAAAAGTGGAATAAAAAGTGAACAAAAAGATATACGCTACACATAAAAACTACAGTTATTGTACATTAAGTAGTACTATTAAAAAATACAACTTGTCCTGCTAGAAACAAGCGCTCATACGGAGTCGGTGACAGAAAATAAAAAGTTATAGCTCTGGAACAGTGGGGGATAAAAAAACTGAAATGAAAATTTTGAGATAGCTGCCTTTAAAGGGTTAATATATTTTGACTAATTTTTTTGTGGTGATTATTTTTTTTCTGTGCAATATTGATGTCCTCGCCTGAAGGGTTTTTCTTATTTTTTAATAAAGAATTATTAAAATAAAATGCAGAGAAATAAATTGCTATAAAAAGTAATAATCGCTCTTTAGCCTGAGGAGGGGAACTGGTAAATACAGAGTTGGTTCATTCCGGAGCAGAAAGTATTTATGAGAATGTTGGCAAATGGAAGCTACAATAGGAGATCCTGAACACTCGCTTGCAGACAGATGGATGGATGGCTGTTAGGCTGATTTCACACGGGCAATAAAATCGTGAAAACGCAGAATTATAAACCCCACGCTTTTCAATGGTTTCCTTCACATTTGCGATGTTCTCACTTATGAAATGTTGCGTGAAAAAAATCGCTGCCTGCCCTATCTTTCTGTGTTTTGCTTTTTTTTATCACTCATGGGCCTATTCAGATGACTGTATACACTGAAACGCTTGCATTTGCGGATAAACGAGGTTGATGAGTTTGATTTGCATGCATATTACTGTACTTCTTGAGCACATGGCCAGTTCACACGTGCATACGACACACCCTTCCTGTGGATCAAAAGGTTAATTAGCCTAATGAAGTCCAGGAGTGTTCTTTTTCCAGCGATTTGCGCAGTGTTTCACGCGTCTCCTTGTGTATTTGCTCACCTCCCATAAGCTGCAATGATGGCCCTTGCTGAGCAAAACAAAGAAAAATAGAGCAGGTCCTACTTTTTTCCGCGTGCATGAAATGCGAGCGCAAAACACGCTCATGAGAACGAACCCATTGAAATCAGTGGATTCTATTCTCTGTGTTTAGCGCATGCAATTTAGGTCGCATAAGGGGAGAAAAACACACCCATGTGTTTTTTCCCTCTCTTCTCCGTATAGGAATACGTCAGAAAATGTAGTGATGATTAACTTGCGCAGTGAAGGAGGTTTTTTTTTTGTGCGCGTAGGCCAGTGATGGGCAACCTTTTGAGCTCAGTGTGTCAAAATTCGCCAAAAAAACGAGCATAACTCGGGTGGTGTGTCACTTCAAGAAAAAAAACATAAATTTACGATATTTATAGTATAAATAACAAAAATGTATAATTGTAATCTATAAGTGTATAAACCCAAAACACTCATAGCACAGGCCCTCGCCTCTCGCTGCCTCCCCCTCACTTATCTCAGTAATGATGAGCCCCCAGCGGTGACAGTGCCCCCACAGCGGTCCCCAGCAGTGACAGTTCCCCCCCCAACAGCGGCCCCCAGCAGTGACAGTGCCCCCCGAGACCCATGCACTTACCCCCTCCATGTCCTGGAAGCTCCACTCCTCTTTTGAACTCTGCGCCCTCTAGCAGTGATGATCTCCGACGCACACTGTGACGTCAGTGTGTTGCTGGACGCCTCCTCCCCTGGACGCTCTCATGGAACCAACAAGTAGGAGACGTCAGGGCAGGGGGAAGGAGGATCCCAGCTGCACACTGACATCACAGTGTGCGCCAGGATCAGCGCTGCTAGTAGCACTGGTTAGTGAATACTAGCAGGGGAGCCGCTGCCCCTGGCAGTATTCAATAACGGGGTGAGAGGATGTGTGTCAGCGACTATGGTTACGTGTGTCATAGGTTCACCATCACGGTCATAGGCGCTACTCATTGACATGGGCAGGGGAATCACCCCTGCCCTGATTTAAATGGCTATTAAGTCAAATTAGTTGCTAGTGTTCGCAGGTATGTGTAGTGTTTTGCGCATAGATATGTGCTTATTTGCGCACTCCCATAGGCTCCTACAGGGACCTTTGGTGCGCAAATGAGCACAAAAATAGAGCATGTCGCACTATTTTTCATACAAGTGAAATGAGCACAAAAAAAAAAGAACAGAGATCCACATCTTTCTGACACGGTGGTTGTCGATGATCCGTGCACAAAGTTAGCTCGATCAATGGGCAAAATACGCAGGCGAAATTTCAAGGCAGAAGCTAAAAAGAAGTTTTTTATATCTTAACAAACACAAGAGTCGTAAAGATTGGGTACTTTAATTTGTTTGTAAAGAGTTATTCCAGAGTTCTTAATTGTAGACAATCTGTGCATGTGTCAAATTCCTCTAAATGTGCTACCTAAGGCCTCGTTCACACAAGCGCTGTTTGGGCGCATTAGAGGCGCGCACAGAACACGCTTCTATAAGAACTAGTGATTTCCGATAGAACTGTTCAGATGAATGAATTTTAGACACACAAAATCCTCGCACCTAACAAAGATAGGACATGCGACTATAAGGGCGCCTACCCACTTGCGTTGCCGTTTTCCACGCGTTTTTCGCTGCGTTTTTTGCACGTTTTTCGCGGCGTTTTTTGCGCATTTTTTGCAGCCCTCCATTGACAATCATGGGTGCATTAAGAGAAAAATAAGGACACATATGCAACTGACAGTTCCTATGTGAAAAAAAACCACGAAACGGAAAAAAACCCCCAGATGGACAAGAACACATTCTATACTAATTGCTCTTGAGAAAAAACGCAAAACATTGCAGGAAAAAAAATCGCCAGTGGGTAGGCGCCCTAAGGTCGCATCCAAGGTCCATGGTGTGCGCAAAGATAGGACCTGACCTATCTTTGGTGTGTGCTTTCCATAAACCCCTATGGGAGCTGGAAGGCACGCACCAAGCACTTCAGATCGTGTGAATGGGCTATTTCAAATAGCTGGAATTCACCCATTCGCACAATCTTTAATGCAGTATAGGTGTGAAATTTTCACGCACCTATACTGCGCACCCATAGCGCTCGTGTGAACGAGCCCTTATGCTGATCTAGCAAGATGTGCTCCGCCAGTCTCATGAGAATTATTGTTCCTCCCTAATCAAGAACATCAAGAAAAGTATTTGGGCTATTGCGGCTATTCGGCGAGAGCTGCCTGTAATTGGCTGAGCACCTCAGCCAATCACATTCAGCTCTTTCAGCAGGCGGGGATTT
Source organism: Eleutherodactylus coqui (assembly GCF_035609145.1). Taxonomy (NCBI): domain Eukaryota; kingdom Metazoa; phylum Chordata; class Amphibia; order Anura; family Eleutherodactylidae; genus Eleutherodactylus; species Eleutherodactylus coqui. The sequence continues at coordinate 82,753,473 of NC_089843.1, forward strand.
TAAATCCCCGTCTGCTAATAGATCAGCACCACAGAGCAGGGGACAGCAGGAGAAGACGCGTCTGAGCCCCGGTAGCTGAAGCAAGGTAAGTATCTATTTTTTTTGTTTTTTACAGGACTTTTACTGGATTTTCAGGGAAGGGTTTATATTTAAAGCCCTTCCCTGAAATCAATTGACAGGGTGCTAGCAACAGAATCCTCTACCACAGCTGTCATGTGTGACAGCTGCAATGACAGCTGCAGTAGAGAATTGAAGAATTCCTCTGCTGCATCTGTCACAGATGTGGCAGATGTAGCAACAGGGAATTCTTTTTACTAGCAGGGATGAAGGAAACATCTGCTGCATGCGGCAGATGTGTTCTTCATCCCCGCAGGGAACATGGCAGCGGCGGACAGGTATGTTTATTATTTTTTTTTACACTAAAATTTTTGTTTTTCCGGGAAGGGCTTATATGTAAAGCTCTTCCCGGAAAAACAATGCCGGGGTGCCAGCAGACCATTGTTTTAAATGGAGCCACCGGAAGCAGCCCCGGCTCCATTGAAAACATTGTGTGCATTCACTATGGTGCACGCATGTCCTATCTTTGCAGGCACACACCTGTAAAGCACAGACGTGCACACACCATAGTAAATGCATTGGGGCTAATAGACGCGTGTTTTTGTGCGTGAGTATGCACGCACAAAATACACACTTGTCTGAAGCCATCCTAAATCCACTACCAACACATCACAACATACAGGGTGCTAGCAGCAGATGTTGTGCTAGCAGTTGTTGTGGCTTAGTAAGTCAATTATCAGACAAAGCAGCCACTATAACTTCATTATAACACCAGGTTCCATATGTCAATTCATACAACTATAGAGTAAATTCAATCTGTCTGCCTGCAACCACCACAAGGGTGAGCTTACTGCATCTGCATTAGACTCAATGGGAGCTATATAAATCTGAATGTGATTAGCTCTACTTAATACTTTCTGCAGGCAACCAGAATGTTCTCATTTATAGGGTTTTTCTGGGCTATTTTTATTGATGACCTATCCTCAGGATAAGTCATCAGTAGATTATTGGCTAGGGTCTGCCACTCATGACTAATTAGTTTTTTGGGCACTGCTGTCACCAGCAAAACACACAGGATACAACGCGGAACAGAATGGCTCTGACTCCTCTGTAGTGGCTAGCACAGCTCTCAATGGGATGTGGGACCCCAGTCAATCAATAAAAATAGCCTGGGAAACCCCTCTAACACTGGCTAGAAGCAAGGGATTCAGAGCTCCATGCAAGAAACCTAGAGCTCTAAGAATATATGTGCAGTTTCCAGGTAGCAGACTCTGGGCTCTTTTGGGTATTACCCAATTGAATGGTCTGCCTGTCCCTGAGTCCAGGTAAGAATGTAACGCAGACCGGTAAGGATAGTTACAAAGCTTAGTTGTTGTGACTTAGTGAGTCAATAATCATCCTTGACTAAAGAATTTGTTAAGAGCACAACTGTCTTCACCAACTTGGAATGAAAAGGTTGTCTGGTTCGGACCAGCTCCTCCTTCAGTTGAATACTGGCGGGGTCCCATTTCTTGATCAGTTACCACAGATGCAACAGATGCCTATAGTCCTCAGGAGCTATAAGAGATATGGCATCTAAACTAGTCAATTAGGTTCCAAGACCCTATAAAGTGGAATACTAATGTATCAACTGGCAGGGTGCTGGAAAGTCAGCACTTATCCCACAGTATATTCTATAACATTTGTCACATATAACATTTATATAATACTTATTGTGTTTCCAGGCTCTGATTATTTCCATATAAATGAAATCCATTTGCCCTAAGGAATTTCAGTGCCCCCACTGTTCTCACTTCTCTCCTTTTCTCTTAATAGGATGGCTTGGGTAACTACTGCTTCCTGGTGTTTGCTACAATCTGCCTGGCAGGCGCCATCTACCTCTTCTTTGTGTTGCCTGAGACAAAAAACAAGACATTCAATGAAATCGACCAAGCATTTGCAAAGATAAATAAAATTTCTCCATCTGTAAAGGAACTTGAGAAATATCCGCCTGAAGAGAAAACTGTGGAACAGTTGGAGCAGAATGACTTGCACTCGCCTTACAATGACCAAAACAATCTGCAGATGGAGCACCTGGAACAGGCATGAGATGTGTGGAGCTGGTAGGTATAGAAAGCCCTGTTCTCATCATGTTTTTTGTCTACATTTGACTTATATCATACATGCTGGGAAAAGCTCATGACCTGTCCAATTAACAGAAGCTGTGACAGGCCCATTTAGACACAACGATTATCGCTCAAAATTCGCTCAAAAGCCATCTTCTGAGCGATAATCGTTGTGTGTAACTGCACTGACATCATGCAGTTTTCGTTACCCCGTCGCTCATCGTTGTCTTTCAGCGTGCTGAAAGGCAACAATCAGCCTTATCAGGGATTCACAGTGGGATACAGCTGATACTATTGTTTCAGCTGTATCCCGCTCCCTGATAACGGGCTGAGTATGAAGAATAGAGCAGTCCAGCTCTGTTCTCCATACCCGGCATGGGGCGCTCGGCTGTATAACAGCCGGGCACTCCATGCAGAAAACATCTGGATGCAGAAGACAAGCGGGGACACCCTGCTTGTCTTCTGCTTCCCCCGCTGGGAGCGCTCAGCTGTATAACTTGCTCGGAGCGGGGAAACAGCTGTATGCAGAAGACAAGCGGGGATACCCCGCTTGTCTTCTGCGTCCTCCGTTCCCAGCGCTTGGCTGTATAACAGCAGGCGCTCGGAGCAGGGAAACATCTGGATGCAAAAGACAAGCGGGGACAACCCGCTTGTCTTCTGCATCCTCCGCTGACAGCGCAAGGTGATCGCTCATCTTGCGCTGTAAATGACACTTTTGAGCGATTATCGTTGTGTCTAAATGGGCCTTTAAGAATGACATCCATCACCCATAGTCTATATCGGAATCATCTTAAAGCATTCGTCAGCCATGGGCTGTAGTATCATCTGTTTAATAAATATGTCATGAAAAGCTCATGATACATACGTTTAATGGATACCAGTGGTGGATGCCATATATTGGCATACATCACCCATAGACTCTCATGCTAAAGTATATACTTTTAACATATACATTTTTTACTGGACTCTACTATGCTTTAGTTTGCGGTATACTGACAAATAGTGACTAGACGGAGACCAAAATTACACTCTTTTGGCCTCCATCTGATTGTGAAGCCCTATAGACATGGTTAGCGTTTATGTCGGGAACTTCCTTAATGTACACACTAAATGTAAACAAAAAACATGATGTGAACACAGGGATCGAAAAATTGACGTGTAGTCATCTGAACCAAGTCTGACTATGATTGCTGTAAGAATAGTGGAGAGCTATATCTGCCGGCTGTGTACTGTATGGGACAATACTCTTTGAGTAGCTTGCATTATTTAAATGTACTGTACTTGCTATATAAATATCATGAATTTGACACATAAGCTATGCTATGAAACTTCTTCGTTTCTGGTAAACGGAGACTAATAAAGTGAAAAAGTTATTCTCTTTAAAAGTTGTCATTTTCTGATAATTAGTAATTATTACCTAACCATATGAGAAAATATCATTGTTCCCAAAACTCTAAAGACTGGATGGACTACTCAAGTTTGGGAATAGAGATATACCCTCGACCAAGACTGATATTAGTTATATGATGACTTATTATAGAATACAATTATCTACAGTACTGTACAAAAGTTTTAGGCAGGTGTGGAAAAAGTGCTAAAAAAAATAGAAGTGCTTATATTTTGTTTTTGTCAATTAACAAAATGCAAAGTGAATGAAGCAAATCAATATTTGGCTTGGCTACCCTTTGCCTCCAAAACAAAATCTATTTTCTAGGTACACTTGCACAGAGTCAGGGATTTTGTAGGATTATAGTCAGGTGTATGATTAACCAATTATACCAAACAGATGGTAATCATTTTCATATGGAGGTTGAAATACAGTCATTAACTCAAACAGAAACAGCTGTGTAGAAGTCTATCATAAAGGTGAGGCTGTGGAAGACAGTTTCTTGTCATAGGCTATACACCATGGCAAGATTGAGCAGAGCAACAAGACACAAGGTTGTTCTACTGCATCAGCAAGGTCTCTCTCAGGGTGCATTCCCACGAACGTATATCGGCTCAGTTTTCACGCCGAGCCAATATACGTTGTCCTCGTGTGCAGAGGGGGGAGGAAGAGCCAGGAGCAGGAACTGAGCTCCCACCCCCTCTCTGCCTCCTCTCCGCCCCTCTGCACTATTTGCAATGGGGAGAGGTGGGGCGGGGTGGGGCTAATTCTTGAAACTTAACCCTGCCCCTGGCCCGCCTCTCCCCATTGCAAATAGTGCAGAGGGGCGGAGAGGAGGCAGAGAGGGGGCGGGAGCTCAGTTCCTGCTCCTGGCTCCTCCATCCTCCCCCCCCCCCCTGCACACGAGGACAACGTATATTGGCTCGGCGTGAAAACCGAGCCGATATACATTCGTCTGAATGCAGCCCCCGGCAAAGATTTCAAAGCACACTGGGGTTTCAAGTTGGGCTAATAAGGCTCTTTTGAAGAAGCATGAAGAAACAGGAAATGATGAGGACCATAGACACTGTGGTCAGCCAAGGAGACTCACTGCAGTAGATGAAAGATACATTATGCTCACTCCCTTTGAAATCGGAAGATGTCCAACACTGCCATCAACTCAGGACTGGCAGAAACCAGTGGGACCCAGGTACACTCATCTACTGTTTGGAGAAGTCTGACAAGAAATGGTCTTCATAGAATAATTTCAGACAACAAGCAAGTGCTCTAGACTGATGAGTCAAAGTTTGAAATATTTGACTGCTACAGAAGGCAGTTTGTTTGCTGAAGGGCTGAAGAGCAGTACAATAATGAGTGTCTGCAGGCAACAGTGAAGAATGGTGCAAGTTTTCAGCAAATGCAGTTGGGGGATTTAATTACGATTTTTTTTCTCAATGCTGAGAAATACAGGTAGATAATTAACAATCATGCAATTCCATCAGGAAGGTGTCTAATTGGCTCATAATTTATTCTGCAGCAGGACAACGAGCACAAACATCCAGCCAATAGTATTAACAACCTTTTTCAGCATAAAAAAGGAGGAGTCGTGGAAGTGATGCTACGGCCCCACAGAGCCCTGATCTCATCATCATGAAGATTACATGAAGAGACAGAAGGATTTCAGCAAGCCATCATCCACAGAAGGTCTGTGGTTATTTCTTAAAGATGTCTGGAATGACCTCCTTGCCGAGCTACTTCAAATACTGTGTATAAGTGTACCTAGAAGAATTGATGTTGATGTTGATTTGATTTAGATTTCTTTCGTTCATTCACTTTACATTTTATTAATTGACAAAAATAAACTATCAATACTTATTTCAATTTCTATTTAATATGTTTATTAATGACCTGGTAGAAAGATTGCACAGTAAAATAGCAGTGTTAAAACATTTGCAGGAATTTTAGTTAACTCTTTCCAATCCATTTATTTTTTTCTCATCCATTCTCCCCGGATCCAAATAAATTGGAGCTGGAGAGAATGGATCAGAAAAAATATATTTTCCCTGCACCGTCCTGATCTGACAGAGTTCAGGAGGGTGCAGGTGCTCACTGCACCATGGGGGGACCTGTTTACCTGTCCGTTGTGTCTTCCGCATTCTCCCTTCTGCCTCCCGCCTCGGCGATCATGTGACCGCTGGGTGCCACCTGACCCAGGGGTTATTTAGTTTAGAAAAAAGACGGATGAGGGGCGACCTAATAACTATGTATAGATATATCAGGGAACAATACAGAGATCTCTCACATCATGTATTTATACCCAGGACTGTGAATGTAACAAGGAGGCATCCTCTGCGTCTAGAGGAAAGAAGGTTTTTACACCGACATAGAAGGGGGTTATTTATTGTAAGAGCAGTGAGACTATGGAAGTATCTGTGTGAGAAAGTGTTGATGGCGAACTCGATAAAAGAGATCAAGAGGGGCCTGGACACCTTTCTTGAGCAATACAATATTATTTGTTATAATCAGTAATAACTTCAAAAGGCTTGTTGATTCGGGGATTATTCTGATTGCCAGATTGGAGTCGGGAAGGAAATTGTAATGTAGCTGATTTTAGAAAAACAGAAAAAGCACATGCTTGGGTAGTATTTCTGACCAAATGACAAGATCGTGAAGAGGAAAAAAAGGTTCACCTGATTTTGCTTGGTGGCGACTCAGTGACCATAAACACATTCAGAGAACTGTGTAGAGGCGGGAGCATTTCTTTCACTGAGAATGCTAACAACCGACATCCACAAGAAAAGCAAAGGTAATACAGGTAAGAGCTACAAAAAGCAAGTGTACTTGACGTGTCCTTATTATGCTGTATTCTGAAGTGTCCTGTTTCTTAAGTGTGTGACTTCAGTGAATGCAACTCTCCCTATTATATTTGTATTTATTTATTTGTGTTATATATCATGTCACAGCTTATACATTGTAGTTATATTATTTCTTTCTTTCCTAGAGATCAAAGAAAATGTACTGAGGGTGCAAAATGGGGAGTTAAATTGTTAAACATTGTTACATTTAAAAAGATATATAGTTTGCTTCTGGGTTCAATCTACATTGCTTGACATGGGTGATTAATTAAGGTTAGGGTTACTCAATCAGGGTGTGATAAACTGCATCTGGAACTTTCTGTTTCCTTTTCAAACAGAGAAGGAGCTACTTACAGCAAGCAACAGATAGCATATGTGCTGGCACAGGTGATTAATTATGGGTAGGGTTACCTAATGCAGGTGTAAATAATTCCATCTGTGGAACTTCTTGTGTCCTTTCCAAACAGAGGAGCAGGAGTATTACAGATAGGAGCTATGTAAAGCAAACAAAAGCAAGACTGTGAGCTGAGTATGTGTGCTGTGTTTAAAAGTGTGCTTTGTCTTAAGTGTGTGACTTGCGATAAGTTACTTTAGATTCAGGGACTTTAGAAAAATCATTTTTAAATTTACTGCCTATTTTAATTTTCACTTGCATATATTACTTTTATCTGTACGATCCCCATTAAAATGTGCTCCATAATTAGCAATGCCACCCAGTGTACATCTTGTACTATGTATGCAGTCCATAAACAGCCATTTGAGGGTGCATAATACTTTGAGATGTGAGCATGCTTTGCTTTTGGAAGCACAGATCCTGGATCTAAATGCGCAGCTTGCAACAATGAGGTGCATTGGCATCATGGAAAGGGATTTGCTAACACTCACTAGGGTAGATGGGGTGGATAGTAGAATGGAAGTACAGGGTGATCAGGCAGCTAACTGGGTGACAGAAGGAGGGGTAGAGGGAAGAGTGCCAGGGAGTTTAGTTGTAAACTGGCACACCCCAACAAGTTTGCAAGGTTGGCAGATTAGGGGAATGCCATTACATGGTTAGCACTGCTGCAGCAAAATATGCCTTCTGACCACCAAGAGGAGGAATAGGAGCGCAGAGCAGGCTAGACAGGTACCGGTACTAGGAGACTCAATTATTTGGGGGACAGATGGACATCTGTCACAAAGACCAGGATCATCGAACGGTGTGTTTTTCTAGCACTCAAGTTTCACGCATCATAGATTCGGTTAAAAGATTATTGTGGTGGCAGGTGATAATGGTGCACATTGGCACCAATGATAAAATTAGAAGCACGTGAAAGGTCCTTTAAAAAGTATTTCAGGGAACATAAGTTTAGGATGAGGATCTCCAAAGCAGTATTTTCTGAAATACTACCTGTACCATACCAGAAATGCTGTGGGAGATTAGGGAGGTAAACAAGTAGCTCAAGAGTTAATATAGAAAAAAATAATTTATTTTCCTGGAGAATTGGCCCGAACTTGCTGTTGGCTACAGTCTCTACCTTAGGGATGGGCTGTATCTCAATGAGGAGGGTGCAGCTGTATTGGGGGAGAAGATGGCTAGAAGGTTGGAGTAGTGTTAAACTGGGGACTAGGGGAGAGGACAACCAGAGTGATAGAGGGGAAGATACTATAGACAGTGATCTGGGACAAAGAAATGAGAATTGATGGGTGGAGCTGTGGGAGGGGTTAGTAGAAGTAGAACTGGCAGAACAGTAAGTAGGGATGCAATTAATGCATAAAATAACTAAAAACCTCTCAATTGTATGGTGATTAATACTAGAAGTCTGAACAATAATGTTGATGAACAGGAAATAATGTCTGACGAAAACTATGACCTAGTTGGAATAACAGAGGAATAGCTGTTGTCAGCGGCACACCAAATAAGTCCACTCTGTGGTGAAGTAATCCTCGGAGGTGCTTTCTCCGTAGTATAGGGCTTTAGATACATATAGGGGTGCACTATGTGCTAGTTTGAATAGATCTGTACTAGAGATGAGCGAACGTACTCGTCCGAGCTTGATATTCGTGCGAATATTAGGGTGTTCGGGATGCTCGTTACTCGTAACGAGTACCACGCGGTGTTCTGGTTACTTTCAGTTTCCTCTCTGAGACGTTAGCGCGCTTTTCTGGCCAATTGAAAGACAGGGAAGGCATTACAACTTCCCCCTCTGACGTTCAAGCCCTATACCACCCCCTGCTGTGAGTGGCTGGGGCAATCAGATGTCACCCGAGTATAAAAGTAGGCCCCTCCCGCGGCTCGCCTCAGATGCCGTGTGAGTTAGTGAGGGAAAGTGCTGTTCTATTGGAGTTGCTGTAGGGAGAGTGTTTGTAGTGAGTGTAGGCTTCAAGAACCCCAACGGTCCTTCTTAGGGCCACATCTACGTGTGTGCAGGCTGCTGTTAGCAGTGGAAAAAAATTTTTTTTCTTTCTCAAAATCGGCAGTGCAGAGCATTGCACCCGGTATTAGGGACAGAAGTGGTGCTTAGGCAGGGAGAGTGTTAGGAGTGAGTGTAGCCTTCAAGAACCTCAACGGTCCTTTCTACGGCCAAATTTAACCGTGTGCAGTACTGTGCTGGCTGCTGTTAGCTGTGTTGCATATTTTTTTTTTTTTTTAAATCGTCTGTGCAGAGCATTGCACCCTCCATTGATACTACAGGGACAGAATTGTGTAGGCAGGGCCACAACACAGTTATTGTTCATTGAATATCCGCAGTGGGGCCCTCCCTTTGCAAAAAAGCGAAAAAATTATATTTGGCCTGCCTGTGTCAGTCCTAAGGTCTCCGTGTACGTGTGTGCTGCGTGGAGAACGTACAAAAATCAAACGCAACCAGCTACGGTTTACTGCAGGCTTGCGCCATTGTCTTTCCTGACTGGCAAATACCTGCTCTGCCAGAGTTAATAACTCTGCTACACTAAAGTTGTGTGACACTTTTTCAGGGCCACACCACAGTTATAAAAGTTATTGTTCATTGAATATACGCAGTAGGGCCTTCCCTTTGCAAAAAAGCGAAAAAATTATATTTGGCCTGCCTGTGTCAGTCCTAAGGTCTCCGTGTACGTGTGTGCTGCGTGGAGAACGTACAAAAATCAAACGCAACCAGCTACGGTTTACTGCAGGCTTGCGCCATTGTCTTTCCTGACTGGCAAATACCTGCTCTGCCAGAGTTAATAACTCTGCTACACTAAAGTTGTGTGACACTTTTTCAGGGCCACACCACAGTTATTAAACGTATTGTTCATTGAATATCCGCAGTGGGGCCCTCCCTTTGCAAAAAAGCGAAAAAATTATATTTGGCCTGCCTGTGTCAGTCCTAAGGTCTCCGTGTACGTGTGTGCTGCGTGGAGAACGTACAAAAATCAAACGCAACCAGCTACGGTTTACTGCAGGCTTGCGCCATTGTCTTTCCTGACTGGCAAATATCTGCTCTGCCAGAGTTAATAACTCTGCTACACTAAAGTTGTGTGACACTTTTTCAGGGCCACACCACAGTTATTAAACGTATTGTTCATTGAATATCCGCAGTGGGGCCCTCCCTTTGCAAAAAAGCGAAAAAATTATATTTGGCCTGCCTGTGTCAGTCCTAAGGTCTCCGTGTACGTGTGTGCTGCGTGGAGAACGTACAAAAATCAAACGCAACCAGCTACGGTTTACTGCAGGCTTGCGCCATTGTCTTTCCTGACTGGCAAATACCTGCTCTGCCAGAGTTAAAAACTCTGCTACACTAACGTTGTGTGACACTTTTTCAGGGCCACACCACAGTTATAAAAGTTATTGTTCATTGAATATACGCAGTAGGGCCTTCCCTTTGCAAAAAAGCGAAAAAATTATATTTGGCCTGCAGGCTTGCGCCAATTTATTTCCTGCCTGGGAAATCAAATCACTGGTAATACAGCATGCTGAGGGGTAGGGGTAGGCCTAGAGGACGTGGACGTGGCCGAGGACGCGGAGGGCCAAGTGAGGGTGTGGGCACAGGCCGAGCTCCTGATCCAGGTGTGTCGCAGCCGACTGCTGCGCGATTAGGAGAGAGGCACGTTTCTGGCGTCCCCACATTCATCGCCCAATTAATGGGTCCACGCGGGAGACCTTTATTAGAAAATGAGCAGTGTGAGCAGGTCCTGTCCTGGATGGCAGAAAGTGCTTCGAGCAAGCTATCATCCACCCACAGTTCTGCACCGTCCAGTGCTGCAAATCCGAATCCTCTGTCTGCTGCTCCTCCTTCCTCCCAGCCTCCTCACTCCACTACAATGACACATGCTCAGGAGCGGGAACACTCCCAGGAACTTTTCTCGGGCCCCTGCTCAGATTGGGCAGCAGTGGTTCCTCTCCCACCAGAGGAGTTTATCGTCACTGATGCCCAACCATTGGAAAGTTCCCGGGGTCCGGGGGATGAGGCTGGGGACTTCCGGCAACTGTCTCAAGACCTTTCAGTGAGTGAGGAGGACGATGACGATGAGACACAGTTGTCTTGCAGTGAGGTAGTAGTAAGGGCAGTAAGTCCGAAGGAGCAGCGCACAGAGGATTCGGAGGAAGAGCAGCAGGACGATGAGGTGACTGACCCCACCTGGTGTGCAACGACTACACAGGACAGGTCTTCAGAGGGGGAGGCACGGGCAGCAGCAGGGCAGGTTGCAAGAGGCAGTGCGGTGGCCAGGGGTAGAGGCAGGGCCAGACCGAATAATCCACCAAGTGTTTCCCAAAGCGCCCCCTCGCGCCATGCCACCCTGCAGAGGCCGAGGTGCTCTAAGGTCTGGCAGTTTTTCACAGAGACGCCTGACGACCGACGAACAGTGGTGTGCAACCTTTGTCGCGCCAAGATCAGCCGGGGAGCCACCACCAACAGCCTGACCACCACCAGCATGCGCAGACATATGATGGCCAAGCACCCCACAAGGTGGGACGAAGGCCGTTCACCGCCTCCGGTTTGCACCGCTGCCTCTCCCCCTGTGCCCCAACCTGAGATACAACCCCCCTCTCAGGACACAGGCACGACCGTCTCATGGCCTGCACCCACACCCTCACCTCCGCTGTCCTCGGCCCAATCCAGCAATATCTCGCACCGCACCGTCCAGCCGTCGCTAGCGCAACTGTTGGAGCGCAAGCGCAAGTACGCCGCCACGCAACCGCACGCTCAATCGTTAACCGTCCACATAGCCAAATTTATCAGCCTTGAGATGCTGCCGTATAGGGTTGTGGAAACGGAGTCCTTCAAAGCTATGATGACGGCGGCGGCCCCGAGCTACTCAGTTCCCAGTCGCCACTACTTTTCCTGATGTGCCGTCCCAGCCCTGCACGACCACGTCTCCCGCAACATTGTACGCGCCCTCACCAATGCGGTTAGTGGCAAGGTCCACTTAACTACGGACACGTGGACAAACACAGGCGGCCAGGGCCACTACATCTCCCTGACGGCACATTGGGTGAATTTAGTGGAGGCTGGGACAGAGTCAGAGCCTGGGACCGCTCACGTCCTACCCACCCCCAGAATTGCGGGCCCCAGCTCGGTGGTGGTATGTTCGGCGGTGTATGCTTCTTCCATTAAAGCACCCTCCTCCTCCTCCTCCTCCTCAACCTCTGTCTCGCAATCTAGATGTGTCAGCAGCAGCAGGACGTCGCCAGCAGTCGGTGTCGCGCGGCGTGGCAGCAAAGCGGTGGGCAAGCGTCAGCAGGCCGTGCTGAAACTACTCAGCTTAGGAGAGAAGAGGCACACGGCCCACGAACTGCTGCAGGGTCTGACAGAGCAGACCGACCGTTGGCTTGCGCCGCTGAGCCTCCAACCGGGCATGGTCGTGTGTGATAACGGCCGTAACCTGGTGGCGGCTCTGCAGCTCGGCAGCCTCACGCACGTGCCATGCCTGGCCCACGTCTTTAATTTGGTGGTTCAGCGCTTTCTGAAAAGCTACCCACGCTTGTCAGACCTGCTCGTAAAGGTGCGCCGGCTTTGCGCACATTTCCGCAAGTCCCACACGGACGCTGCCACCCTGCGCACCCTGCAACATCGCTTTAATCTGCCAGTGCACCGACTGCTGTGCGACGTGCCCACACGGTGGAACTCTACGCTCCACATGTTGGCTAGGCTCTATGAGCAGCGTAGAGCTATAGTGGAATACCAACTCCAACATGGGCGGCGCAGTGGGAGTCAGCCTCCTCAATTCTTTTCAGAAGAGTGGGCCTGGTTGGCAGACATCTGCCAGGTCCTTCGAAACTTTGAGCAGTCTACCCAGGTGGTGAGCGGCGATGTTGCAATCATTAGCGTCACCATTCCTCTGCTATGCATCTTGAGAAGTTCCCTGCAAACCATAAAGGCAGCCGCTTTGCGCTCGGAAACCGAGCCGGGGGAAGACAGTATGTCACTGGATAGTCAGAGCACCCTCCTGTCTATATCTCAGCGCGTTCAGGAGGAGGAGGTGGAGCATGAGGAGGATGAGGAGGAGGGGGAAGAGACAGCTTGGCCCACTGCTGACGGTACCCATGCTGCTTGCCTGTCATCATTTCAGCGTGTATGGCCTGAGGAGGAGGAGGAGGAGGAGGAGGAGGAGGATCCTGAAAGTGATCTTCCTAGTGCGGACAGCCATGTGTTGCGTACAGGTACCCTGGCACACATGGCTGACTTCATGTTAGGATGCCTTTCTCGTGACCCTCGCATTCAACGCATTCTGGCCACTACGGATTACTGGGTGTACACACTGCTCGACTCACGCTATAAGGAGAACCTTCCCACTCTCATTCCCGAAGAGGAAAGGGGTTCGAGAGTGTTGCTATACCACAGGACCCTGGCGGACAAGCTGATGGTAAAATTCCCATCCGACAGCGGTAGTGGCAGAAGGCGCAGTTCCGAGGGCCAGGTAGCAGGGGAGGTGCGTAGATCGAGCAGCATGTACAGCCCAGGCAGTGCAACAGTCTTTAAGGGCCTGGCCAGCTTTATGGCTCCCCAGCAAGACTGTGTCACCGCTCCCCAGTCAAGGCTGAGTCGGCGGGAGCACTGTAAAAGGATGGTGAGGGAGTACGTAGCCGATCGCACGACCATCCTCGGTGACGCCTCTGCCCCCTACAACTACTGGGTGTCGAAGCTGGACACGTGGCCTGAACTAGCGCTGTATGCCCTGGAGGTGCTTGCTTGTCCTGCGGCTAGCGTCTTGTCGGAGAGGGTGTTTAGTGCGGCTGGGGGAATCATCACAGATAAGCGTACCCGCCTGTCAACCGACAGTGCCGACAGGCTAACACTCATCAAGATGAACAAAGCCTGGATTTCCCCAGACTTCTCTTCTCCACCAGCGGACAGCAGCGATACGTAAGCAATACGTAGGCTGCACCCGCGGATGGAAGCTACATTCTCTCTCGCCATCCAAAACGGGGACATTTCTGCTTCATCAATCTGTGTCTAATATTCCTCCTCCTCCTCCTGCTCCTCCTCCTGAAAGCTCACGTAATCACGCTGAACGGGCAATTTTTCTTAGGGCCACAAGGCTCACTCATCTAATTTTTCGAAACAATTTTTATATGTTTCAATGCTCTTAAAAGCGTTGAAACTTTAACTTGAACCAATTTTTCGTTAAACTGGGCTGCCTCCAGGCCTAGTTACCACTTAAGCCACATTAACCAAAGCGATTAATGGGTTTCACCTGCCATCTTGGTTGGGCATGGCCAATTTTTACTGAGGTACATTAGTACTGTTGGTACACCAATTTTTTGGGGCCCTCACCTACAGTGTAATCATAGCAATTTGTATGTTCTTCGCCTGCACTCATGGTACAGAAGTGTGTGTGGGGTTGGCCTACACTTTAGCTACATAAATGTAACTTGGGCCTTGGCTATAATAAGGCTACTGAAATGGAACTAAGACTGCGCTCCCACTATACTGCTGCTTCAGAATTGTTACTGGGGCCTGTCTTGAGTGCTACTATTGCTGACATGGAACGAAGACTGCGCTCCCGCTATACTGCTGCTTCGGAATTGTTACTGGGGCCTGTCTTGAGTGCTACTATTGCTGACATGGAACGAAGACTGCGCTCCCGCTATACTGCTGCTTCGGAATTGTTACTGGGGCCTGTCTTGAGTGCTACTATTGCTGACATGGAACGAAGACTGCGCTCCTCCTATAATGCTGCTTGTGATATGTTAGTGGGGCCTGTCCTAATGCTACGGCTGAAATGTTTTGAATTATGGGCTCTGCCTATACCGCTGCTAATGGTATGTCTCTGGGGTGTGGAAACAGAGGCTTCCCAAAGACATGATGGCGGCGAGGCCATTTCCCACCAACGCGGTTACTGTTAAAGTGCATATAACCACGGACACGTGGAGAGGACACGTAGTGCCTCAAAAACATCCCCCTCCTCCTCCAACAGGGAAAACATTCTTGGCAAATGCCTTTGCATTGGTTCTTCTGGTGGCAGTCCAAGAATTTCACCTTTACCAACACTGCAAGAGAGCCCCCCCACCATCCCCCCACCACGGCCCACTTAATCCTGGCCACATTCCGAAAACCAACAAAATAAAACCGCGCTACTAGGTCCGCAATCACCACCACATTACCACCAACGCGGTTACTGTTAAGGTACATATTACCAGTCTGACTGGGGCATGCAGACACCTTGACAGAATGAATAGTGTGTGGCACATAGGTTCCCCATTGCTATGCCCACGTGTGCAGCTCCTGATGGCGGTGGCACAGGATTCTATTTCTCATTGCTTCTGTACAGCATTGTGGGCTATCGCCCCGCCCCTTTTAAAGAGGGTCGCTGCCTAGCCGTGCCAACCCCTCTGCAGTGTGTGCCTGCGGTTCCTCCTCATGGCAGACGCACTTCTAAATAGACATGAGGGTGGTGTGGCATGAGGGCAGCTGAAGGCTGCGCAGGGACACTTTGGTGTGCGCTGTGGGGGGAGGGGGGGGTGGTCAGCATGTAACCCAGGAGAAGTGGCAGCGGAGTGTCATCCAGGCAGTGATTGTGCTTTGTTGTAGCTAGTGTGGTGCTTAGCAAAGGTATGCCATGCTAATGAGGGCTTTTCAGAAGTAAAAGTTTTTGGGAGGGGGGGGGGCCCACTCTTGCCGCTATTGTGGCTTAATAGTGGGACCTGTGAACTTGAGATGCAGCCCAACACGTAGCCCCTCGCCTGCCCTCTCCGTTGCTGTGTCGTTCCCATCACTTTGTTGAATTGCCCAGATTTTCACACATGAAAACCTTAGCGAGCATCGGCGAAATACAAAAATGCGAGGGTCGCCCATTGACTTCAATGGGGTTTGTTATTCGAAACGAACCCTCGAGCATCGCGAAAAGTTCGTTCCGAGTAACGAGCACCCGAGCATTTTGGTGCTCGCTCATCTCTAATCTGTATGCTTGACAAAGACCGGTGTCCTACTGGTCGAAACGTTGCATGCATTTTATGGTGGAAGAATAAAGTTCTACAATTTTACTTACTAACATGATGCCAGATTGAGTTCCTGAGTGCTGCATCTCTATATGTATCTTGGTCTGAATATAGTTGAAATAACAGAGACCTGGTTGAACGAAAGCTGTGACTGGGAACTTAACTTACAGGCTTACAGCCTGTTCAGAAGGGGTCATAGAGACTGGAAAGGAGGAGGGGGTTGTCTTTATGTAAAACACTGTTTAAAGCCTACATAATGGAAGATGTATGTGAGGAAAATACACATGTGGAGTCTCTATGGGTAAAAGGCACACGGAGGGCAAAACAATAATAAAATCCTCATTGGGCTTTTCTGTAGACCACCAAATATCCACTGAAATCCACTTTTTGTTCACCAAATATAACAGAATCCACTGAAAACCTGTTACTGAGGTAAATAAATGAAGTGGCAAATCACAATGATGTTATTTTAATGGGAGACTTGAACTATCCGGATATGAACTGGGAAGCTGAAACCTGCGGATCTAAAAAATGGTAAATTTCTGTCAATAACTAAAGACAACTTCCTTTCCCAACTTTTCCAGTATCCAACTAGAGGAACAGCCATTTTGTACTTAATTGTAACCAATAGAATAGGAAAATGTACTCAAAAATTAGAGTACAGTCAGTAAATGGGAAATTTTTAATAACAATTCAAATACTCTCTGCGATCAGTTCTTACCTTAGAGACATAAAATAGAATACTAGAAAAACAATGTGACTCAATAAAGATTTAAATAAGACAATAAACAACAAAAAGAAAACATTTAAACTACTAAAACAAAAAAGCAGTGGAGAAGCACTAAAAACCCGTAAAGTGAAAAAATATGTAAAAAGTAGATAAAAGCAGCAAACATTTACACCGAGAGAATCATTGGCAGTGAGAGTAAAACTAACCCTAAACTGTTTTTAAACTAAATAAATAGTAAAAAAGATTAATACTGAAAGTGTGGGCCCTTTAAAAAATGTAAGGAACGTTGTAGAGGGTAATGAGGAGAAAGCAAATATATTAAATTGTTTTTTTGCCAGTGTATTCAGTCAAGAAAATGAAATGTCAGATGAAATGCAGAATTATTAAGTAAACTCTCCATTAAATGTCACTAGTCTAACCCAGAAAGAAGTGCAGAGTCGCCTTAAACAGATTAAAATAGACCAATCACAGAGTCCCGATGGCATAAACCCCCAGATTCTAAGGAAATGAAGTAATGTCATAGACAGACTTCTATGTCAACGGAAGCCGTCCGACCTGCAGCTTGTCTGCGGATTCTGTGGGAAAAGCAGGAGTTTAAAAAGAAAATCTGTACTGCGCATGTTTGATGGCGAACCGTGCGAACTATCTGCAGCAGAGAAAGAAGAAGATGAAAGCAGGTTTGCATAGATGCCTCTGCTGCAAGGGACGGATTCCTCTGCAGAATTCCACATTCGTGTGCATGAGGCCGCAGGCTATCCTCCTGCCTTAGGCAATTGTTGTTATGTTTATTTAGCCAAGTATACCCTAGGGTTGCTCCCTTTCTATAGAAAAAGAAAAAAAATACGGACTGAATACAGACAGAAAATACACCTGTGGGAATGGGCTCTAACGCTGATGCAGTTAAGTGGCATTTGACCTACAGCTATTTCTTTCAAACCCCTCCATAAACATACACTCAGCTTATCTCTTGTGGTAACAAAGGATCCAGCATATTGAAATCCAACATATCCGATCTCTTCCTCAACAAGGAGGAGTCAAGAGGCTCCTAAACCTCATTGGCTGATGACGTCAACTTGCACCTAATGAATGACAGCAAGTAGAATTATTAAAAACTGTAAGGAATTGTTACTGGATATTTTCTGGACATTTGAATAACTTTTCAGTGTACAAAGAATTGCATTTATTCGCTGATAGTGGATAACTCCCTTAAGTTATGAATACAGATGAGCGAGCGTACTCGGTTCGGGTGTTTTTGCATTCAAGCACCGCTTTTTCCGAGTAACTGACTACTCGGACGAAAAGATTCAGGGGGCGCCGGGGGGCGGGGGGTAGCAGAGGGGAGTGAGGGGGGGGAGAGAGAGAGAGCTCCCCCATGTTCCCCACTGCTACCCCCTGCTCCACCACGCCGCCCCCCCCCCCCCTGAATCTTTTCATCTGAGTAGTCAGTTACTCGGAAAAAGCGGTGCTCGAGTACAAAAACACTCGAACCGAGTACGCTCGCTCATCTCTAGTTACGAAGTATAATCTGAGGTGTTACATCCCTCTGATCAAATACTTGTATAACATTGTTACATGTGTTGCATCTTGTTACATTGTTACATCTATTACATCTTGCAAACTGTATTTATGCCTCTCTCCAGACTCCTATTATCTCGTTGAATAGACATTGTAATAGAAGAAAAGCACGTTCCTATTATGTTATAGGAAAAACAGGTCACAAACACATCATGGAGGCTATGTACAATTGGAAACTGAGAGTCTTTTGCCAAGCAGAATTAGAAAAGCCATATACAAATATCTTAATCTCTACTTTACTTATTATTAAGTTGTATGAACAGCATTTATATGAAGGCGCATGTAGAGAAAAATTACATAGAAATATACAGTTTTACATTTGCCTGAGGCCCTTTGCATACTGCACAGAGCTGGAATCAGCTGTGTGCACAGAATCTATAAGAAACCTAAAAGGTTACTCAACTTTGTTGTAGAAATGGCAGTTTTTTTGTGCAATCTCATTTGCCACTTTTCTGCCCGAGCCTCCAGCTTTTCTAGGTCCTGGATGCTAACCAGGACAACATAAGTATTGCTATCATTCATTTATCCCCACATGTAAGTGATTGCAAGATAAGATATATCTGACATTTATGATCTAAGAGAGACAAAAAATTTGTTTTCCTATTTTTGTTTGCTGAGCTACACCCCTGGCTTTGGATTTGCAGTATATCAGGAAGTAGGAGTGAGTGCCCCTTAGAAAAGGGACATTTAGAAACTCTAGTGTAAAAAAAGGATGAGATTGTCCGCCATTAGAGTCCAAACAACCGGTCAGGTGAGCGTTTATCACTGCCTGTTGCCTTTATGTTATAGAATATTCTTATTCTTTCGGGAAGCACTGCAAGATTTAATTTTTTATTTTTCTTTCTAGGTACAAATCACAATCTATGTGGATTTAGCAAATCAAGCGTACCAGGTGTAAGAAGCAATTACCTAAACATAGCACAGAGACTGAAAGTGCTGTTGATGAGCTACATCTTGCTAGAGATTTTGTCTTATGCTAAGCTGACACTCTTACAAATGCATAAATAAATATATAAAAGAGAACAGCTCACACAAATGAGAAAAAAACAAGTGGATGTACAGGAACAGACTTAACTGGTGTAGTGGGGTCACCCTTACAAGTGCACCTTTACATGTCCGCTTCAGAATTCACATCTAAAGGGTAGTTGTGCTAATGATGTCATTATGATGTAAGCATTGGCAGGGAAGAATCAGAAGATAATAGTATTGGTAATCATTAACTGCTACAACACTTTCCTGTTCAGTGCTTTTCAAACAGCAGGCACATGAACAGAGGTTTGTGCGATCCTAGAGGTTTCTGAAGGTTTTTTGCTGTTATCCTTGGGTCCGTTCTCTACCCTTTTAGGATTGGCCATTTTGCTCATGGAGTGATCTTAACAGAATACCAACTCCTAGGGAAAGTAGCAACAGCCCTGAATGTTATCCATTTGTGAATAATTTATCTAACCATGCATGATATACACCATGGTTTTTAGCATTGCTTTTGTAGCTTCTGCCAGCTTCATGCATCTCTATAATATGTCATCTGAGGTCTTCTGAAAGTTGTTTGTATTGAGCCTGATTCACACGAATCAATCTTTTTAAGAACAGATTTGTCAGTGACCAGACTTTTATGGCTTTATTTAATGGGCAAAATACCTATAAAACCCACACTTCCAATCTTATCAAAGGTTCACTAACTTTCAAGCTTTTTACTGCACCTCCTGCAATGAGGAGGAAAAGGTAGTCCCTTCCAACTCAACCATTCTATGATTCTAGTACAAGCCCTTTGTTGTGCGATCAGTGCTGGTTCCAGCAGTGGGATTCCTGCCGATCAGACATTTATCACCTATCGGTAAGGAGATACTCCCTATGCTTATGGGGTAAAATTCCATTTGTTTTTACTTTGGTGTGGCCAATTATGTATATCAGTATATTCGTGCCGCTGTGAGCCCTTTAATAGGTAGGGTCATATGGAACACAGGCAGTGTAGCAGTGGCAACAAGAAGTGACCTTTGGTCAGAAGTAAGGAGAGTTCCAGATGGTGAGACACAGAAAAAAGTACTGTGAGGGAGAAACTTGCCTTCACTTTGGCATGCATTTGGATTTAGTACAAGCACAACTTGGTACCAAAGTGCCAGTACCAGAGTTCTCCTGCTGTCTGCATGCTGATTCTGCAACAGCCGAGCTGAGCGTGCCAAAGTGGGGGAGACCCTTGGGTTTGTAGGACGGTTGTCACGGGTGGCTCTGTAAGCTCTCCCAACAGTGGCGATAACAATGCCCTGCTCAGCTGTCACACAGTGGCCAAAATAACGTACCATGGTATGCTTAACAGGAAAGCCTGTCTTGTCACGGGTGACACAAGTACTCCAACCTGGACTCTCGGGATGGAATGCCGATGAAATAATTGAGATGAGTCCGGTAGCTTGTGTAGTAATTCTGGAAGCATGCAAATTTATTATTTAGCTGTTATTTGTACAGTAGAACACACAACCCTTTCAATGCAGCACTTGCTGATGAAACAGTCAGAAATAGCAGTATGCAGTGAATTGAGAATGATGATAAGATAACAGCAATACTGATTTGAATAGCAATTGACTTCAATGATGTCCTTTCCTTTCACTTTCACTGAAGCTGAACTGAAGGCAATTCCCCAATAGTGTATCTATCTGAATAGATTTAGGCAGAGTGTAGATGAAGTTAAGTGTAAGGTGGCCGCTAGACTAATCCTGGCTTTGAGTTCACCGGTAGCTTTAAGCTCACTGTTTTAGTAGAAGATCGACCTCGATACTCTCTCCTACTGTCTGCTGTGAAACACCAAGAAAGTGGAAAGGGACTTCACTTAAGCTCGGGAAGACTGATGATAATACTGCTTTCTCTCCTGTACGGACACCTCCTCCTTCTCCGACATGATTCGCTGCAGCCAACTCTCTCCTGACCTCCAACTGCCTCCTCTCACTCCCTCTCCTCTCCTTTTTATCTTTTCTTTCAGTTCCCACGCTTTTTTTTCTCTCCTCCCACAAAGCATAGAGGCTCTCTTTGAATTCTTCGCACCCTAGACTCCGCTCCAATCACTGTGAACTTCACAATTAGCCAATAGGCAACCAGTTAACGCCAGAACCAAGCTCCAGGCTTAGAAGAGGGGGAGAAACAGGGTTTCTCTGACGTACGGCACCTTCTATGCCCAAGGCAGGCGCATAAACAGGTTTGACAGGACAGGTGTTGATGTGACTGTTCTAGAGCAGTGTTCCCCAACTCCAGTCCTCAGGGACTGCCAACAGGTCATGTTTTCAGGATTTCCTCAGTGTTGCACAGGTGATGTAATTATTATCAGTGCCTCAGACATTGCCACATGTGTTCTTACCATAGGATATCCTGAAAACATGACTTGTTGGTGGTCCCTGAGGACTGGAGTTGGGGACATCTGTTCTAGAGGACCCGCCGGGCCACTACAATTCTCTCTTTCAAGTCTTAGTCTGGCCCAATGCTTCAAGTACTAGAGCTGTACCTTCATTTCTATTATTCAGTTCAAATTAATCAATCATTTGCAGCACTTAAGAGAACTTTGTTATCATGTGGCCATGACAGATTACCAGTCCACTCAACGCTCCCTATTTAGTGGGGTCTGTGATTGATTTTTCCCATATTCCGGATTATCTGTCATCATCTGGTAACTCCATGCCCTCTCCTTCCCCCATAAATTCAGCTGCCAGGGGCTTTAGTTCCTCCTGGCCCATTCTGCTGAACCCTACCTCAGTTCCACATATCTACTGTATAGTTATAAATATTAAGTCTGGGAATACCCCTTTAACTGTTTTCACTGGGCACCACAATAACTCTAAAGGAATATAAAAAATGGTAGTTCTAAATAAAACCAATCATTAGGGGGCTGATATCAGAAAAGGTTAAGCAAAATTCCAACATACAATGCTATATAATGAAACCACATAGAGTTTATTTTTAAACATTAAATCTCTGGAAGTGATAATGTGTGCTGCCCTGGCAGTAATTCCAGATTCTATGTTCTGGTAATGGAGGGCTTTACAGGAAGATTACTGTACATGGATGAATTTGTGTCAGGAACAGAGAACCGTGGTGATGATAAAAGGGATCATCGATCATCAGCATACAAAGGATGTCTATAGAAAGAACACACACTAATAAAGGTAAAGGTTGCAAAATGTGAACACATTGTTGGTGTTGCCGACTCAAAGATCGTACATACTAATAATTCATGATACAGTGGTCCCTCAATGTACAATATTAATTTGTTCTGATACGACCCTTGCATGTTGAACATATTCTGTGTTGAAATAGTAACTCTACGGGAAAATGGTAATTAGTTCAAAAGTCCCAAAATGTCATCCAAAAGTAACATCAAAAGCTGATTAAGGAAAATTAAGCATACAAGAAAAACGGATATAGCAAGTGCTTATATGTAAAAGTTAGAAAGAGCTGCTGGAAGATGTAAATCACTTTCTATGTAGAGAACAGCAGCTTCATCAGGGTTCTGAAAAGTGCACGAGAAAAATAATGTGAAGCCACCTGCAGCCGGTATCCAAAGGAGCCACTCATCCTGATACAGGTAAAAGGCAGTACAGGATATGTAGTACTACACTATACTGTAGAAAGATACTACTAGACAGGCAGTCGGTGCAAGAACTGCAGTCGTACAGGGGTTTTACCAGTGAGATGCTCATGCTGTTTGGATGGATTTTCTAACAAAGTGAGCAGATGCATGACATTGTAGGTTGAGTCTGCTTTCAATTTATAGTGGCCCAGAAAAGACCATTAAATGTTGAAAGTATTGTATCCAGAGGCCATTGTCACTTGAGGATCACTATAATGTCTTTTTGCCTTATGGAGACAATGGGACCACATAGTCACTCCATCTACAACCGTAAAATGTCCCATATGGAACACTATTATGAAGCAATGCTTCCAGGGAGAATGTATATGTACTGTAATATGGCATTTGATGGAGCATCCTAGATTTGCCAACAGCTAGAGAGCCACATGGGGATCCTGAGCCATCTTAGGTCGTCTGGGTGCCACAAACTGAAATATATGTTAGTTATGAGATGGTGTAGATTTTCACTATAATGTACTTCATTTTCTTACTTAAACAATAAAAATAATCATAATTATAGTAAATCTGTCAAACAGTGAGTATCCCCGTCTCCACCTGCTAAGACCTATCCATTTTTTAAGTGGTAGGGTAGGTGTCCAAAAAGTCAAATATTTGAAAAGTGGCAGATTTTTTGTGCAAAAACAGTGTATCAAAATTAGCAACTTTTTTCCCACGGAAAATCTAACTCATCATTAATAAACCTCCACTATTTCATTTTGTGCAAAAATTTGTGTAATTTCCATCTATTCTATTGAACAAATCTAGCTTAAAGGTTGTGGACACTTTTGGGGGCAATTTTTCCTATTTAAATGCATGCTTCCTTTTATGACATGGCAATCATTTTTGCAACAGAGTTTAATAAAAAACAATTTGCCCAGTTTGCCTTCTGTAGCTTCTACATACCACTGTATATAGATACTGCAGTCAAAGTCTTTGTAGGAGATCTGTCAGTGTGCTGGACTGACGGCTTAGGGCCTTTTTACATAGGACAACTGTCAGGCACTTAAATGCACAACAGTGATACCAACGATATTGGTTACTGCAAGTAAAATGGCAGATGCCTTAAAATGAAGGGCAGAAGTATGCCTATTTAAGGGCAAGGAAATAACACGGCAGTTTGTATGAAGAAACGTTTACTATGCCTGCACAGCAATGCAGCAAAATGTGACCAATCAGCATATATATATAGATAAGAAAGAAATGTTTATTGTGTAAGTTGTATAAAAAGTGTATAAAAAGCCTCTTATGTTCATGGCATAGAATTTGAGAGAATACTCCTCTGAGTCATCACTGGTATCAATAGAAGCTATATTTCCTATACAAATTGCGTCTGTGTCTTTTTATCCCACTAGATTTCTGTGGGCTCATCTGGGATGAGAAACGGTGATTTCACCTTCTAGTTTTCGAAGGTCCCGTGGCTGTCTCACTGGGAAAGATATCAACCACCTGGCGCCACTGAAGTAATTGCTTTGAAGGAGGGAGATTCTCTCCCAGTAATTCAGTCTGTCACCTTGATGCACAAGGAACCCATGAGATGCACAAGAACTATAGTGCAGAAAATAAATGTGATCGACACAATAGGTAAGAACCCGGGTTCATTGGTAATTGACCCGCCTATATTTTAAAGGCAAAAGGAGACCCTGATCTCCTCTCAGAGAAACTTTATTTGCTAGGTTAAGAAAAGGGGGTTAGAGTTTGTGATTCCTGTGTAAATCAGATTGTGCGGAGTGATAAGTGTGTACATTTATATTTATTAGCCCACTATGTTGTACCGGAAATGGAAGATATCTTCACAGTTTTAAATGTATATAAATATATATGTCATGTCTATTTAAATCTTCTCCACTGCTTGCATACAAGAGATTTCCATAGAGATGCTTATGTGCAGTGACTTGACGTTGTTTAGAATGAACATCTGATTTCTGTGTCCTCTCTAACACCTTTTGCAATATACAGATGTAGCAGTGCTGAAAAGGCTATTATATGTTGATGGTTAACAGTTTCTCTGGTGTATCTGTACACTACACTCCCACTGGTGTCCACATTCTTAAGAGAGGGGGAAGAACATAATGTTTTGGTGGGAGTGTGGTGTAGGAGTCTCACTGGGGAAACAACTATACATTACTTGCTGAAGTTGAATAGAGCTGTATAGTGTATTGAGCTAACTGTGGGGTTTTAATGCTGAACACTGATCTAAATTAGGGCGGATTCAGACCATATTTGCTGAGGCATTCCCATACGTGAAAAACTCACCCGTTTAACGTGACAAAACAATGGCTTTGATTTCAAAAGATTAGTTCAGGCTGACACGTTTATTTTGTGCAATATCTTTGTCTGCGAAAATATAGGACTTGCTCTATTTTTGACCATGTTAAGCAGAAATCCGCCATAGGCTTTTATCGCAGCTCAAAAGAAGGGAGGGGGAGGGAGTTACCCTGTGTACAACACAGGTAAAAGAAGACAGCTGGCCTTAATTAGGCATTTAACTGCCATTTTTTTCCACAGGAAGGGTGTAACATGCCAGCGTGTGAACGGGCATTTTGATTTAAAAAAAAAGCGATCTATCTGCTAGCAAGGACGTATCAGCCTGCTTCTTGCCATCTCCTGACTTTGTTCATGCGAAAATAAGTTCCATATGGGCAAACATATTTATGCATATGCTGCCTGAAGAAGTCCTCAGAGTTTCATTCCCATGTGAAAAAGATGTATTTTAATACAATGCCACTTCAAAGATAAGGTGGATTATGAAGGGAGGGGCTATCAGCCTCAGAGAGCTGTGTTAAAAAAATGTGTTACTGCTGCCTAAAATTATGCACAATGAATCCGACTGAGGAATAAGAATGTTGGAGAAAAGATATTGTAAAAGTGAAAGGTGGATAGAAGTGAATTAGTGTCTCCGCAAGTGTAAGATGAAATGATGTTTATGAACAGTTATCTAAAAGTTGTCCGTTTATTTATTTATGTATGTATGTATAGATAAATAAAAATGAGAATTCAAAATGCATGCTTTTTGCTGCACAAGACAATTAGGATGTAATACATATTGGTTCAGTGTGAATGTTATTTTTGGGAATTTGTGTGTGTGAGTGTTAAGGGCCCATATATATGTTATATATGAGATGTGTACTGTCAGAGTATTTGACCTGAAGTGTGAGAGTCAGGCTCTAACTGATAGCTAGAGGGGGGGAGCTAGATGATGTAAGGAAAAATGTGTGTACAACACAAGTAAATGGTGTATTCAAGATATTGGGTTCCACATATTCAAATACTACTGAAATATGATGCTAAAATGAAATAATTGTGCACTTGACAATCCTGATGTGTGTATTGTAAACAGCATCAAATTAATAACAAAAATTGACTTAAATGGTATCACATTTCCAATGATATGGTATCTGAGACTTGCCCAGTCAACTTATTAGGGCAGACATACTTCCAGTGATACAAGTAAAAATTGAATATACCCCAAACAGTATTAAGGGTATTAGGCCCTTAATGAACCAGTAGTTAACCATCATTTGTGCAGTTCCTATGGTTACAAATTGAAACACAAGTTAGGGAGAGCCCCATGCCCATGGATGAAAATAGTCAATAATTCCGGTAATACTATTTACCGGGTGTTAGGCGGAGCAACAAAAGCTTTTGTGTCCCGCCTACACCTGGAATCCAAGTTAGACTTTAAGGAGTTTCTTTAGTGAGGGACCTTCCGTAATATCCAAAAAAACATATATATATGTGCATCTGATAACTACACAACCATGTCTTTTTGGAGAGCAGCAGCTAAAAAAGGTGCCCAAAAATTCTTCCAAAAAATGGGGATGATGCAATATAAAAACAAAAGAAAAAAACTTTTTTTCTTCAATGCAGACCCTCAAAGGTATATAGGGAATGAGCTACTAAAAACACTTGTTAATAGTAAGCCAAGTTTTATTCCCAAAAGACATACATCAAAATAAAAGTGGGTTCAAAAGATAAGCAACATGATTCTGCATCAACTGACGCCTTTATCAAGCATATAGCACTTCTACCCAATAGCATATATATATACATATAAAGCATACCTTAATCATAAGTCCCGATACGGTGCATCTGGTTCCCTCCCTGCTCCACGCTGGACGCTAACCTCGCGTGTGTGTACAGGGGGCGGAGTTTCCAACAGCCCCACTCACGTCATCTGACAGATCCTGAAACGTTCATGCGTTCCATGTCGGGTGCCGAGCCGCGTCATGCGTCATCACCCTCCAATAGGGGGCGTGGCGTGGATGAGGTCATCACGCTCCTTCATAGAGCGCACAAGGCATATGGAAGCACTCGTCCTCAGTGGGCGTGTTTAATGGCTGAAGGCATCGTCCCCCAGATGGAACGCACAGGACGCACGGGTGTCAAGTGCGGAAAGCACATAATTCATGAATTAAAATAAATTGAGCATACTTTAGAGGCCCTGCAAACACTCCCCAGAAGGGTTTATAACTATAAATATGGAAGTTATATCCCCCATATATATCACTTATACAGTGCAACGGTTAATTTATAGATAGGATAAATCCCATACAAAAGATGGTAACAACAAACTAACTAATAATAAACTAGACAGTATACATAAACACATATAACAAGTTGTTACAACATTATTATAGTACCAGAATGATCTCCCAAACAACACAAAGTACTGTGCAATATACATGTCGGTCATAGTAAAAATACCAACCACAGAGGGATTAAATACATAAAAATTCATAAAATACAAGAACAATAACACTATAGAAGTATAGGAAAACTCTCATAAATACATATAGTAAAATATATTATAATACTCTACGTTATATGTGCCAATAAATACATATAATATAATATAATGCTCTACAGTATATATGCCAATGGTGATTATTACCAAATTCAGACACCACAAAGATTAAAAACATATCAATTCATAAAATGCAAAGGTATTTAAATGCATAGATAAAAAAGCTTAATAAATACATATAATAATAATAAAATCCTGGGAAACAACATTAGTGGTGGTGTTTATGAGATTTTTTCTAGGGTTTCGTTTAAACCATTAGGATGTAATGAATCGATTCCGAAAAATCCAGAACATCTCCCGCTCACGTAGGAGGGAGAACGATCTGGAAGGGATGGTTTCCAATGGCGTAACACTTAATTTAGTAGAGTCTTGTTTGTGTATTTCTTTAAAATGACGAGACACACTGTGTTTTATAAAACCTGATACTATATTATAACGGTGTTGGTTAATTCTCATCCTGAGGGGTCTTGTCGTCCGACCAATATACTGAAGTCCGCAGGGACACTCCAATAAATAAATTACCCTTGTGGACTCACAATTTAAGTATTGTTTTAAATCTACTACTTTCCGTTCACGTTTCACAAAAACTTCTTTTCTTCCATTATCGATAGAAGCACAGCATTTGCAGCAACTTTTTTGACACCTATACTCCACTATGCTCGCTGGATTTATCTTGGATCATTTTTTTGTTGTTTAAAATTCTTTTTAGGGGATCTGATGGTGCAATGATGTTTTGGAGAATAATGAAAAAGAATTGGGACCTATTAAAAAAGGACCCATTCTTATTCAAGGAAATTCCTAATACCCCCAGGATCGTCTATCGAAGAAACAGAACTTTCCAAAACATCATTGCACCATCACATCCCCTAAAAAGAATTTTAAACAACAAAAAAATTAAGTGTTACGCCATTGGAAACCATCCCTTCCAGATCGTTCTCCCGCCTACGTGAGCGGGAGATGTTCTGGATTTTTCGGATGGATTCATTACATCCTAATCACTGTAGCAGGACGAACACCTGATGATAAGTTCAAACTATTCACTGTAGGGTTCGAGAAGAAAACTAAAATATAACTTTTAATAAATAATATATTAAAAAGGAACTTGAATCTCAAGTTTCCAAAGGGACACACAAAAAAAACATAAACCAGTTGCTTCTTCAGTAGGTAATCCCCACAAGGCTAGTATAACGAGGGATACCGTATCACCTGAAGAGCAGAAAAGAGGGCTCATATCAAGTAAAAGACCATTTTGCGGCTTGGACGATAGTCAGAGGCTACCCTGTAATGAATATAGTGTAACCACTGCCGTTTACTGAAAGGGTCAACCCCACTTACATATTCAAGATTTAGTCAGAGGTTTCCTTGGTCTACTGATGGAGATTTTGATCATGAGTGTGCTTGGGAAGAAAAAAGTTTCACCTCACTAGCACATTTTTTAGAGACCAAACGGAAATTACTCCTAAGAGGAATAACACCCTAGCAGGAGAAAGTGCCTGGGATGTAAATAAATCCCCGTATTGCGCACAATCTAACCAACCAAAAAAGAGAATTAGGGTGGATTCCTTTCAAAAAAGGATGGTATCGGCAGACCAATACTAGCAAAAAAACAGCCTGGGGCTGTAAATAGAGGATAAAGACGTGATTAGCCGCCAGCCTACCACAAGGGCTGGTGCTGCTACCACTCTGATCTTTTTTATTTTAAAGGGGAATCTTTGGGGGAATATTGAATCCTTCTTAGTGATAGCATCATCTATCTCTCCTATCGCTATCCTTTGCTATAGTTTAGCTAGCGCTACTATCTAGCAAGTGAGGATATTTCTACTATTCTATTAGACGCTGTGCTAAGAAATAGGTTCCTGATGACGCCGCATTGATTGCGGCAGAAACGCGTTGAACTGCGTAATTTACTGAAAAAAAGCTACGTCTTTATCATCTATTTACAGCCCCAGGCTGTTTTTTTGCTAGTATTGGTCTGCCGATACCATCCTTTTTTGAAAGGAATCCACCCTAATTCTCTTTTTTGGTTGGTTAGATTGTGCGCAATACGGGGATTTATTTACATCCCAGGCACTTTCTCCTGCTAGGGTGTTATTCCTCTTAGGAGTAATTTCCGTTTGGTCTCTAAAAAATGTGCTAGTGAGGTGAAACTTTTTTCTTCCCAAGCACACTCATGATCAAAATCTCCATCAGTAGACCAAGGAAACCTCTGACTAAATCTTGAATATGTAAGTGGGGTTGACCCTTTCAGTAAACGGCAGTGGTTACACTATATTCATTACAGGGTAGCCTCTGACTATCGTCCAAGCCGCAAAATGGTCTTTTACTTGATATGAGCCCTCTTTTCTGCTCTTCAGGTGATACGGTATCCCTCATTATACTAGCCTTGTGGGGATTACCTACTGAAGAAGCAACTGGTTTATGTTTTTTTTTTGTGTGTCCCTTTGGAAACTTGAGATTCAAGTTCCTTTTTAATATATTATTTATTAAAAGTTATATTTTAGTTTTCTTCTCGAACCCTACAGTGAATAGATTCATTACATCCTAATGGTTTA
Source organism: Eleutherodactylus coqui (assembly GCF_035609145.1). Lineage (NCBI taxonomy): Eukaryota > Metazoa > Chordata > Amphibia > Anura > Eleutherodactylidae > Eleutherodactylus > Eleutherodactylus coqui. Next base: position 82,783,505 of record NC_089843.1, read on the forward strand.
AACGAAACCCTAGAAAAAATCTCATAAACACCACCACTAATGTTGTTTCCTAGGATTTTATTATTATTATTATTATTATATGTATTTATTAAGCTTTTTATCTATGCATTTAAATACCTTTGCATTTTATGAATTGATATGTTTTTAATTTTTGTGGTGTCTGAATTTGGTAATAATCACCATTGGCATATATACTGTAGAGCATTATATTATATTATATGTATTTATTGGCACATATAACGTAGAGTATTATAATATATTTTACTATTAGAGATGAGCGAACGTACTCGTAACGAGTACTTACGCACCCGAGTACCGCCATTTTCGAGTACTTCAGTACTCGGGCGTAAAGATTCGGGGGGCGCCGGGGGGCTGGGAGAGGCGCGGCAGTGCGGGGGGGAGCAGCGGGGAACAGGGGGGAGCCCTCTCTCTCTCCCTCTCCCCCCCACTCCCCACTGCTACCCCCCCGTGCCGCCACGGCGCCCCCCGAATCTTTACGCGCGAGTACTGCTGTACTCGAAAATGGCGGTGCTCAGGTGCGTAAGTACTCGTAACGAGTACGTTCGCTCATCTCTATTTACTATATGTATTTATGAGAGTTTTCCTATACTTCTATAGTGTTATTGTTCTTGTATTTTATGAATTTTTATGTATTTAATCCCTCTGTGGTTGGTATTTTTACTATGACCGACATGTATATTGCACAGTACTTTGTGTTGTTTGGGAGATCATTCTGGTACTATAATAATGTTGTAACAACTTGTTATATGTTTATGTATACTGTCTAGTTTATTATTAGTTAGTTTGTTGTTACCATCTTTTGTATGGGATTTATCCTATCTATAAATTAACCGTTGCACTGTATAAGTGATATATATGGGGGATATAACTTCCATATTTATAGTTATAAACCCTTCTGGGGAGTGTTTGCAGGGCCTCTAAAGTATGCTCGATTTATTTTAATTCATGAATTATGTGCCTTCCGCACTTGAAACCCGTGCGTCCTGTGCGTTCCATCTGGGGGACGATGCCTTCAGCCATTAAACACGCCCACTGAGGACGAGTGCTTCCATATGCCTTGTGCGCTCTATGAAGGAGCGTGATGACCTCATCCACGCCACGCCCCCTATTGGAGGGTGATGACGCATGACGCGGCTCGGCACCTGACATGGAACGCATGAACGTTTCAGGATCTGTCAGATGACGTGAGTGGGGCTGTTGGAAACTCCGCCCCCTGTACACACACGCGAGGTTAGCGTCCAGCGTGGAGCAGGGAGGGAACCAGATGCACCGTATCGGGACTTATGATTAAGGTATGCTTTATATGTATATATATATGCTATTGGGTAGAAGTGCTATATGCTTGATAAAGGCGTCAGTTGACGCAGAAATGCGTTGCTTATCTTTTGAACCCACTTTTGTTTTGATGTATGTCTTTTGGGAATAAAACCTGGCTTACCATTAACAAGTGTTTTTAGTAGCTCATTCCCTATATACTTTTGAGGGTCTGCATTGAAGCACAGCTGGAAAAAGTTTTTTTCTTTTGTTTTTATATGGTTACAAATTGTAAATTCTTCCCTTATCTGCAACAGGTTTTTATGCAGATTCCATAGGTAGGTGTTGTGGCCCTTTTTATTGTCATGGTCCCTCATGCAAGCATGGAAATCCTGCATTGAGCACAAATTAAAAACCCTTCAGTTACCGGATTCACTATGCATGAGACTTCTCTGCTAGCATCCTTCCTAACACATTCCTTCCACTGAATTTGGAAAGGGGGGGATGTAGGGGCATCAGGGGCAGACCATGACATTGAATTTCAAGACCATGATTTTCTGGAATAAAGAAAAGTGAAACTAGGAGTCTTAAAAATGTGGTTTAAACTCCTGTTCATAATGCAGATATCCATGCATCAAATTTGAATAAAATTCATAGTCAGCGTCACTGCTCCTGTAAATCTGTTTGGGGCAGATGTGCTACAAGCCTTGCAAAGCACTATCCACTTCTCACCTGATGGTACTGTTACCCTCGGCTCTGAGGTGGATGAACGGTTAATTTGCTTGTTAAAAGGTTTTGTCTTTCCTTGAAAAAGCTAACAAGTCCATGTCCCCTGCAGATATTGCCCAGCTTACTCAAATTCCGCAAACGCTAGGGGCAGCTAGCAAGACAGATATTGGAAGCTTTTGTTCCCGCCTGTCTTAGTCAAGCTGAAAGAAGGGGCTGAGCTTCCTCACACTCCTAGTACCCCTTAAACCCCGCACAAGAGGTAGCCATTGAAGTAACAATTCATGCCTTACTACAGGCTGACACCATATAAAGAAAACTTGAACCCTACCCACCAGGTGATGGTAGGGGGGCAGAGATAATGAGACGACTACTCTGCTGTGTTCACTCCAGACACTGATAACTCTATGCACTCCAGTTACTGCGGAGGCTGACCAGTCTATATATGGCAGAATAATGAGGATTGCCTTCCTATTATTATGTCTTGTACCGTAATACCTTTTAAGATCATTACCATTAGCCATAAAAGTAATTTCCATAATGTGTTTCATTCTTTTAATGGAGAACTCCAAAAGGAGATCCCTATCTCCACTGCAACTAAAAACCTTGAACTAACTAACACTATGAATGTAATCTCATGTTATGTCTGTGGAGGCACTAATATGGGAGATCATTGGCCATGGGAAGCACGGGAACTAGACCCAGATTTCCCCTATAATAAAATATGGTTGCCCAAAAGAGGAAAAACTGAGTGGCCACTTCCATAATTGGACAATATTGTATCTCCAGGATAGGCAAATACAATGTTTATGTGTGGAAACTGGCATGTATAGGTCAGCTGATTCACAATGAGACCTCACAATCTGCATACTGGTGGGGTACTGAAAATCATACTGAACCCACCCTTTGACTTTCCAGAATTTCACAAAATTAGTGAGAGCATAGGCAGACATATCAGTGGATGTAGTTTGGGAAGCTGCCCCAGGGTTGTATTGGATATATGGAAGAAAGGCTTAAATAATAATGCCCAAAATGTGGTAGGGCTCATGTGTCTTGGTATCAGGACTCAAACCCAGGACCTCTTGCTCTTAGAGTGGCAGCTCTCCCTGCTGAGCCATCCAGGCCATTAGACAAATTCCCCTGCATACCTTGAACTTGTTTCCAGATCCTACTATCCAGCGCCTGATTAGGACTTCCTATAAAACCCTGGCCCTGACAATCCTTCCCTTCTGACTATGCTACCCACCTCATCCATCTGTACTGCAAACTGAGACTTCCCGTTGCTGACTCCTGGCTTTTCCTTGACTACTCTCCAGACCTGCAGCTATTAAACGTGAGGCTCCAAATGCATGCCTGAGACTGCTACACTTGGGTACTATAAGTCTTTCATTCTTTCTCCTGCCTCTGAAATAGGGAAAATGATTGGGAGTACAGGTGTTTACAGATCAACTCCGCATGGCCAATAAGGGACTTGAGAATAGGTAGCTGGAAAAATGATGAATGGCCCCTGAAAGAATTTTCCAATACTATGACCCTGCCTCCTGGGCTGTAGATGGCTCATAGGGATATATGACTCCCATATATATGCTGAATCGTATAGTTAGATTGCAGGCAGCAGAAATTATAACCAATGAGACTGCCAAAGCTTTAACCCCTTAAGGACATGGCCTACTTTGTACATAAGGATGCAATGATTCTTGGGGAATTTTTATCTCCAGTTTACAAAAGACATAACTTTTTTTATTTTTCCGTAAGCATGGCCATATTAGTTCTTGTTTCCTGCGTGTAGTTTTTTACTGGTGCCATTTTTGGGTACATAGACTATAGTGTAAAACATTTCTTGATTTTTTTTATGATAGCAGGGAGAGAAACCACATCAATTCTGCCATTGTTTTTTGGGGGTTTATGTTACAGCATAAATGAGGCAATACATTTTTTCTGTGTGTCGGTACAATTACAATAATACCAAAATTCTTTATTTTTTTCTAGGTTTTTCCACTTTTCTGCTATAAAAACCCTTTTTTGGAAATAATGTTTTTTCCCTAAATCGCTGCATTCATAGTTCTATACCTTTTTTATTTTTCCATTGACAGAACTATGTGAGGACTTGTTTTCTGAGTGAGGAGTTGTAGTTTTTATGGGCACCATTTTGGGGTACATATGGCTTTTTTGATCACTTTAAATTTTTTTACATTTACTTTTTTTACACTGTTTTTAACTTTTATTTGCACTTTTTATATCTCTGTCGGGGACCTGAGAAATAGCTGCTATTATCGCTATAATAAAGCATTGCAGGACTCCTGTCCTGCAATGCCTTATTGTTGTGTCAGCGATCATAGGCAATGGCAAAGCAGGACACAAGTAGCTGGCGTCGTGTTGCTATGGCAACCTGTCGGACCTCCACAATTACATAGATCGCTTCATGTAAGGGGTTAACAGGTATACTGAGCATTAAAGGTGGGAATATGGTAGTCGGGATCTGGATAAGAAAGAGTTAATGCAAGTAAAATGATGGATGCCCTAAAATGGAGGGCAGAAGTATGCCTATTTAAGGGCAGGGAAATAAGACAGCAGTTTGTATGAAGAAGAGTTTACTGTGCTTGCGTAGCAATATGGCAAAATGTGACCAATATATAGATGAGAAATGAGTTTTTATTGTGTAAGTTGTATAAAAAGTGTATGCCTCCTGTGTTCGTGGTTTAGAATTTGAGAGAATACTCCTCATCACTGGTACCAATAGAAGCTATATTTCCTAGAGAAACTTCCTCGGTGTCTTTCTATCCCACTACACATATAGTAGAATCATAGAAGTAGACGACTGCTCCACAGATTTGTTTGATGCAAATAAAAAATTGCTGAGTCTTTATTTAATTTCACAAGGGTTTTAAATATATAATTTGTGCTGTAGCGAAGTTTTGGACGTGATGTCCTTCCTCGGGCTACAATAATAATAAAAACAGTACATACCATATGATCCACTAAAAATTGAATCATAAAAACAATAAACATAATGGGCTAATCCAAGCTTGCTGCATTTTTTAGCTCTTCTAGACAATTAAATTCAACATTTATATCATATTGTATAATATTGTAAGGTTGAAGCAAGCAAAAGCAAACACAATAGGGTTTTTACTCCTGTAATTGGGCTTATATTCACACTAATATATGCTCTATGCAAAATATCAATACAAACAACCTACAATAATTAACACATAGAGCTCAAGTACATGAAAAACAATCTTTGTTTGTACACCAATACTTTAAAAATGTATTCTAAAACCATATGGGACAGCATGTGGAGCATTTATCATTATACACACATATGGACCCTAATTCTCAACACAGCCTAATTATTTCATGTCAAAAATATAATAATAAAGTATGAAAAAAGGCATATACAGAGAAAATGAGTATACCAACCACTCCATGCAAGATAAATCCTTCCCAATCCCCAACACATATTTTGCATCCTACTTCTTATGGGGGTTGTGCTAAGGTCACACCAATTTTAAATAACTCCCAGCCAACTATTTTAGATAGATCATTATCCGTGGTTTCCACCGCCCCCGCTGTGCTTCTCACACATACTTCTAGCGCCATAGTGACGCGTCAGTGGAGACGTCCCCTTTTTTCCTTGCTTGTCAGCATGGCATACTAGATAATAAATATGTATGAACCACCGACAAATCACATTAACACATGATCATCATGTGACAAATTAGAAATTTCAGTGATCATGTGACATTTTGTCACATGATCATATGTTAATGTGACTTTCCGGTTATTCATACATCTTTATTATTTAACATTACATGCTGATACGTAAGGGAATAAAGGGAAGACCCTGCTGATCATGTGATATTGTATCACATGATGATCATGTGACTTGGTGATTGGCGCATCACTATGGCATCGGAGGTATGTATGAGACACAGGGCAGGAATGCTGGAAGCACTGGATAATGAGGAGTGCTTGGAATGTTCATTTTCTCTGTATATAAGTCTTTTCATACTTTATTGTGATATTTTCGGGATGACCTATGTAGGCTCTGCATGCTGTCCCATATGGTTTTAGAACAGATTTTTTAAGTATTGGTGTACTAACAAAAATGATGTTTTTTACATACTTAAGCTCTATGTCTCAATTATTGTATGAGATTTACAGTAGATTTTTTAGTCAAACAAAATGTATAGTAGAATGATGGAAATTGTGGAACAGACCAGATGACAGTAAGTCAAGGAAAGACCAGTAGATAAATAAATTATAGACAGCAGGTTAGGACAGACCATACCCACCTGTAATAAATGCACAATTTCCTATCCACGATGAGATAGAATATATATTGCGGTCAGGATTCCCATATAGATCTCAAATAAACAGTACGGACGGTTTCAGACTACATAAACTTTGACTCCGTTTTTGGTCTGTGCTTGTAGACTGTAATATGGAGTTTATGTAAATTTATGTACTTATTCACTTGGCCATATTTTTTAAAGCCTTTTTTTCAAAAATGTAGCATGACCTATATTTTGAGTTTCTTCTATTGTATTGCTATTATTTTCTGTTGGGCTCATACAGATCAGTATTTGCCCATTAGAAAATAATATCAATACAAAGACAAATACAGATCAAATAGTGATGAAATACCGATGCCATACAGTTGTAATGTCATCTATAACACGTCCGTAATACGGATCTGAAACTGGCCTAAGATGTAGTATATGTGTATATTGGACTCCCTTTAGAGATGGACAGCAAAGGCATCAAAGTTGAGACTCCATTACATTAATCAAAGTAAAAGAGTTGGTGAGTTCTCCTACTGAGACTCAGGGCCCATTACACAGGCATATTTTCTGTTCGTATTCAGTCCATATTTTTTATTGACTGAATATGGACTCACTCAATTAAAATGTTGTATTCAGATGTGCATTTTTTACTTGGACCAATGTTGCACATAAAAAAAACTACAGCATGTCTTATTTTAGTCCGTATTTGCAAACCAAAATCACCCATTAAATTCTATGGGTGCATTAAATTGGGTTTCCGTGGAAAATACTATTGATGACTTATCTTCAGGCAACGGAAGTCTCTGCGCCAACCTGTGTGTAGTGGCAGATGATTGTAACTGCAGGCATGGCTCTCATTAAAATCAGTGCGAGCTGTGCCTCCAGTTACAAGCACTGGCCCTTACACAGGGGTTGGCGTGGAGACTTCCCTTTTTCAGCTACAACCTCTATGTATTTGCAGCGCTGACAGCATGCACTTGTTCAGCTGATTGGTCGGGGTCCTGAGCATAGGATCCCAGCCAATCAACCATTGATGACCTATCCTGAGGATACATCATCAGTAGTATTCTCCCTGGAAAACCTCTTTAAAAAAAATACAATGAATTCACACCAGCATCTCTATTCACTGTGTTTTTTTTTTCACCCACCTTGTTTTTTCTAGCATAACTCGGGCCTTCTTTAATCTTGTGTGAAAAACACAGTGGACATGGATGCAATACGGATATAAAAATTGCAAACACACAGCAAGTACACACCAATAACACACATACACATGCATTCAAAACGGTGCATTTTTTATGGATCAAAATTGTACACTCCTATGTAAATGAGCCCTGAGGGCTCAGTCACACGGGCGATTTTTCACGCCATTTGCGCATGCGATCTGCGATTTTATAGAACCATTGAGAACATATACTACACAAATCATTCTCCTCTGCCACAGCTGTAACAGCTGTGGCAAAGAAGAATGATGTTTGCCCATTGAATTCAATGGAGCTGGCAATACAGCCGGCTCCATTGAAAGCAATGGGCTGCCGGCAAGCGTGGGATGAATTTTCGGGAAGAGCTTAAAAATATAAGTCCTTCCCTGAAAATCATCCAAAAACGTGTAAAAATAAAAAAAATATATATACTCACCTTATCCGTGCAGCCGGAGTTCAGCCGCGGCCGGCCGGCAGTTCTCCTGAACTGCTCTTAGTAGTATTCAGCAGCCAGGGATTTAAAATCCCCGCCTGCTGAATGGGCTACCTCTGATTGGTCACAGCCCTCACCAATCAGAGGCAGCTCTCACTCACCCATTCATGAATTCATGAATGGGTGAGTGAGAGCTGTCTCTGATTGACTCAGCGCAGGGACCAATCAGGGGCAGCTCTCAGCTGTCATTCAATAGCTGAGAGCTGCCCCTGATTGGTCCCGGCGCTCAACCAATCAGAGGCAGCACTCATTCACCCATTCATGAATTCATGAATGGGTGAGTGAGAGCTGCCTCTGATTGGTGAGGGCTGTTACCAATCAGAGGCAGCCCATTCAGCAGGGCTGAATACTACACAGAGCAGTTCAGGAGAACTGCCGGCCGGTGGCGGCTGAACTCCGGCTGCACGGACAAGGTGAGTATATATATTTTTTTTATTTTTACACATTTTTGGATGATTTTCAGGGAAGGGCTTATATTTTTAAGCCCTTCCCGAAAATTCATCCTACGCTTGCCGGCAGCCCATTGCTTTTAATGGAGCCGGCTGTATTGCCGGCTCCATTGAATTCAATGGGCTGGACAGCGCTCCTGTGCTCGGGCCAGTTTCAAAGGAAACACGGCTAGGAGCAGATTTTACCGGTGATTTTTCGGCCCCGGTCACGCGATTTGCAGATGTGCATCCGTCATGCGATCCGCAAATCGCGGCAAAAAACGCCCGTCTGACCGAGGCCTTAGACAGCAGTTTCTATATAAAATAATGCGTAGAAGCTGCAGAAGACAACGTGTGCAAGTTTTTTTAGCTAAATTGTATTGCAAAAATGATTGTCAGCCCAAATAAAGGCATTTAAGTGAAAAACAATGTCCCCCAACGGCATGCATAGCTTTATAATTAGGCTATGTGTCCTTTTGAGACCATGCCCACTTTTCAGGTCACTTTCCGAATTTGGTCACAACAAAAATGTAAATGTTACTACTAATAATAAACACGTGCTGGTGTCTTGCAGTCTAATACCATACAAGTGGTATGATTAGCCTCCCAATTCTGTGGATTTTAGAATACCGTTGCAGTCCTATAATTGTTATTGCTTTAAATAATCGGCACTTGAAATAAAAGACACAAACAATTAATTATCTGCCAGCTCTCCCCTGAAATGAAGATCCTGTGCAACCCTTCACTATGAAAGACAAAAAGTAAGGCCACGTTATGTTATGTACTAGAAGCAGTGAATGTGGTCATACACTGTAAAAGTGTTTTAGTTACAGTAGAAAATACAGTAGCACAATGAGACTGTTCTATTACATACAGAAGGTGACCATGATTTATTGTGAACCTAGTTATATAACGCACATTGACAAAGTTACAAGGCTAAATGAGAAAAAGCATTCATTAAACAAGATTTCTTTTTCATTTTCAAGTATAGTATTAGATTTAAAGGGAACTTTAATTTACTTCTAAAGGGGAAGTTGATTAATTTCGACTTCCCTTAGAATCCAGAGCAGGTCCAAGATGGTGCCGCTGGAGGTTCACCAGGAATCTCTGCTGTATCTGAGCATGCAGAGTGCTATACTGAACGCGTGAATTCCAAAAGATTGAGGCGAAGATCCAGTTTGGAGTCATTGATTAACGAGCACTTCCTGCCAAACTTCACAAGTTTGCTCATAAACCAGCGGGAAAGTCCTTCGAAAACCAGGCGAGACTTCCTGCAATGGCTCAATCATCATCTCTCCAGCTGCTACATTTCCCTTCTCATCTGCAAGCTTGTGAAGGACCATTTATTGTTATTGTTGTGTTCTCCTGTCTTTCTTTCTCCTTGCTTCATTGAATTCCAGGTATGACCATTGGCTGACATGGCATAAGAAAATGACTCCCATGGTGACACCTGCGCACATCTTATATTGCCAAGGACTCTACACAAATATGCTTACTTTAGTAACTGTTAAACATGCTGCCTAAAGTCACATCACTATATGTTGAAGGGCTTAACAGCCTACAAAAAGGGCATTTATGTGGGATAATGTCAAAAAGCTGTCCACAGATATATTTTGCACACAAAAGACACATGTATGGAAAGATGGCTTCTGCATAAAACACCCTATAGATCCTCCAATCTCACTTTACTTCTAAATCAAAAGGTGTTCTTGTTGTGATAAAAGACTCCATAGCATTTCAGCTAATTCAGGAGATAATAGACCCCCCAGGCATATATGTTATAGTGATCTGTTCCGTAAATAATACAGTGTACACTTTAACTTCGATCTACGCTTCTAATAAAAAAAGAGAGTTTACGCATTAAATCCTACGTATTCTTTCAAAATGGAAACAATGCAAATTACTTATCTGCCTCAAATTCAATGCATTCTCAGATAGCATTGATACCACCTTCAATGTATGTAATCAGGCCCAATGTCTCGGTGACATATGGTAGAAGCAAGAACTTTGTTTGATGAGCAATGCATAACTCCGAGAGGGATTACTCCTTCCACTTGACTGTTCACACCGGCTATTCGAGGATCTTCTGCCCAACAGGCAGAAGATCTATTTCAGGAGAGATATAAACTCCAAAGTTACTTACAACAAAACTATGGGAGGAAATTAAAAAGGATTAAGGCCCAAAATTATTTTTAAAGTAATAAATCTGGGAAGTTATTGCCATCTCGTCTTAACCCTTTCCAATCCACTGTCTGACCTCTGAAGACATTATGATTTAAGGCTGTACAGCTCCGATGTTGGAAGACGTCCGTTGGGGTTCTCTTACTGTACATTGCCAGCCTCTCTGCTGTCGGAGCCTTTCCAGCGTGTCGCCTCATGCACTACTGGCTCTAGCTAACATAGAGCGCCGTTATATAACAGCAGAAAAAGAGTAAGCCCACTAGGAAAACTGGGATACAAATTGGATTGGAAAGGGTTAAAGCTCAACAACTCAAATCACAAATTCTGTATCGAATAGGCCAAAATAGCAAAGGAAAACTCACAAACCCCATAGATATAGCAAATAATTTTTAGGATTATTATTTATCCTTAGGGCTCATGTCCACGGGCAAAATAAGAATTAAAATCCGCAGCGGATTTTAACTCTTCTCCTGCACGCGGATCCACACCCCATAGGGATGCATTGACCACCCGCCGGGTAGATAAATACCCGGGGATGGTCAATAAAAAGGATTTTTTTAAAAATGGAGCATGAAAAAATCTGGACCATGCTCCATTTTCATGCGGGTCTCCCGCGGGGACGGCTCCCGCGGGCTTCTATTGAAGCTTATGGAAGCCATCCGGATCCGCGGGAGACAAAAATCGGGATTTACTCACACGCTCCGTTTCTTCTCTTCGCGCGGCGCCATCTTCTCTCCATCGCGGCCGGATCTTTTTTCTTCGGGACGGCGCATGCGCGGGGCACGTCACCGACGTCATCATGCGCATCCGCCGAGCCGAAGAAAAAAGATCCGGCCGTGACGCACAGAAGATGACGCCGCAGCGAAGAGAAGAAATGGAGCGGATGGGAGGTGAGTTTATTCTTTTAAATTCCTATTTTCAGCGCTCATGTCCGCGGGGCAGGAGGGACCCGCTGCAGATTCTCCATGGAGAATCTGCAGCGGATCTGATTTTCCCCGTGGACATGAGGCCTTAGATTACTCCCAAGTAAAAAGCAACAGACTGAAGAGTTTCTGCAAAAAAAAAAAATCAACTTACCTACTCTTTCTGAAACTCAATAGAAAACCCTTAATTCACCTTTTACAGTAGCAGAGGTGTCCAGACCTATCAACTCCCTAGAACTCCCTCAACAAATCGCCTGGCCTGGATGGCCTTACAAATGCTTATTATAAGACCTTCCAAAATATCTTGACTCCATATTTGTCTAACAGCTTCCAAATGGCAGCTACAGAGTGTTCTTTTCCTAAAGAAAATCTACATCCTTAATATTTACCCTTTCTAAACCAGGGAAACAAGCACATTTCACCTAGAAATTTCGGCCTATATCACTATTAAATACAGATATCAAAATCTATGCAAAAATTCTGGCCTCCGGACTAGCACCTCTCTTGCCTTATTTGATCAAAGACGATTAAGTTGATTTCATGAAGGGTTGGCGAGAATCAGATGATACCAGAAGTCTTCTAAATCTCACTCATTATGTCAAATTCACAAAACGTCCTGCGTTTTAATTGCTCTAGATGCTGAGAAAGCATTTGATGGTATTTATTGGTCGTATGCCCTCAAGGCATTTCAGCATTGTATTCAAACTCTCTATTCACCAATGATGCTTTATTAGAGGACTTCAAAATTACCAATGGTACTAGGCAGGGTCACCGGCTACCTCCTTTCTTGTGAAACTGTCCCTCTCTAATAGGCACAGATTCTACAGGACATGTCTCACATCTCTCCCCAAGCTGACTCCACTCGTTTAGCAGCTCTCTCTCCAGCAAGGCTTAGTACCACTTGAATTTCTCTGCAGCTTACAACTCTCTCTGATATCAAGTCATGCAGTTGTCACACCTGACCTCTGCAGCCAATGGGAAGTCACATACAACAGTCCATAGAGAAATACACAAACGGCAGCAATGTATGATGGCCAGTAGAGGTCACTCTTATACCAACCACATTACATTACTATAGAACTATAACAGAGCTCATTACAGCACACACTTTGAACCTGGACTCCCTTCTTACACAAACGCACTAGTATTATAAATACTACAGGGTAAACTGGGCTCTGTTACAGATTTTGCATTGGGATCAGGTGTTATAAACTACGCATCTGCCTATTAATAGTACTTTTGCTTTGAAACAACGGGATTCTTAGTGTTCGCATGTTGTTCTTTATAGATGCATGCGTACAGGGTCCAACAAAGACAGCATGGTGCCCTTGTGCAAGAACAGTGTGTGGCACTCCTCCAAAGGTGTACATACATAATTCCCATATGGCATATTAAAAAGTTGAGTTCATAGCAACCTCTCTTCTGAAGTCCCTGGGACTTAAATCATGTAGCATTCACTCTCACTTGAGGTGCTTTGCACTTTGACGGAGAAGTTTTCAATACTTTCCATCCCTCCACACAAGCGCCATTTAGGGAGGCTTGTATTTTACCAATTGAAAGGCAAAACAACATCTTATCAATTTACCTGTATTCTTATGATGACTTCTTTTGGGCCAACAATTGGGTTATTTTGCTTAAAATGGAAATTATTCCCCTCTAGCAATTTTTTCACTTGGCATTTTTGGGGAAAAACTCAGCATTTTTTTGCAGAGTTGTTACCAGCATTTCTTTATTGTGTTTTTTCAGAGATGCTATCTGTAGGTCAATAGGGGTTTATGAAATACACTATAAACAGTGTGGGGGCACTTTTGCTACTGGGTCCACTAAAGGGGTCACTATTACTAATAGGGGTATAGTGGGTGGACTGTTACTACTGAGGCCACTATAGGTGACACTATAACTAGTGGGGCCACTATGGGATCACTATTAATACTGAGGCCACTATGGGGGTCACCATTACTACTGGGGTCACTAATAGGGGCACCATTACTACTGAGGCCACTATGAGGATCACTATTGCTACTGGGCTACTGGGACTACTAAAAGGGTCACTATTACTATGGGGGCAAATATAGGGGTCACTATTACTCTTGGGACCTCTAAGGGGGATATTTGCTATGCTACAAATATGTGTTGGGTATCTTGTGTATGTATTGGTACTTTCCATGCCTGTAAAATTAGTGTCTTTTTTGGGGCGGGTCATTTTGCACCTTGCGTTAGGCTCTCATGCTGGGCCTGCACAGAAGAAAATAAAAACTCCTCGACAGTGGACCTCTGTGCAGATAACTAAGATTCATCCTCCAGTTGAGACCCTCAGAGTAAGTGGACTAGTGGGGCACAGGAACAACTCTTTGAGACAATCCTCCTCCTCCTGAGTGTTAAGCCCCATGTACATGCAAAGATGATCACTCAAAATTTGTTCAAAAGATAGGGAGAATAACCGTTTGAGCAATCATTTTGCATAAGCTGCTAATGGGCACTGTAGTGGCCCAGTACATGCTTTCCTGGCCCCCTCCATAATGTCATACATGTATGTCTTATGTTGATGCACTGTGAAAAACTGTCTTGTCATTCTGTTATATGTATTGCACAGCTGCAGCAAATGATGGGTTAATGTCTGCAAAGTGTGAGCTGACTGTCTGCAAATGTATCAATTCTGTCCTGTCACGTGGCATGAGAGAGGCTATAAATGTGAGAGCTTGAGAGTGGGAAAAGGCAGTTCCATGTCTTCTGGAGTCGTAGTCAGGGGGTCCAGCTGCATGGGGGAACCTTCAGCCCTCATGTAGTGAATCATGGAAGAGGAGGAGAGATTTCCTGAGTGCCTGCTATTTTTAAAGAAAGAGTGAACCCCCACAGTGCGAAAGTTAGTGAACAATGAGTGAGTGTTTAATTCCAAGGCCTAGTGCAGAGGTACTCCGTTCTGTTTCACACCTGCGCGTCCTGAAGCCTGGGACCGCCAGGTGGAGGTACTCTACTTTCATTGTTCAGACTCCAGCGCCCTGAAGTCTGGGTCCTGCTGAGTGGAGGTACGCATCTTTATTTAGTCACACACAAGCGGCCTGAAGTCTGGGTCTGCCGTGTGGAGGTACTTTGTCTTATGTAATTCCTGCACTTTCCAAACTTGTCATTTGTGCTTTGTACTGCTAAAGTTTCAAGTAAAGTTGTTTCCAGACCCAACTGTTCACGGGGACCTGAGGTACTATACTACTGTCTGTGGCTCAGTTATTGCCCCGCCGATGTTCATGCCGGTGGGTGCTGGAATGGTGGCGTCACCCATGACAACCCCTTAACCTGCTCTAATGTTTATTGGGCATCCCCATGCCGGATGTGTCTGGAAGAGGGCTAGCACTGCCCGGGCCTTGGCTGCGTGCGTCCCTCCGGAAGGGAGCGTGGTGAATGCCACCGTGACAAGCCAGCATCTTGCCCTCCCAGCTCCTTAGCGTATGCCATGTGTCCAGGTTTACCCTACTGGTAGTTGCAGGCACTAATGCCGATTAGTAGCTTATTAGGTTCATTTGCATGTAAATCAGCCTCCCTTTGTTCTGCCGCGGGACTGCAGCTGTATATAATGATATCAGCACGCCCGTGGAGAATCACAGCGTGCGATCTCTGCTATCAGTTGCCCGGCCGAGCAATGGATTTTAAACTCAATATTAAATCATCGTTCGGACGAAAAGCAAATGATAGTAGCATTTACACGCAACGATCATCGCTCAAAAGACATAATTTGAGCGAATTTCGAACAATAATCAACTCATTTAAATGGGGCTTTAGGAATCAGGTTTTGTGAAAACATTATTGTGTAAGTGTTCTACACAATATAGTTGTGACATTCCTGTTGTTTTGTAACTTAAATGAGATTCCTGTGTGGCCCTTAAAGAGACAATACGCAATGTTAGGACTTGGACTGCAACTGTAATTTCCCTGCTGCAAATGAGATAATTCTCTTCTATACAATAGAAGTTCATATGGTGTTCATTGCATTTTTGCAGCTGAGGGAAGTTGGGATCTGGTAAAGGTAGTGGTATAGCTGCCATTGTGTCCCATGTAGGCACATGACAATTCCCCTCAAGGCGGCAGGTGCACTCCCAGAAGCAGTGTATTGTTGGACTGGCTATTGCAGAGTGTAGCTGTCACAGGTGCTGGTGCAACATAGGTTCAAGATACAATGCTGCAGAGGGAGTTACAGAAGCATACAATATTTATTTGAGAACGGAATAAATTAAAGGGGTTGTCCCGCGGCAGCAAGTGGGTCTATACACTTCTGTATGGCCATATTAATGCACTTTGTAATATACATTGTGCATTAATTATGAGCCATACAGAAGTTATTCACTTACCTGCTCCGTTGCTAGCGTCCTCGTTTCCATGGTGCCGTCTAATTTCAGCGTCTAATCTCCCGATTAGACGCGCTTGCGCAGTCCGGTCTTCTCCCTTCTGAATGGGGCCGCTCGTGCCGGAGAGCTGCTCCTCGTAGCTCCGCCCCGTCACATGTGCCGATTCCAGCCAATCAGGAGGCTGGAATCGGCAATGGAACGCACAGAGCCCACGGTGCACCATGGGAGAAGACCTGCGGTCCACCGTGGGTGAAGATCCCGGCGGCCATCTTAGCAAGGTAAGTAAGAAGTCGCCGCAGCGCGGGGATTCGGGTAAGTACTATCCGTTTGTTTTTTTTTACCCCTGCATCGGGTTTGTCTCGCGCCGAACGGGGGGGCCTATTGAAAAAAAAAAACCCGTTTCGGCGCGGGACAACCCCTTTAAATAAGTAATGTTACGATAACATGGCAGCAGGTTACCTTTCATCTGTCGCCAACTATGGCTAGCTAACTCCCAGGTTTAATACTTTATGCACAATCGAAGATACAAGAAATGTGGAAAAATCAGTATTGCAGCAAGAAAATAAGTCTTATTAAGAGATAATACAAATAACATAAACAGTCCATTAAGGAACCAATATCTTATTCCTAGTAACACCGTCTACAGTATCTAAACCCAAGTCAATGTTCACTGTCATACTGGTCCATGTATTTATGGTCCTATCATAGTTTGTGGATGCAAGGGCTTGAATTATTCCAATCCTTAACAGTCCTGTTAATTAAGTACTGTCGTCTCTAACAGTGTGTACACTTACAGGAAATTTGAGACTGGCCTCACTTACGCAAGTTGCTTTGGAGCACTGACTCAAGCAATTCAGGCTAGTCCAAAGTCGGGAGCATTCCTTTCCCATGCGTTAATGGGGTTTTGACGATGGTGTTCACGCTTCCTCAAGGATATGATTCATCAAGCGGGATTCCTTTCTTTTGTTCGGTTCCCTACAGTTCAGGTTCCTCTTGCAGCAATTCTCTATTGCTTGTTCAACCCTCGGGGTCCATGGCAAAATCTGCTGTGTGAACATGTCCTTAATGTAAAACTTAGTAATAGTCTTGTGCAATGGATGCCAAGTAGAGATGAGCGAGTATACCCGCTAAAGGCAATTGCTCGAGCGAGCATTGCCTTTAGCGAGTACCTGCCCGCTCGAGACTGAAGGTTCGGGTGCCGGCAGCGGGCAGGGAGCTGCGGGGGAGAGCGGGGAGGAACGGAGGGGAGATCTCTCTCTCCCTCCGCTCCCTCCTGCTGACAGCCGCTACTCACCACTCCCCCACGCCGGCACCCGAACCTTCAGTCTCGAGCGGGCAGGTACTCGGTAAAGGCAATGCTCGCTCGAGCAATTGCCTTTAGCGAGTATACTCGCTCATCTCTAATGCCAAGGCATCTGAAGGGCCCCTTTCTACAGTGGTGGCTGATGCCGCTGTGCTGTAACTTCAGTTGTAAACCTAAATGGGTATGTTCCATGTCAAATTTTTCTATGCAGATTCCGCCTCTAAAGCCACAGCAGAAATCCACGGCCAAGCTGTGTATTTCTGCTGCACAATTGCCCTTCTCTATGTCTCTATGTCTGCAAGTGGATTTACCCTTGTCAATGGACAAATTAACATGTGGAATTAGTGACATTTCACTCCTTTTTTCCCATGGATTGCCATTAGAGATGAGCGAGCGTACTCGCTAAGGCTAACTACTCGAGCGAGTAGTGCCTTAGTCGAGTACCTGCCCGCTCGTCTCTAAAGATTCAGCTGCCGGCGGCGGGCAGGGAGTGGCGGGGGAGAGCGGGGAGGAACGGAGGGGAGATCCCTCTCTCCCCCCCTTGCTCCCCCCCCCTGCTCACCGCCGCAATTCACCTGTCACCCGCGCCGGCAGCTGAATCTTTAGAGACAAGCGGGCAGGTACTCGAATAAGGCACTACTCGCTCGAGTAGTTAGCCTTAGCGAGTATGCTCGCTCATCTCTAATTGCCATGTAATTGGATGGGAGGCATTATTGGTTTGATTTGCCACGGATGTGATGGATTCTGTATCCACCATCCCTCACGCTGATTCTTAGCACAATTAAACAAAACAAAAAAAAAAAGTTATCAAAACTAGTTGCAACATAACAACCAATTTGTTCTTATTTTGCAAAGGAGCATCGAAAAGGAACCTGAATCTAATCCTTTTCTCCATTTATCGCCACCAGTATCTTGTCACAGTTTACAGATTTATATGCACAAAAATGATAGATAATTGTATCCCAATCAGATTTCACAGCTATGGATAATAATTTCCGTTAAAGTATCCCATTCACTTTGATGAGATTATGTATATATTACACTATACATGGCAAATTAACATTTACAGAACGCAACATGCTGCTGCCAGGCTTTATCATCTAATAGAAAGAGGCAGAAGAAATTGATTTCCTATCCACAAGTTTTATATTTCTTCCCAAGATAAGACCTTAAGTATTTCCCTTCTGACTGCCTGCCGCAGGGTATAGAGTGCCTGCACAGAGGGCTGTCTTATCATTTTAAGGATGTCAAAGCATCGCCTCATTGATGTAGCTTGCAGCCCCTCGTGTCAGTTGGGGCCATGCATTTGAACAAATGTATCTAGGGGACATAATTTACAAGAGACACGTCTGTAGGCGTCTGACTAAATGGGCTACATGCTGCTGAGTAAGTAAAATAGGAATCTCGGCAGTCATTTTTTTCTCTGAAAACATAAGATTTTACATGACAAATGAAAATGCCTTATATAATGTTGTACATAATACAATGGTGTGTTCTGGATCAAAAAACATTTTCAAATACAATTCCTATTTTCCGTAGGTGGATTTTGAAAAAATATATGCTTTTCCCTGAAAGGACCATTTTTTATAATTGAGGGCGGCTTCAGAGGAACGTGATTTTGTCATGCTTTGCGGCCGTGAAAATCACGTCTGCAAAACGGGATGAAACAAACCCATTGATTTCAATGGTTTTCTTTTGACTAGCAGGATTCTCCCCCGTTAATACTACATGCGAGAAAAGATAGGGCAGGACCTATCTTCCTGATTTTTATTTTTAACTCGCAGGTTTGAATAGGCCAAAAAAATGTTTTAAATCACTGGTTTATTCGCAAATACGTTCCATAGTAGCGGGCGAATTTGCCCATGCGCCCATGTATTTAAGCCCTGAAATGTATTCATGTGTCTCAGCCAACTTCCCATCAGACAAGCAAGCATGATGCCGCTGGAGGACAGTCTGACAGACAATAACCATATAAACAAACAACTACTATGGCCTCCTGCACACAGGTGGAAATTCCGCAGCGGGATTTCATGCAGAATTTCCGCCTGTGCCCGCAGCTATAGGATTGCATTAGATGATGCAATCCCATGCAGACAGATGTGATTTGACCGCGTGAAAACACATGCGGTAAACAAATCACAGCATGTCCTATTTCATAGAATCATAGACTGGTAGAATTGGAAGGGACCTCCAGGGTCATCGGGTAAAACCTCCTGCTCAGTGCAGGATCACTAAATCATCCCAGACAGATGTCTGTCCTGCCTTTGTTTGAACATTTCCATTGTAGGAGAACTCACCACCTCCTGTGGTAACCTGTTCCACTCATTGAAAAGTTTTTTCTAATATCTAATTTCTCTCTCCTACCTTTTAGTTACAAATGAGAATAGGGCTGATCCCTCTGCAGTGTGACAGCCCCTCAGATATTTGTCTCCTCTCCACCTTCTTTTTTGCAAGCTAAACATTCCCAGATCCTTTAACTGTTTCTCATAGGACATGATTTGCAGACCGCTCACCATCTCGCAGAGGCCCGCACGGAAACGTCAAGGCTGACGCGCCGACTCTGCACTGCGCATGTGCCAGCTGGGCGGCAGCTGGCACATAGCAGAGTGGAGGAGGAGAAGCTGCAGGAGGTGAGCCACAAGGTTTACTGCAGGGGCACGGCTCGCATCCCGCTGTGAGAATTCTCACAGCAGGATCCGACCCGCTGTCTGCAGGAGGCGTATCACAGAAATGTAGCAGGCATAAAACATAACTTTAACTCATCTGCAACATGTGAACATTAAAGTGGTGCAAAAACACATTACATATTTAGTTATTAAAATAGACAGGTAAGCACTATTGGGCATGTTTCAGACATCGTGAACTAGTTTTAGAATTTCAGTTGCAAACTCCGCACAAAGAGTTTGCAACTAAGAAAATCCAACGAACCTCATTCATTCACAGCAGAAAACATTCAGCTACACATTTGAGTCATGTTGCGAATTTTCCAACCTGCAGCATGCTCCATCTGTTCTGGATATGCCATGGAATTTCCCTGCAGATTTCATTTATTTCAATGCCATGAGTGATTTCCACATCAAAAACCAAAGTCTGTGAGGATTTCATTGTAGATTATAGTGTGGAAATGTTGTACTATGTGTGAAAGTGGCATAACTGTAATACACTTGATTATCCTCTGATATACAGGAAAATAAGTTCTAACTTATAAAAATGGGTAAATACAGTATTGTGCAAATGTTTTAGGCAGGTGGAGAAAAAAAATGCTGCCAAGCAAGAATGCTTTCAAAAATAGAAGTGTTAATAGTTTGTTTTTTTTGTCAATTGAAATGGAAAGTGAATGAAGAAAAGAGAAATGTAAATCACATCAATATTTGGTTCCCTGGCCTTCAAAACCGCATCAGTTCTTCTATATACACTTGTACACAGTTTTTGGAGGAACTCAGCCAGGAGGTTGATCCAAACATCTTGGAGAACTAATCACAGATCTACTGTGGATGTAGACTTGCTCAAATCCTTGTGTCTCTTCATATAATCCCTGACAGACTGGATGATGATGAGATCAGGGATCTGTGGGGGCCATGTCATCGATTCCAGGACTCCTTGTTCTTTATGCTGGAGATAGTTGTTAATGACATTGGCTGAATGTTTGGGGTCATTGCCCTGCTGCAGAATAAATTTGAAGCCAATCAGATGCCTTCAATCTTTGAAAAAAAACGTCTTACTCTGCAGATTTTTGTCAGTATTGTATGTATTTGTCTTTAATGGGTACAAATGAGAAGATATGTTAATTCTTTTAATTCAGCAGTTACCTGACTCTTATAGTCGGGTAAACAGCCAAAAAAAATATAATGAATTAAGTTGTATAAGCCATCAATTCTTGGGGGTGAGGGGGGAATAAGGGGGTATAACATAGCTGGTTAGGGAGGTTACTTGCTAGTGCAACATTGGACAGAGCATGGTTGGAATAACATATCTTAGAACCATTGCAGTGGTACAGTACAGGTAGTACAGATAGCTAATAGTACATGTAGTACAGATAGAGAGTATCACAGTACATATAAGGTTAAGGTATATACAATAACAGTATAGTATACAGTATATAGTATAGGCACAGTAGATAACACTACATACATATATCACAGTTAGATAACTGTAGAGTAATGCAGTACAGGTAGATAACAATATAATGTTGTTATCTACCTGTACTACATTACTCTACTGTTATCTACTATTAAGGTAGATATATATATATATATTACAAGTACAATAGACAATAGTACTTATAGTATAGGTCAAAGGACTACCAAGAAGGGAGGCCTGTGGCAGGATCTTTTCTAGACTTACCATGGGGGTGACAACAGTGCTGGCCAGTTCTTCCCTTCTGAACACAATTGGGAAATACTTAAAGAAGGTTTGATTACAGGTCTGTCTTGGCAGCATTCAGCTTTTTGGAACAGACCACATCTGTTTGGTTCCTGTGCTCCAGGGGGCAGCTCTACCTGTTGAGCCTTTTGGACAACTCCCCTGCTGAATCATAGGGTAGTCCTTGTTCCTGTTATTCCAGTTCCTAATTTGCTCCACCCTGCTCCCCTGATTGAACTTCCTATATAAACCTGGCCCTTGCCCTCACTCCTTGTGTGATTCTTGTGCTCCCGGCCAATAGTCAAGCTTCACCTCCTGCCTGATCCACCATACTGCGAATTGATATTACCCATTACCGACTTCTAGTTTTTCTCTGACTAGGCTACGTGCCTGCTCCTTTGTATCGCAACAGATATTACCCGTTACCGACCTATGGCTCTCCTCTGACTACACTATCTGTCCGCTCAGGTTAGAACAAAAGGCTCTGAATCCGCACTGGACCCTTACAACATCTTCGCTTGCTCAATGAAATTTATTAGCAAGTAACTTCGGGAACAAACGCAAGTAGCACTTTTCTATCACTGTGATCATCCAGTGCTGAGTTTTGTGAGAAGATCGTGCAGGATTTTGCCATATGAGCAGTTCCTTACGCACAGTTCAGCAATTCATAGTAACTACAATTTGCTCAGCTACTTTAACCATTTCCAATCCAATTTGTATCCTGGTTTTCCTAGGGGGCTTAGTCTTTTTCTGCCGTTATACAACGGGGCTATATGCTGGCTAAAGCCAGTACTGCATGAGGTGACACATTGGATAGTCTCTGACAGCAGAGAGGCTGGCAATATACAGTAAGAGAACCCCGACGGACGTCTTCCAACATCGTAGCTGTACAGCCTTAAATCATAATTTCTTCAGACAGCAGACAGTGGATTGGAAAGGGTTAATTTGTGGCAGCCTTTGGGACTCTTTTTTCTTCCTTGAGCCCAGGTGAAAAATTACTGTTTCACTGCACAGACTTCCATTTCCCTGCAGAGTTTTATCCACATTGGGACCATCCCCAATATGGGGCATAATCATACATACGCCCTGTATGATTACGCTCCTCTACTCAGTAGTCATGGCAGTGTAACAGGATTGTGGTGCTATGCAAGAGTTCAGGATACAACAGAGAACATGAAGGTACAAAGACACAATTTCAAGTATTTACTATTGGATACTACAAAAATTCAAAACAGTTTGACTGGGAAGAACTAACAGGGTTATATAACAATCTATCGGAAGTAGAATACTCCCCAAGCAGAAGCGAACACTACACTCTATTGGTTATAACAACTCAACGTTTCGCTCTTTTACCAATACAGTATAATTTCTCTTTGTATAGTCCTTCAATGTTGTTAATAACAAACCAAAGAAATCCAAGTCCACTCAATCCTTAGAATCTAATTATACAGCTTCTATTAATGGTCTGGGTACCCCACATTTCTTGAGGAGTATTCTCCACTACACAACAGGATGAACAATGGCAGCAAACGTCTCCAATTTAAAATAATGGTGGCCGAATGCTTCAAAGTTAAAGTTTAGTCCTAGCTGTTCTTAAATGTGCACACTGTACTTCTGTCTAAGAGACTGGTCTCTACTTACAATTCTTATTTAAGTTCAGCCACAGCTTGGTAAAGTCTGGCAATGCTGTACTTGAAGATTCCTGACAGTGGTCTATGGCAGAGGCGTAACTTGAAGCTCCTGGGCCCCAATGGAGAACATGTAACAGGGCCCTCAACTATAATGCTTTATTCATACTACTGGGCTCCCTATATGGAGAAGAGAGGCCTTATGGGCCCCCCAAGGCTCCTGGGCCCGGGTGCAACCGCATCCCCTGCACCCTCTATAATTACGCCAGTGGTCTATGGTATAGCTGCTTCCGAGCCACTGAAGACATGTTGCTATAAGTTCTTCTCACTGCACATCACTTCCTTGCACTCAGCGGCACTTTCTCAGTCTACATGTCTGTCTCTTTCTTGCAGCGGGGTCTAAGACTCTCTTTGCTCTGCTATGCTAGGCAGAAGGCTCTGTCAGACCTCTTTGTTATTTTCATGTTATTATGTTTCTATGCTACTAAACAAGACATTGGCCTAGACTATTTAGTTAGGTGAAATAATTAGAATGTTAGCAGAGCAGAGAGAGTCTTAGAAAAAAGAGATATACAAGGGATAAAAACATATTAGATACCTGATCTATTATTACACAAGAGAAAAAAAAAATATTTGACACCTGTCTATTTTTAGACTTCAGGTCTATTTTTGTCTAAGTCTACTGGATCCCTTCCAATGATTGGGAGTAAATGTATCTGAATGGTATACGCGCTCATTAATGTACATTGGACGTTTTCTGGCGTCCACTGCGTGCTGTATTCTATTCAGTAAAGGAGAGTTGACACCCTTTGGTGCCTAACTGTGAGTGATAGCTCACTAAATAATAGTCTTGTTTTATTGGGTTTTCCTGTATCATAAAAAGTGGTTCCTGATGAGTTGAATCAAACAACAGAAACGCGTCGAACCGAACCAAAAATTAGGGTGCATAGACCCAAGAACCAAAAATGATTGTGCATAAACCCAAATCATTAGATCTTGATGAAGGATCCCATTGAAAAACCCATGGCTATAAACCCACTTGGGCTGAATAATATATTACTGCAGCGCAGCAAAACACTTAATACATCAGAGTGGAATTAGCTGTAAAAATGAGCACTAGAGTTGAGCAAACGTTCTCTTCCGAGCTTGATGCTTGTTCGAGTATTAGCGTACTCGATGGTGCCCACCACTGACAGGTCAGATTTGACCCCTCCCAGCTGCAACGCTGCATACGTCAACGGTAGTTTGTGGCTGGCTTGGCAGAGGGGAGAGAGAGAGAGAGAGAGAGAGAGAGAAAAAAAAGCTCGGCAACTAGCGGGTCCCATACAAAAATGCTCGAGTCTCCTATTGAATTTTTTGGCTGGCAGGCAGAGAGGGAGAGGGAGAGAACACACGAACCACAAAAAAAAAGCTCGGGATCTGGCGTCCCACGTATAAAAATGCTCGAGTCTCCCATTGTAGTCAATGGGGTTCGTTACTTGAATAGAGCTCTCGAATTTTACGAAAAGCTCGACTCGAATAACGAGGACCCGAGCATTTGGGTGCTTGCTCATCTTTAATGAGCACACCATTGTGAAGTATAAGTGGGCAGTAATATAGGTGAATGATCTAACCAGAGGACTAGGTAGATAATACCTATAAATCCCCATAGTCACCTGTTTGTACAGTGTGTGTATACACATAAGCACATAGCTCAGAAAAGTATACTATACTATCTATATTGAGACAGTACATGGTTTGATTTTAGGTACATCTTGATCAAATACTACAAGTATACACAATACATGTATCTGATCAGATGTATTGTTGTCATTGGACTGCGCTATATGTTTTGTTTCATAGTGTTTTGTATGTCTAGAGAATTTTTATCATGTTTAAAACAATAAAAGTTAAGTTTTAAAGTTTTTGAAGAAATCAGAACAGTGAAGGTTAGATAGTGGATAAGAGATTTTCTCTGCCTCGGGGAATAATAGTACTTACAGTACAGGTAGATAACAGTAATATCTAACAGTACAGGCAGATAACAGTAATTCTCTATTGGGTAGAAAATAGTAGTAATAGTACAAGAAGTCCAGGTAGGTAGGAATTAGAGTTGAGCGAACATACTCTGCCGAGCTTGATGCTCGTTCGAGTATTAGCGCACTCGATGGTGCTCGTTACTCGAATAAGCATCAAGCCGTGTTCGACCCCGGCAGGAGGGGGGAGAGAGGGGGAGAGAGGGGAGAGGGGGAGAGAGGGGAGAGAGGGGAGAGGGGGAGAGAGGAAGAGAGGAAGAGAGGGGAGAGGGGAGAGGGAGAGAGGGGAGAGGGGGGAGAGAGAGAGAATGGGGTTAGTTACTCGAGTAGAGCTTTCGAATTTTACGAAAAGTTCGACTCGAATAACGCGGACCCGAACATTTGGGTGCTCGCTCATCTCTAGTAGGAATGCAATACAGCACATATAGATGTTTCCTTTGTTTAAACTAACTTGTTTACTGTACTGTGCTTATAAACTTGTTACAAATGTTTCTTTTACAACCCAGGAGATGCTGGCATTGTACAAGCAACAATCTATAATTTGATATAGGAATTAATGTTCTCGATTCTATAATAAAATCTGCGAATTATACAGGAAAAGTACACTCTAACAAATTCACACTCTCTATAAAAGTGAAATAGTGGCTCGTTCCCTCCATACTTCTCTGTGGCACTGGAATATTTATAGTAATAAACTGATATACATTTGACCTTAAGACATTGAGATTTTCTCCGTAATTTGCTTTCCTGGGTGCAGGGGGCGGCCTGCTTTCTGCTCTGTAAATTGCTTTCCGGATTCCTTTAGTTTTGGTCGGGCAGCATTAGATTTATATTATGGCATTTAGTATTGTATTATTTTGATTTGTTGTTGCATGTCCGGAGACTTTTAACTGCTTATTTCTCTTTTTTTTTGGAAGACGGTTGTTTATCACATCTTGCAGGATACTCTGTATAGGCGAAGGTAACCTTCATCTTCCGTCTCGTACAATAAATACCAGTTTATAGCAGTTGAATATGTTGTTTCACTTCACAAATCACAAGAACAAAGCATATGTATACACTGGCTTTGTCTTCAGGGGCAAGCTGTTATTCTCAGCTGTGTTTAGGGACTCCTGTCCTGTTTAATGGAAATCCGCAGTAGATCTAGCAATGTGAATAGACAGGTTTTCATACGCTGATGCGCTTGATGTATTTACTGCTATTTAATGCTCGTCACTGATATTTCATTGTCACTATTCCTTCCATTATTCTCTGTGCCGCCTTAATCTTGTTTGGAAGTTTTTATATCTCAGAAACTCTGTTGACAGCAGTTCCGTTAAATAGAATGAATCTTCTGCCAGAAGGCTTTCCAAGATACAGAAATTTCCAATTATCCTATTCAATTCTATGGGCCTCAAAGAGATGACAAAACCTTTTGTCAATAATTAAATTTTGTTCATTCATGCATTCAAAGGGGGGGGGGGGGGTTGAATTAGGCAGCTGCTGTTTGTTAGAAGGGCTACCTGACAATAAACTGGTGACGCAATTTTCCACTACTGGGCTGCTCAGTGACCAGCTGCAACTTGTGGGGGAGAACAGCAGCAAGTGTTCAGTGTCCCACCATATAATGTAGCATTATATAGTGACCATGGTGCTATATAGAATCCTTTAAATAAGACCCTCTCTTTAGCCACTAGTGTTGGGTGAACTGAATTGTTGGGTTCCGCTGCCAAAAGTCCAGTGAGTGGAAGGCGTTTATTTCCAACTGTGGCAGACAGGGGTTCCTATTACTAAGTGGGGCCAGAGGAGGGTGTGGTGTCTTACTGTTAAAGGGGTTATCTCTCACAACAGACGTTTATCACCTACACATTATATAGGTGATAAAAGCCTGATCGGTGACCATCTCACTGCTAAGTCTCCCACCGATCCCAAGAATGGGGGTCCCTTGTCACCCTTTTCTTGCCAACGCAGGGTCACTGAACCAACCTAGAGTGATGTCACATT
This sequence comes from Eleutherodactylus coqui, assembly GCF_035609145.1. Classification (NCBI taxonomy): domain Eukaryota; kingdom Metazoa; phylum Chordata; class Amphibia; order Anura; family Eleutherodactylidae; genus Eleutherodactylus; species Eleutherodactylus coqui. The sequence goes on from NC_089843.1 coordinate 82,810,647, forward strand.
GAGTGGAGCCATGGCCATGTATGCACTCCACTGGTCCATTATTTGCAGTGGGGTTGATGGTTGGCTATTTCCATCAGCTTCATTGATTTCCACAGCTCCTTTAAATGTGGCATCACTACAGGTCAGTTCAGTGATCCCGCAGTGACAAGATGATAGGAACATGGAACCCTGTTATCAGGATCAGTAGGGTCTCAGTAGTGAGACCCTCACAGATCAGACTTTTATCTCCTATGCTATGGTCAGATGATAAAAGTCTGTGATAAGACAGCTCTTAAGTGGAGCCACATAGGGGGTCTTATTCTTAACTGGGACAGACAAAGGGTGCTATTAATAAGTGGAACTACTGATAGGGTCACTGTTAATAAGTGGGACACACTGAAAAGTTCAATAGGGGTTACAGCAGAAGGCTAGAGAAAGTGTGTAGAGGCAAGTCATGTCTGGAAGACTTCTCAGTGGTAGTCTGGGCCCAGAGACGAGAAAAACGAATATGGCTAACTCCAAAAAGATACAAGATCATCTGTGATTAATGGTGGTAACTGCACTGTAATCACTATCACTGTGTAGAGCGAGTATTTTAGTACATTATATGGTAACACAGACCGCGTACATAATATAAACTTATAGCTCTTTTCTATTATCATTGGAAAATATTTTCCAATCAGAATTATCCAATTTGTCATAAATATGTGTTAAAAGATGGCGACTGACTGCTGCTCACCAGGCACTGGATGCTGCATCATCCCTTCCATTTCTAAACAGGTGCAACATACTTAGCATCCAGTATAAGTATAAACCTCGCAAGTTCTCTTAATTAATTTCTGTGGTTCATCAGATGAAGGACAGAGATACTATCAGGCTTAGAAGGTCTCAGTTAAAGGGGTTGTCCCGAGGCAGCAAGTGGGTCTATACACTTCTGTATGGCCATAATAATGCACTTTGTAATGTACATTGTGCATTAATTATGAGCCATACAGAAGTTATAAAAAGTTTTATACTTACCTGCTCCGTTGCTAGCGTCCTCGTCTCCATGGTGCCGACTAATTTTCGCCCTCCGATGGCCAAATTAGCCGCGCTTGCGCAGTCCGGGTCTTCTTCTTTTATGAATGGGATCGCTCGTGCAGGATGCCGGCTCCGTGTAGCTCCGCCCCGTCACGTGCCGATTCCAGCCAATCAGGAGGCTGGAATCGGCAATGGACCGCACAGAAGCCCTGCGGTCCATGAAGACAGAGGATCCCGGCGGCCATCTTCAGCAGGTGAGTATGAAGACGCCGGACCGCCGGGATTCAGGTAAGCGCTGTGCGGGTGGTTTTTTTAACCCCTGCATCGGGGTTGTCTCGCGCCGAACGGGGGGGGGGGTTTAAAAAAAAAAAAAACCCGTTTCGGCACGGGACAACCCCTTTAAGCCATTAGCTTCAGGTCGTGATTGCATTTTTTCTTAGTTCCTATTCACAAACTTTGAAATTCTCATCCTAGGTGTTACATTGTTATTTTAACTAGTGATAAGTTATATTGTCACACTCTAATTTATGTTCTATTGTAGTATTACAATGAATTATTGCAATTATGTATGTATTTTATAGGTGTGTTCAATGTCATAGGCCTTAAAGGGATTGTCTAGGGTTAGAAAAACAGCGCCATTGTTGTCTGTGGGCTGTGTCTAGTATTGCAGCTCAGCTCCCATTCACTACAATGGAACAGAGCTGCAATACCACTAACAACTCTATGGATGAGGGTGTTGCTGTGTTTAGTAAACACAGCACAGGGATATGCAAATCAGCCATGGGCCCACTCTTTCATGTTTATCCCGTCTTATTATTCTAGAATATGCTGCAATAAAAATGAATAAAGATTTGGTGAGTGCCATAGATTTAGGCTCCCTGCACATGGGCGGGTCAGACCCCACATGCGGGATTCCCGCAGCGAAGTTCGGCCCGGTCCCCGGCTGGTGACCCCCAGCATACCTCTCTGCTGTCTTCTCCTCTGCTGCTAATGTGCCGGCCGGCGTACATGCACAATAGAGGTGATGACACTGCTGCCACCACCATCCTGCAATGGTGATTGCAGAATAGCCGCAGGATGGATGGCTTCCATTGACTTCAATGGAAGCCGGCCGTGTGTAGCCCGCACAAAATTGCAGCATGCTGAGATTTCTCTCCCATGAGCGGAAAAACGCAATTGATTTCTGCTCGCGGGCAGGAAATCTGTATTGCCATAACTTGCTATTGGCTGGATTTGCTGCAGAATTCGGAGGTGGATTCCTACTCTGGATTTCATAATGCAAATCCGCCCGTGTGCAGGAGGCCTTAAACTTCTAAATGTGATCCTACATCTGTTATTTCACATATCTACATATTAGTCCTAAAAGGATTCAGGGTTATGCAAACATGCCCACAATGGGTAGTTGGAACATAAAAATGTTCTGCAAATGGGAAATAAAAAATTTGGAATAGAGATAGATGGATAGATAGATAGATATGTCACTGTAAGGCCTCCTTCCCACGAGCGTGACGGGCTCCGCCGCGTAATATTCCGCAGTGAAGCCCGTCACGGCGCCCCCCAGAGACCCCATACTTACCAGCGGAAGATCGCGTGAAGACGCTTCCCCGCCCACCGCCGTCGCGTCATGTGACACGCGCACCGCGTCATATGACGCGCGGCGGTAGGCGGGGAAGCGTTTTTTCACGCTATCTTCCGCTGGTTGCAGCGGGAGATAGCATGAACGGACGGCTTCCATTGACTGCAATGGAAGCCGTCAGCGCGTACACCCGCAGCAAATAGAGCACGCTGCGGGTGAGGACGGGAGATTTCACGGTGCGTAATTCCGCGGTGGAATTACGCATCGTGAGCATTGTGCTATTAGGTTCAATAGAACCTAATAGCAGGGGGCAACGCAGCGGATTTTTGCCGCGGATTTACGCGGCGTAAATCCGTTCGTGGGAAGGAGGCCTAAGAGCCATATTTCAGGAAAATGGTTGGTAGAGAAGAGGTTTTTACACAGTTTTGAAGCTTGCTGATTATTACTAATGTAAAGTGATAATATTGCTGTTTTATAACTTCCTATTTTGATCAATCAGGACATCACTTGACAGCAAATCATCATGACATCCATCCACAGGTATTAGGTATTATTCTCTTCACCATTCTCCACATTGTTGCTCCACTTCCACCAACCTGAACTGTTGAGACGTAACAGGAAGGGTTCATCGATTCATGCTGCCTGCACCAAATTCTGACTTTCCCATCAGCACAATGCAATAGGAATCTGGATTCATCTGACCAGACCAGACCAACTGGACATGTTAATTGGAGCGCTGGTATTATAATTAGCAGCAATTTGCTTATCTATACACTGCCTATTTCTCGAAATGATTCTTGGCATCCTCTTCTTCCCCCTTTCACCCACAAGTTTTTACATCCACAGAATCCCCTTTCGCTGGATGATTTTCCACAATCACACCATTCTCAGTATACTCTCAGCACCATTGTATGAGAAAACCCCATAACGTTGGCAATGTATGAAACCCTGGCCAGGGTAGTCTAGCACTGATGAGCAGGTTTCGTTCAAAGTTCCTCAACTTGCTGGATTTTCCCATCTAATGTGGATTCACTTTGAGACTGACCCACAGAGAACTTGCTCACTTGATTTTATGCTGCAGTCTGGGTTACGTGTCTAATTTGCATAGAGGGAAGCTCCAATTCTGTAAGGGTGGCTGTCTCTTATAGGGTGACCATTAGTATACTCTATGTACATCCTACAACATAGTATGCCCCTCAGGCAAATAGGATTACAGAGCACAGTACTCGTATTTATTATTTTCTATATTTGGTACATATTAATAAGGAAAAGAATGCTAAATACGAGAATTTTTATGAAACCATAAAAACCAAATAAACCTACACAGATAATAGCCCAATAAGGAGAACAGGCATTTGTGTTTATCCCTTAAGCATCTTTCAGGGGATACTGGAAGAGTAGTATAATACATGTATGGGGACTGCTCTTATTTTAGTAATATCACAGCACGCTGCAAGCATTACAAATTTATGTTTTAGACACATTGTTTCACGAGTTCTATTAAAATAATCTTCTATTTCCAGAATGATACCGGGGAACTGTCTGCTCTCTGGGCCTTGTTATATTCACTTCAGTGGATCACTGCATCTTTCTGCCATGAAAAGGCAACATTAAAGCAGCCTGTATTAGGCATTTGTCAACACAAGTCATAAAACTGCCATATTATAAAGGAAAGCGTGTCCACCATTATGTTATTACAAATATATCACATAATAGAGGGTAGAAACCAGAGTTTCAATCTATTTACTCGAAATGTACAAAGGCAGCCTTGTAAGATTCCGCCATTTATAGCACTTTACAGACGTAGGACCGTTAACGCATCTAATGTCAGCAGGATATTGAATAATAATGCTACGTTTACATATAGCGGAAATGCAGCATAAACTATGGACGATAGGCTGATCGCTCAGTGTAAATAGCAGACGTTCAGTACTGAACGGTCGCTATGTTAAGGCAATGGAGAGGGGCCAGGGGGAGCAAGGAGAGAAATCTCCTGCAGCCACCCCACTGTGAGCCAGTGAAACTAGCTCCCATGCAAGTGCACAGTATGTGTGGGGACGAGTGTTGGGCATCGTTTGCCCAACACTCGTCCCATCTAAATGGGGCTTAAGTGACCCTTTTGGACTCACCTTGATGTCTGCATTGATTATTAATAAAATATGGACTGATCAAACAAATCACAGAAAAAGGACATATCAATTTAAAAAAATCACTGCCAGCCACCATACTTACTGGTATACTTCTACAATTGTACAAGGGCAGGTGTAGAACTAGATCCCTCAGCATACAGACAGCCAGCTTGTTCTATGGAGGAGCCACCGCACAGGTGAAGTTACTGATGACCAACCACTCACACACCTCCTTATACTAAAGGGGGGCGGCTGCTTAGTATTATACTTGCAGTAAGATAAAGCATGCAAAGGGTGTTGGACCATACATGTAGTGCACCATGCAGCCTTGCAACCTATTAATGACGCTACATACGATTCAGCCCGGTGGGTTGCCCTGTACCTCAGAAGTAAACCATCATTAGTTAATATTTTGGCCAAAAAACAGAAACCCACAATGTCATTTTTGCAGCAAGCAGTCTGTCTTTAACTGCTGGCGAAGCCCAGGGTTTCAGTGCCAGTGTGGTATACTTTATGTGCGTTTCAACCTGCCAGGCTCAAGCATATGTGCCGTCACTAATAGGTTGTAAGTCTGCATGGTGCACTACACGCATCATTTGGTCTGGCACCCTTTGTAGGCTTTATCCATGTGCAAGTATTATACTAAGCAGCCATCCCCCTCCGCAATATGTGGCAGGGTGTGAGTAGTTGGTCATTAGTATTTTCCACCTGTGCAATGCTCCTACATATAACAATATGTCTGTCTGCATGTTTTTGAGGAATGTGGTTCTGCAACTGTCCTTGGAATTTTTATTAGGCGCAATATCCACTTGCACGCACGGATTCCACTGCTGAATCCTGCCCGCGGACATGGAGAGGAAAAGACATTTTCTTACCTCTACGGATCCAGTGCAGGTCTCCTCTGTCATGGCCGGTTCTTCTTTCTCCAGCGTGGCGGATATGTTGCACCTGGCGCATGTGCAGTGCTCTTTTTTTTTTCTTCAAATCTCCTGCTTTCCCGCGGATCCTTGGCCTGTCCATAGTGACAGCTGCGGGCTGTCCGCGGATCAGACAGCTTCCATTAACTTCAATGGAAGCCGTCCTTGCAGGATCCGCAGGAAAATGGAGCATGCTGCGATTTCTTCCCGCGCGTGCGATCTGCATTTTCGTGCTTTATACTGTCCTGCAGACGCTAATGCATCCCTATGGGAGGCTTGATTTGCAGATCTCCTGCACGGGTTCCGCAAATCAAATCCACTTGTGGACATTGGGCCTTAGGCCGCCTGCATACGAGCGGGTCGGATCCGGCAGCGAGAATTCTCGCCGCGCGATCCGACCCGAGCGCCTGCAGGGACGAGCGCGTACTCACCCGCACCTAGCGGCCCCGGCTCTTTCAAATTAGGACATGCCGCGGTTTGTTTGCCGCGCGATATTTCGCGCGGCCAAACCGCGGCCGTCTGCATAGGAGTGCGTATTTTAATGCACTCCTATGCAAACTTTCAGCGGCGGAAATCCCGCGGCGGGATTTCCGCTCGTGTGCAGGCGGCTTTAGTATTACAGTATATCCGCAGGCAGTGATTTTTCTGATTGTAATCAAAGTTTCCATTATAGACAAACACAAACTAACTAAACTAATAACTCACAAACAGTTGTCCCGTTCATGTCTTTTATTGCGCACACTGAATAGACATCCACAGTGCAGAAAGAAAAAGTAAGGCCCCCTGCACACGGGCGGAAATTCCACAGCGGGATTTCACGCAGAATCTCCGCCCGTGGAAGCTGCCATTGGATTGTGTTAGAAAACACAATCCTATGCAGACGGCTGCGATTTAGGCAGGCAGTAGACTTCACCATTGGATCGCGGGCTTCTCGCTCAGCGCTTAATAATCTGTGGTGGTGCACCGTCAATGTAGGCAGACCATGCCAGTGCTATGAGACCCATGGGATAGGGGGGGGGGCCTGGGGTTAAATGGCCATGTCAAACCGCTGGTCGCATCCTCCTTCCCCGGAACATCCAGCCAGAAGTAGCACAAGTCTGTCTCACTTACAGTCTAGCAGGTAAGGAACTTTCTCTCAGTCAGTGTAGAGGTTGCACCTTCCACCTCTCTCGGCAGTACTACACTGAGAGCAGGAAAGAGGGGGAGAAGCAGCCTGCACTGATTGCGAAAAATATCCCGACCTGCTAGAGTGTATGTGATACAGGCTTGTGCCGCTGGCCAGATATTCAGGAGAAGGAAGACACATAAAAGGGGCTAAAAGCTTCAGGAGCCCGCAGAGGTGACACCATTACTTTGTAGTGCTAAAAATGGAAACCAGGACTTCTAGGACCACACCACAAAGGGGATTCTTAGATTTTGAGGGTCACAGAGGGAACCAATAGACTTTGTGGGGCCATAGAAGGGACCCTAGCACTTTTGGGGCTGCAAATGTGACTACAACACTTTGTGTTCCCACAGAGAGGACCCCAGGATTTTCTAGGGCCACAGAGGAGACATCAGGACTTTGTTGGGCCATAGAGAGGACATCAGTATTTTGTAGAGCCACAGAGAGGATACCAGGATTTTTCTGGAGCCACACAGGGGACTCCAGGATTTTGTGTAGCCAAATAGAGAACACCAGGACTTTATGGGGCTACAGAGGGGATACCAGGACTTTGTTTGGCCACAGAGAGGACATTACCATTTTGTAGAGTCACAGAGAGGATACCAGGATTTTTGTGGGGCCACAGAGGGGACTACAGGACTTTGTGGGACTTCAGAAGAAACGCCAGGACTTTATGGGTCCACAGAGGGGATACCAGGACTTTATGGGGCAGTGAGAGGTTTATTTGGCATAGTGGTAAGATATGTAGAGTTTGCAGAGACAAGTTGTGTCTGGAGGACATCTTCATGGCCCAGATAAGGAACAAAAATGAAAACGCACATCACCAATCAGAAATCAGAGGACATGTTACCTGTGGTGACTGGAGGTAACTTCTCTGTAATCACTGTGTAGGGCTGTTATCTCACTATTAAACAGTGACTGGTTTATTTAAAGCTGGGTTGCTGTATCTAAGGCCATCACATTATAGATATGCTGTCGCTAATATAATATTGTTGTTTTTTTTTTTTGAAGGGGGCCCAATTCTAAGTTTTGCTGTGTGGCCCCATGAGTTCTATATATACCCCTAATGATAGTCAAGATAGTGCTAGAATAATAAAAGACTTTTCTGGATTACTTCATGATTTCAATGTCCAGTTATACAATTTTATGACCTTCCATATCATAACCTCCCTTTACGAAAATTCCAAATGACTAGACCAGTGTATTACGATTCATGGTCCAAATTTACCACATAATATAAGTGTATTCAGTGTGGTACATATAAAATTGTAAGGCTTTCACTATGCAGAATAATTGGGATTCTTTCTATTACTTTCACTGAGTTTTCTAATGTAAAAATTAAAAAAATCTACCAAATTATCAGCAACTAAAGGACTTCAGGGATGTGAAGGGATTACATCTAAATGAAGATGAATGAGTTTCCAATAATGAATACTCACCTTGAGGGTATCGGCCTAGCAGAAAAGACCCAAAGGAGTGATGAGATAATTAAGAATAGTTTTATATGGTCTGTCAAGTACTGGACCCATTCATACAAAGCTGCCCTGCAATTTATGCATAGCCTCAGTTATGGTTGGTTTAATCAATGAGGATAATTAAAACTGTGGTTATATTTTTAGTCATTGTCTGCTGGGAGAAAAGGGCATTCAGTGCTTCTTTAGGAAAATGTAAAAGTATAGTAGTGGAAAATGGAGAATGGAGAGTACGGAAGATGAACTGGAAAAATCATTAATGCACACATGAGGTTATCAACATTTTCCAAAGCATAATTGTACTTTTCAAACTGCAAACTTCTTTTAAAGCTTATCTGTAGTTATCCAAGTAAAATATGTGTGTTGTTTAGTAGTTTCATTCACTTGCAGACTTCACACTCAATATATTTCAGTATAGGGGAGAGCACAGAGAGAGTTGATTTATTGCTCTTTTCTTCTTCCTTGTTGAGACAGAAATAGAACTCTATAGATAAGGTAACAAGAAAATCTTAGCCAAAGAGAGAATTACAAATTATATATGTGTATTCAAAAGGAATTTAAAGGTTAATAAAGTCCTGTGATCACAGCAGCATCAGCACTTCCTCAACAAAGAGTCTCTGCTATATGTATAACATGACAGACTAGGACTTTTAAGACTTGGCAGACTTAACGACTTCCTGTTAGGGAATTAGGAAGAAGGAGTGATCTGTAAGACAAACAGCTGGTTTTTGAAAGAAAGGGCTGTGCAATTCTTCTGTCCAAATGTATATGAGTACTGTGAAATGTTTATTTTGGACTGCAAAATGCAAGAAACTTTAAGATGAATATAGTAACATAGTATATAAGGCCGAAAAAAGATATATGTCCATCCAGTTCAGCGTATTACGACCCCTCAATGTTGATCCAGTCAGACTCCTAGGAGAATCTACGACAACCATATTTCATAACATGATTTTATCTACCAAACATGGTATAGGAGAAATTGTTAACTCAGTTAATATCCATTTAGGCCTGAGCCTAAGGTCGCACACAAAGATGGAGGTGGATGCATGTGTGGCTTGGGATTTCCAAATGAGCAATAGACCTTTCTTTGCTGAAAACAATATGGAATTTATTGAAGGCAGTGCATCTTTACATAGGGAAAACCATGGGGAAATCCACAAACACATTCTCTGCACTGTCTGTTGATCAAATACCCCATGATAGCTGTGTGTAACCCTTTATATTAGTGGAAACTCCCACAATCCTTTTCAGGATCTCTCTATAAAATCACTGAATTGCTCTAGGTCTGCTTATTAGGGCGGTTTCAGACGGCTGTATGTGCAACTTCGCTTGCCAGAGCCTTTTTTTCTCCTTCTCAGGCTTTTGAAACTCCGCGCCAGAACACGGGAGTTTGAAGAAAATAGTGGGAAGATAGATCCTGCCCTGTCTTTCCTGCACGTAATATTAATTATGTGCGGAAAGGATAGGGCAAGGCCCATATTTTCTCGCCTGTACAATTAATGGGCGAGAATCCTGATTGTGAAAATGAAACCACGGAAATCAATTGAAATCACTGGTGTCGATAATCACGGCCGCATAACAAGACTAAAACACATTCATGTGTTTAACCCTTTCTAATCCACTGTCTGACGTCTCAAGACATTATGATTTAAGGCTGTACAGCTCCGATGTTGAAAGACGTCGGTCCTGGTTCTCTTTCTGGATATTGCCAGCCTCTCTGCTGTCGGAGCCTATCCATGTAACCTCATCCAGTACTGGCTTCAGCCAGAAGATAGCGCCATTGTATAACAGCAGAAAAAGAGTAAGCCTCCTAGGAAAACTAGGATGCAAATTGGATTGGAAAGGGTTAAGCCCTCATAATTTCAGAGCAGGCATCCTGCTGCAGCTTCACCAGTGCAGGTAAGTGATATTATCACACAAAACAAAACATATTGACACATTGTCTTTGGAGCATTTCCTCAGTTGTTATATATGATTTCCAGATGACAAAACCCCAAAAGAAAGGAATAGGGCTATAGGTGGCCAGCCTAATGAGAAAATCAAGGAAATAGAAGCATTCATACCCATTCACACAGAAGTTTTGTCTAAACAGGGTAACTCGGGTACCACAACTAAGTTTACAAACAGAACACCAATAATAAACAGAAGAAACAATTTACTTCCTCACAATGCGTTGGTCCTGGCATCATCTCCTCACTCTGGAGACATGATTATTTCCAGTCTACACTTGACAGATACCTATAACCTCATTTTCTGTAAAATGCTGCATAGTGCTGATTAGACCATCTCTTGCCAAAAATAAAAAAAAATGGCATGTTGCATATTTTTGGTTTCTGTATAGTTGAGAAATTTTGGTATAGCAGGAGCCTAGCTAGGGATATTGGCATGTTCCTCAGTTACTGTGTGCCGGGGAAGACACCAACAAGCCTTGGCCAAAGTATTTAGATAGAAGACTAAGGCAGGAAACTGAATCATTGCCCCTGGTGTCAGAAAACCTGGTTATGGTTCAAAACCTAGTGTTACGTTTGTGTGGACAACTGAGCATCGGCTTACATGAACATTACCCAAAAACATGAGTTAGGGACAACTGACCCGGTGCTGCAGGGAAGATGGCTTGGCCCTACCTACAAGCAGAGTGATCGTCTCAATAAAGGCGGCTCCACACTGGAACCTTTGTCCTGCTATCCCTGAAAGGGTGACACTCAAAACCAGGTAGAACTGGCACATTAAATGCACAAACTCACTTACCACACAACCTTGCACACTAAAGCAGATGGTAAAGCTAAATATACAAGTGAGGGATTAGTTCGTACATTGGCCAATGAACCTAAGTTGCAAGGCCTCCACAAGGCTCCTCGTGTCTTGCAGTTCCTACTCTAGCAAGACACTAAACAGGCAGCACAGGACGCTACACACACACCGCAAGCTGCAAGCTGTCCAGACGCTACTCACACAGCAAGCTGAGCAGACACTAGACACACCGCAAGTTGCAAGCTGACCAGACACTACTCACACAGCAGACAAGACTGAGGAAATACAGCTTCCTCTTTGCAGAGGGGCTGGGGTATAAATCTACACCCAGACCCAGGGGATTGGCTGACATAACCAACCACACCCAGCCAGCTTAATTAACTCTCACCTGTGCAGGTGTGCTCCTGGAACCCTGTAGAAGAACAAACTCAAGCAGCACAACTGAACACCTAGCTATGGTTCTGCTACACAACATTTTGTAAGTTGCACCAGTATAGGACCAATGATTTCTATTCGTGTATGTTAGGATTTGTTGTGTAGGAATAAGCCGTTCATTTTTTTTTAAAAGTAGGACACAATTTATAGGATTTATGGAGTTCAGAGATAAATCAAATCAGGATCACTGGAGCAAGAACGCAGAGTTTAGGTCTCAAACAGGATAAGCAACCAAAAATCCAAATGTAATTGAAATAAACAAGACAAAACATTTCTGACTAGTGAGCTGAAAATATAATGAAAGTATTTCCCAGCATAGATCACTTGTTATTGATGGGATGAAATCCTCCCCACTCCCACATACAAAGCACAGCACAATGAGACTTTTAATTTCATCATAGGCAGATAGTAACATTGTTTGTACGTATTATACGGTTAACTTACTTTGTTATATAATAGGATTTGGGACATAAAAAGAAATTACACACTTGGGTCTAATGTTACCGTTGTCTTCCAGAAAAGGTGAACAAGGCATTACGCCGAAACGCGTTCTTTGGATTATGTACCTGATTATACAAGCATGAAATTGAAATAAAAGCAAAGAAAAATCATCTCAGGTGTCCGTATTCCCATGTATCCACTATCACTTCCAGAAAAGGGGAAGATCTTCCTGACACGCGGAAGAGCTGGAAATTCTTTTGGGTGCCTCACATACTCCCCATTCACCCCATTCCTGTGCTTCCCTCTGCTCTTGGGGGCTGCTGCAGACAACAACATCAGGGCATTGCCTGCAGTGCTACCCTGGAGCACAGAGGAGTACGGCATTGGGAAAGGTTAGTTTCTGAACATCTGAGGTCTATAAAGGGGTATTTTGGGGTCTGGGATTTGTATATAAAGGAACCTGTTCTGATGGTATATATATGTTAGGGGGTGTGGTCCAGGGTCTGTAAATAGGTAGTTCTGTATAGGCAGGGGGTCTGGTCTTGAGTTTGTAAGAAGGAGGGTCTAGAGTCTGTAAACAGGGGGTCTGAGCTGGGGTCTGTAAAGAGTGTAGTCTGGCCTGGGGTATGTAAACAAAAGGAGTCTGTTCTGGGGTCTGTAAATATGAGGAGAATGGTCTGGGATCTGTAAGTAGGTTATTCTGGTTTGAGGTCACTAAATTGGAGAAGAATAGTCTGGTGTCTATAAATAAAAAGTCTACTGTAGTGTCTGTATTTTTTAGGACATCACTTGTTGCTGGGGTCACTCACTTTATTTTGCTGATGACCTGTTGGTCCATGTTAAAGGGGTTGTACCAAGTTTGACTTGCATCACCTATCTACAGGATAAGGGATAAACGTCTGATCTGTGGGGGTCTCACAGCTAAGACCCCCACCAATCTGGAGAATGGGGTTCCCATGTCTCTTTCTTCCTCATTGCAGGCTTACTGCATCCCCTAAACTAAGGAGGAGATTGAATGGAGCGGCAGTGGTGCCACTCCATTCATTTCAATGGGGCTACCATAGATAGCTGAGAGCTTGTTCTCAGGTATTTCTGTCAGCCTTACTGAAATAAATAGTATGGTGCTATGCATGTATAACCACAACTCCATTCAATCTCCACGTCACTGCAAGTCAGCACAGTGAGCCCACCGTAATGAGAAGAAAGGGATATAGGACTCCTGTTCGCAAGATCAGTGGGGGTCTCTGTGGTGAGACCCCCACTGATCAGACTTTTATCACCTATACTGTGGATAAGTGATTAAAGTCAGTCTTGTTACAACCCCTTTAGTGTTATAACCTGTATGTTATATAATAGGATATGATCAATATAAAATAGTAGGCTGCTCACAACAGAAGGATAATCAAGTCACTGAGCACACATCGCAGTGTGCTATCCACACACCCAACACTCTGATTACACACACGGAAAAAGTGTCTTGAAAAAATTGTAATTTATTAAAAATAAAAGGATTAAAATAATTAAATGTATCCAATATTTGATTGAATTATTTTAATCCTTTTATTTAAAACATTTTTTTACAAATTTCTCAAGACAGCTTATAATTAAAACTATGGGACTGAACTGTGAGCCTTAATGTGAATGTCCTTTGAGCATAGTTTAGTGTTTTATTAATCCATATAGATTCCCAATTCTGTGCCGATTAACTTCTCCATATATCTTTATAGCAGGCATAGCTCTGGTTTACTGATACAAAACTCTATATGCCTCCGCACAGCTTCAGAGTTACAAGATAAACCTCTGACAGCCTGCAGCCACCTCTAGGGACTGCTCTGCTCAAATGAGCTTACTTAGAAGAAATGGAGACATTAGATTCACAGGGCAAGATAGAAGGCAGTGGCTAGAGGAACTGAGTTATAAATAAATCTATAGGGAGCAAAGAAAGAAAGATGGAAAGGAAATCCAAGGGAAGGTTTGGCATTATAAAGATGGAGGCAAGTCTAAGAGGGTAAAGAATTAAATTAAATTCCGAATGCTTTGGCAGCCCTAGATTAATGCTGTAGTTGTGCATGGGAGGAAAGAGGGAAAGAATGAGCGTGGAGGACATTACAGACCAGGGGAAGTATAGAGTGTTTTTGGTGCATTTGTGAAAGAAAAAGAAAGAAAAGAAGAAGGTAAAGAGAGATGGAAGAAGGAGAAGGAAAGGAAAGAAAAAAGGAAAAAATAATTTTTCCTGTTTCCTTCTCCTTTCTCCTTCTTGTACCTTCTTCTTTTTCCTCCTTCTTCTTCCTCTATTTCCTTGTTGCCTTCTTCTCCCATATTCTTCTTTTTTCTTCTTTCTTTACACTTCTTTTGGAATAACTTTGTTTTAAAAATTGCTCAAACGTATTTAGATACACTATTAGGTAACCAAAGAATGTTATACAGGGCTTTTATATCTCCTAGAGAGTGTTGTATACCACTTTTAGGGGTACTGGTGAAGTTCCAGTTCAGTTCTAACTAATCAAAATGAACCAAAGTTTTTGCTTAAATTTGGCAAACTGGCCAAACCAAACTTTTTAATATTTCATTCATCACTAGTAGGCACTGTGATGTAATGATACTGATAGACCGTCACCCATTATTCTGTGTCAATCTGATACCTTTCTGGTCTGGGAAAAGTTGAATTGACCCAGACAAATGGCTAAGTTTATGCTCTGCCAAGCAGAGGTCATCAGTATTCCTTCCACTGCAGTTCACACCAGTACCAAAGGAGGGCTTTGATGTACCTTGCTCTTTCTGGGACCAGCAAGGAAACCCTTTGTTGTGATGTTAGAGAAGTTACAAGTTAAAAGGGGATGTCAATTGTTAAATCCCCCAACCATTTCTCTCCCATCCTGTGTCTAATATACACAACCCAGATACTGCGGCGCACAGCCTTGATACTGTATTAATGAGAGGACGAATTAATAACGGGAATTATTGGTCATCTGAATGTACCAGACCAACAGCAGTTATATTTTCAGAATCGTGAGAGTACCGCAAACCCAGTAGCATTTACTCCCATCACGGTGCGACACCCGGGAACAACAGAATTGCATATCTGCAAAGCTAATCATTTGTCGCATATCATGTTTGGTATCCACAAGTAGGTAAATTCATGATATGAAACATGGCGTCCATAGCTCCATTATTGGAGGGCCTCCTAGAGAAATATGGACAAAATGTTAAACTGGAGTCCATCCAGAAGAGCTGCGCATATAATCAGCCAGTCCATTGAGGATGTCAAAAAAGAGGATGGTTTATGTGTGACAGCTTTAAAACTATGGTGGTCCCCTCCCCAGATTGCCAGACCCAGGAGTGGTATATAATGCTGGCCTGCGCCTGTTCCCTTTTTCTCTGTATGCTCCTCATCTAGGACTTGCCTTCATACTGTTTTGTGTGTATTTGTATGCTCCTTACCCTTTTGTAAATATCTCTTTTTTTATATTTTTACTTTAGCACTGCTAAGCCTTTTTAGAATAAAGCTTAAAACTTCATTAGTCGCCCTTGAATGCTTCAAGCAATCCACAACCCCAAAGTGTGTTAATCGTGTATCGACATCAAGGTCAGTGGTGGCAGCAAGGTGTGTTGGGGCATGTTAGGTCATGCAGAATGTGACTTGGGGTCCATCTTGCATGACTGCAGGGACCTGGAAATAAGTCGACATTGCGGTCTGCCCCTGCATGCCATAAATCGCAGGTTGGTGATTGTTAGACCCGTAAATCCTGTATCCGTGATAGACACTGTGCATTCCAGTAGTTATCATCTTTCAGGCATCTGGGCATAATCCAGAGTCATCAGACTGCCAAATAGTGAAATAAAATTCTGCTCCAGAGTTCAGTGGGGATGGGCTTTATATCACTCCATCCAATGCTTGGCATTACACATGGTCATCTTGGACTTTTGAGCAGCTGCTGGACCATGGAAAGCACTTCATGAAACTGATGATGTGAAGTTCTTAGTTATATCACATTTAGAGACAGTTTGGATCTCTATAGTGAGTGATGTTATAGAGGATAGGTGATTTTTACTCAGCAGTACTAGAGGCCCAGCTCTGAGATTCTGTGGTTTACAATTTTGTGGCATTTGTTACTCCTAAAGACTCCCACTTCACTACAATAGCACTTGGGGGTGACCAGGACAAATCTAGCAAATCAGAAAGTTCATAAACTGACTGGCAAAGATGGCATCCTATCACATTCTATGAAAGTCACTGAGATCTTCAGTACAACCCAAACTGCTAATAATGGCTACCTATGAAGAGATCTGTTTGTCATAGTTGTGGCTGGAGCACTGTAAGATGGCATAACGATGCAGCAGTGACGTGACAGAGAACGCACCGATTTAAACTTTTACTGTGCATTATAATACACATAAGCACTCAACAGGAGTACATGAAACGTCAAATGTTGCACCAGTACAGTGTCTCTAGTAACCCAGGCCTAACAGTCTCGCACAGTCCAGATATATAGGCTTGGCAAACTCAGTTGTCAGCTGCAGGGGCGTAACTATAGAGGGTGCAGGGGATGCGGTTACACCTGGGCCCAGGAGCCTTAGGGGGCCCATAAGGCCTCTCTTCTCCATATAGGGAGCCCAGTACTATGAATAAAGCATTATAGTTGGGGGCCCTGTTACAGGTTTTGCATTTGGGCCCAGAAGCTTCAAGTTATGTCTCTGTGCAGCATGTTATAGGTATAGGTACGGGTACAGATACAGATAGAGGGGGGGGGCCCAGCTCACCTTTTGCATCAGGGCCCCTGAGCCTTTACTTACGCCCCTGGTCAGCTGTATACAAAAGCTGAATAATAGGGCACCTTTTGACATAGTCCCGAGGGGAATGTCACATACAACCTAAGCTCAATGCACACCTCACCCAGCACAGACGCAGGACTGTGTCTACACTGGACAAGTGAAAAACGCAATGCTGCAGTAAAACCCATTATCAACAAAGGAAAACACAAAATAAGACCGACAACTGACCCTGCTCCTAACTGGGAAAGGTCCCTACCTAACAGCAGATTGACTGCTCTGATAAGTACGAACCTGCTGAACGCCTCTTGGCTTTCTACCTGATTGTGACAGGGGGCAAGGGAAAATATCAAACAACAGTACAAATAACAAAGATAAAGAGAAATAAACCGCAACTTAATTGAAAGATGCACAGCTAACTCCAGGAGGATCTGGGCACAGCTTTAACCACCATGACCCACTGAACTGAAGACAGGACTTGTGAGCAGACATCCAACAATGACTGACAACCACCAAAACACTTACCTAGAATACCAACATGCATAGGCAGATGGAATAGCTAAAGTGTGTATGAGGTATTACTCCGTATTTTAGCTAAGATACTTAAGCTAACAAGCCCACGACAAGGGTCTTTGTTGTTTTGTGAGTTCCTACTCTAACAAGACAACTTAACCCCAGGAATTCTGCATACAAGCGCAGCAATCATCCCAATAGACAGCCCCACACTGAAGCCTAGTGACATGGCTCGCTCTAGATAGTATACAACATATACACTGAACAGGATACAGTGCACATACACAAACAGACAAGAGACATACACCTTGAACAGGGAGCTGATCCCACCAAGTGTCTGGTCACCTACACAGATACTGAACATGTCGCTATTCACACCAACAACAGGGAATCCCAGCCAGAACTTCATGCAAGTAAGCAATACCACAGCAGAACATGCATGACTCCAAAAACCAGGGTTCTCAGAGGGAATGAGAAAAATAGCAAAAGGAATAAATGACCAGCGCCCTCTTGGAAGAGCGGCTGGTATTTATATGCAGCAGACCGGTAGTAACTGGCAGGCTGGAAAACTCCACAGCCAGCCAGCTCAATCATCCCACACCTGTGGAAGTGTGCTCCTGAAAACCCATAGAACTACAGGTCCCAGGAGCGCAACTTGACAGGGGACCTCGCTGATAGAGGAGCGATGGTACCAAGACAAATCCAGCATGTGTTGCCTCTGGTGCCTCTAGCTCTAGTGCTTTGTGACTTGTTTATTCTTCCTTCAGGCATTCCCTCTGATTAGCTTTCTCTGACTTTCTCTGCCTCACATAATAACACTCTTTAGTAAAGTATCTAATAATGCCTCTGTACTGTGTCTAACACTCTCTAGCAGGCACTTTCCTGCAATATACCTTCTCCACTCTCAGCACTTGGGTCTGTAGCCTGGTCATCTGCTCATTGCAGGGAGGGAGACTCCTTCTTCTTCCATACCATGAAGACCACTGCAGCAGACATTGATACTCTAGCCTCCATAGACAATCGTCAATGGGCTCCTTTGATGATCACTGTCCCTCTCCAGCTCTGATATCCCCTTACTACTCTTTAACCTACTGCCGTAGGTACTACAGCAGGTCTTGACTCAAAGACTCTCATTCTCAAGGCACTGATGGTGATAACGGGCATTTTATATACAGAACCCCCTGGTGACATCTGTGGTAATGCTGTAACTTGTGGTAATGGGTAACTTGTAATTACAGCTGTGACATTAATTGCATAATTAAAAGGGGGTGAAGCCACATCACGAGTGTTGACACCGCTGCTCATTTTAAATAAGGGAGTCATCCCCACCATAGGAGGTCCACAAATTTTTGGCAATATGCTGTGTATGTCAGGGGTGTAGTAAGGAAAGGGCAGGTGGGGCAGTTGCCGCGAGCACAAATAGGATGGAGGTCAGGGGAGGCACTGGCCCAATCAAGTTAGAAATTAACTGATTGCTGCAGACCCTTCTGAACAGACACAATTTCTCTGTAAGTAGCAACCACCTGACAGATGTGCTCTCTGTGCCAGCGGGGGCAGCCACACTTTACTACACTGGCTCAGCTCAACCACTGTGACAGCTGAGCCCACCTATTTCTCCTCGCCCCCACTGCTGTCTGCCACACTGTGAATCATATTAATGATGCTCTCACACAGATCTAGGTGCTTTTCATCATGCCTTCAGATGCATCTTCCATCCTCTTCAACTGTCTCCAATGCCTCAGAGCATAAGGAAGTAGCAAACAGGTGACAGAGGAAGAGGACTGAAAATGCACCCAGTGTCAGCCTGGCGGCACGATGGATGAAAGCATCATTAATGTAATTAACAGTGCAGGCACAGAGCATTGCAGGCGGAGTGGAGGGAGCACTAGTACTGTTTGGGCCTCATAGAGAACACTATTACTACTGGGAGCCACACGGACGCACCAACCACAGTTTCGGCCTCCAATATGATCTCTACATCAACGATACCCAGCTATACACCTCCACCCATGACATCTCAGCACCATTCCTCCAAAACATCTTTGACTGCCTGTCTGCTGTTTCTAACCCCATGTCCTCCTTCTTTCTGAAACGTAACCTCTCAAAACCTAACCTTCTTGTCTTTCCGCCTTCTGCCACTCAATCTCCCCCCAACATTTCCATCTCAGTGTGTGGCACCATCATAACCCCCAAACAGCACATCACACTGGACTTTGAACTCTCATTTAACCCCCATATCCAATCCTTGGCCCAAACATGCCCCCCTCACCTCATGAACATTGCAAAAATCTGGCCATTTCTCACCATGGACACGCTACAGACACTCGTTGTTGCCCGCATCCACTCTTGCTTAGACTATTGCAATTCGCTACTCGTCAGCCTTCCCAGCACCAGACTCTCCTCTCTTCAATCCATATTAAATGTGACAGCCAGACTCATCTTCCTATCAAACCGCTTCTGCGAGACCTCTGCATTGTGCCAGTCACTGCATTGGCAGCCCATCCACCACAGAACTCAGTTCAAACTCATCACCCTCACCTACAAAGCTCTCCATGGTGCCACACCACCAAACATTGCCTCCCTCCTATCCGTTCATCATCCAGCCCGCACACTCCATTCCGTTAACACACTCAGACTAAATGCCCCTCCAATACGAACCTCTCATGCCCGCCTCTAGGACCTCTCAAGAGCTGCACCTGTCCTCTGGAACACACTGCCCCAGAACATCTGAACAATTCTCAATGCTCAGAACTTCAGAATTCACCTCCTGCATCACCCCCTCCTTCTTGTATGTAAGTTTTGTTGATGCATGCCCCCCCCCCACACACCCCTATTGTTCCCTATAAACCTGAACACTTTATGTAACTGTTGCTTCCTATTCATTTTTATTACTACGTGTAACTGCTGTACCGTCTGTGCTCCCCTGTGCTCTAAAAGTGCTGCGGAATAAGTTGGCACTATACAAATAAAGACTATTATTATTATTATTATTATTATATGGGGAGCATTGTTACTACTGGAGGCCATATGGAGAGCACTATTATTACCCAGAGCCATATTGGACAAACTGTTACTACTGGTGGCCACAATAGGAGCCCTCTTACTGCCGATGGCCACAAGTGGAGCACTATTATTACTTCTGGGGCCACAAAGAGAGCACTATTATTGTGTGGCTACAAAGGGGAGGAAGGCACCAAACTGAATCTGCAGTAAACTTAGCTACGTTTCTTCTGTATGTTTTATATTTGCTAAAAAGGAAAAAGTTTGATACTATGGATCATATGACACATTTTAACAGCTAACAAAAAAAAACCATTTGCTTTGGTGAATCATTGCAAGGTATCATATCTACAAGATTATTTTGTTTTTCTTACTAAGAGCAATAACATTTTGTAATACTGGATTATTAATGGAAAAGGCAAAGCTACAATGGGGTCTGCAATAACAGTAGGAGAGGTGTCACAGAGAGTTCTAGAAAGAAGGAATATAATGAGCTTCAGTTTGTTACGATTTTAGTACTTTTGTCTTAAAGTCAATTACAAGTGTTATACAGGATGGAGGAAGAAAGGTCAAGAGTGTATAGATTGTCATCGGTGTCCACATAAGACTGATTATGCAAATGCAGTGTTGTTCTGAAAGACGTCATGTTTTATATTTTGTTATTACTGTTTTTTTTAAGTCATTAGTTTTATATTATTTTTGCAGCCAGTTGTTGCTTTAACCCATTCAAGATAAGAGATTTTTTTTTCATTTTTGTTTTTTCCTCCCCATTTTCTAAATAGTCATAACTCATAACATTTAATTTTTCCATCAATTTAGCTGTATGAGGGGTGGGTTTTGAGTTTTTTTTTGCAGTATGAGTCTTTTTTTTTAGTAACTCTTCACTGTTAGGACTCTAAAACATAACTTTTAAGTAAGCAATTAAAATTTAAAATAGTGCTGACATAGACTGACACACAAAGTACATAGAGGAGAAAAAAAATTAATTATTAACTCTGGAGCTATATCTCAGAGAGTTTTTGAGTATGCAGATACCACTATCTTTTCTTTCTAGATATAGTGTGATATCAAACTGATATCTTTTAGAGGCAACAAATGACCGTTTTTAAATGATGATACACCCCTCTCATTGGGGTATCAGTTATCAAGGGAAACTGATGGTCCCCAAGACAGAAGCTATTTATACTTGGTATTGTCACCAAGAAAACTCAGTCTATATTTGGTCCTTTGGTCCGACGCGTTTCGCTCAACTCTTGAGCTCCTCAGGGACCTCTTGTAAATTTTAGGATATGCCTCTCGAAGTGTAATCCTAAGTGTTTGATGGTGAGATGGTAAGTATAAAGTAAATCACAGGTGAGTATGCATTTCGCAGATCAGATGTTATCTACGAAAATGCATAATACCTCATGGTGTGGCAGTCAAACCTGGACTATTCGAAGTTTGCCATGTGAAGTAGTCTCATATGATTAATGAGACAATACTACATGGGGTTTACACACCAATCCCTTGCATCTACCTTAATAGCTTGCTGGTCCCTATATGTAGTTATTATTTTCTATCTTCCAGTGGTAAAGATGTTGCCTGATGATTTTAGGCCACACACTGGAGATTTTCTATGTGCTATCTACCTCCGCTGATTAGATTCTATTAGTGCATATTCCTAATGGATTTATAATTGCAGGATAGATATCCTAAAAGATCGCACTAAGTAGCAAGTAGATCAGAAAAATAAAAAAGATAGAGCAGCAGCAAGCCAACCACCCTGATGTCAGCACTATTTTAAATTTTAATTGCTTAATTAAAAGTTATGTTTTAGAGTCCTAACAGTGAAGAGTTGCACAAAACATTTTGGACTTTACTTGCCCCCAGTGAAAATTTTTTTTTTAGTAGTATCATTTAATGTACCATATATGTATTGAAAAACCTTAAAATCTTTTAAGTGGGGTGAAATAGAAAAACAAATGTGATTGTGCACATTTTTTTGTGGTTTTGTTAGCATGCTCTGGGTATGGCATGTTTTTCTGCTGTTTTTCTCATAAGCTTCTCTAAAGAACTTTGAAAGTGGCAGAAAAAAAGCATTTTAGACATGTAACATCCCAAAAATACTTGAACATCAGTGCTTCAAAATACAGAAAAAATATGTATCTTAAGGAATTAAACTGCAACAGAAAAGAAGGGATCAGCATACCAAGACTGGTAGTAAGAAGAGAACTGAAATATAAGCCCTGATGTAAGAAGACACTGAGAGGGTAGTTTTTTCCAGTACCTAGGGCCGTGATGGCGAACCTATGACACGTGTGTCAGCACTGAAACGCGTAGCCATAGTCGCTGACACGCGGCCGCTCCCTCGTTAATGAATACCGGCAGGGGCCGCAGCTCCCCTGCCGGTATTCATTAACCCCTTAACGACCAGCCCATAGTCTTTTTACGTCCTGCTCAAGTGGGCTTTATTCTTTGAGGACGTAAAAACATGCGTCCTGCAGAGAATAAAGCCCCGTGGGCTATGGACGTGACAGCTCCATGCTGTTGGTGCCCGCAGGTAGCCGACAGCATGGAGCTGTCATCCTGGGCTGCGGGGACTCCCCCCCGGCATTGCGATCGGCGCTATCCAATGGATAGCACCGATCGCAAAAAGAGTAAAAAAAAGTTTAAAAAGTTAAAGATTCAGCTGCCCGGATGGATCGGATCCATCCGGGCAGCTGAAAGTACTTACCGGGCTTCCCCGATGTCTGCCCCGGAGAACGGGTCCTCCGGGACCCGGTGCGGCTCTTCTGCGCATGCACGCCAGACGAATTACGTCACGCGCATGCGCAGAAGAATGGGAGCCCCGGTGAGTTTAAAATCTCCTAGTTCCCGGCTCCTGAAGGTAGCCGGGAACCAGGGGATGTCCCCAGGGATAGTGGCGATCGCGAAAAACTTTTTAAAAAGTAAACATAAAGTTAATTTCACCTCCCCTCATGGATCGGATCCATGAGGGGAGGTGAAAATACCCACCCCCGGTCCTCAGCGGTGTCCCGGTCTTCCGGGACCTGAGTCCCCTTCTGCGCATGCGCGCCTGATGTCAATCATCGGGCGCGTGCACAGAGAGGCTCAGGACCCGGGAAATTTAAAATCCCTCTGCTCCTGACTGCCATGTGTAGCCAAGAGCAGTGGGATGTCACTGCAAAGATGATCACTGTTATCCAATGGATAGCAGTGATCATTTAAAGTAAAAAAAAAAGTGTAAAAAAGTAATTTTAAAAAAGTGTGTAAAAAGTAAAAAAAAAAAAGAAGTTTAAAACGCTTACATTTCATCTCCCCTCACAGATCATATCCGTGAGGGAGAATGAAATTACGTACCTAAGGCCCCCTGATTTATCCGCAGACCTTACCACAGCTTCTGCGCACGCGGCCGACGCCAAAGCGGCAGACACATGCACAAAAGCTGTGGATTGCCAGGATAACTTAAAATCTCCCTGCTCCTGGCTACAAAACTTAGCCAAGAGCCTTGACATGTCACGGGGGGCCGCGGTGAGCGGTTCCTGATCACATGTTCACCGTTATCCAATGGATAATGGCGATCACGTAAAAGTTAAAAAAAAAGTTAGTTTCATCTCCCCTCACCGATGCGATCAGTGAGAAGAGATGAAACTTTTTACTGGAGGCCTCCGTATTTGCACCCCGACGCGATCCTCATCCGTGAACTTACCCGGATTCTGCGCATGCGACCGCCGGCAAAACACCGGACACATGCGCAGGAGTCGGGGAGCCCAGGAAACTTAAAATCTCCTTGCTCTCAGCGACCAACAGTCTCCGAGAGCCTGGAGCAGTGACGGGTGGCCTCGTTGAGTAGTCCCCGGTCACGTAATAAAAAAGTAGCGATCTAACATAGGTTGCTCTCACATGACCGGATAGGAATTACGGATTCCGCATGCATCTGATCTGCGGTATTACGCAGATCAATCGCATTGGATTACACAATTCTGCTCACATTAGTGGGTTGGAATTGCGTAATCCACTCGCAGAAAAGAGAACGCAGCAGGTTCTATTTTACAGCGGATATCCGCAACATAGAGCCCATTGTGCTCCATGGTCGCGGATATACCCGCTGCCCATATGCAACTACATTGTGTACGGGCTGTGGGTACCCGCGTCATCGCTAAGCGACGGTGCGGCAAATACAAACAAAAAAAAGGTGTACTGCGAATGACCGCCTGTGTGAGTAGGCAGTTATGCGCAGTACATTACGCGTCCGCACGCAGGGTCACGGCCGGCTCACAGCTGGGATCCGCTGCGGGCATCCGCAAGCGGATTCCACCAATGTCTGTGTGAGCCCAGCGTTATTCAGACCGCTACCTGTGATACGTATTTTACAAGAAGCCCCGGGAACGCTTGCCTTCCTGCAGTTCCAGGAGCAGCTTGTTGAGCGTCTTCTGTGTGAGACCGCCGCACCTCTGCAAGCTTACGAAGACTCACGGAACGCCACTTTTTACACCCCATCCCCGCCGCTGAGGTCACGAAATACCCCCCAAAAAGCATGAGAGGAGGGGGGATACCCGGTTTTCTTGCCCCATGTGCCTAACCCAACCAGCCTCCGTAATTTCCCCTGTCTTCGGACAGGAAGTTAATTTTTTTTTCGTATAAGTGGGCAATGGGGCCTTGAATTTATTCAGTTGTACCCTGAAATCTAGCGGGCATTCCCTCCATTATGGGCCTAGCCATGTGTCCTGTAAGTAGTTTAGGGCCACAATGGGTATGTTTCTGAGCACGGGACAAATGGGGGTATCCATTTTGGGGTGACCGTCTTCATTCCTATGTACACTGTACACAAAAAACAGTTTTTAAATTGACAAAATTGCCAAAAAAATGAAAATCGTAATTTTTTCCTTCTGCTTTGCTTAGATTCATTCAAATACTGTGGGGTCAAAATACGCAGTACACTCCTAGATGAATTTGTTAAGGGGTCTAGTTTTCAAAATGGGGTCATATGTGGGGGTTCTCTATCGTTTTGGCCGCTCAATGGCTCTACAAGTGGGCAATGGGGCCTGGAATTTACTCCGTTGTACCCTGAAATCCAACGGGTGCTCCTTCCATTATAGGCATAGCCATGTTTCCTTTAAGTAGATTAGGGCCATAATGGGTATGTTTCTGAACACGGGACAAACGGGGGTATCCATTTTGGGGTGAACGTCTTCATTCCTATGTACACTGTACAAAAAAAACTGTTTTTAAATTGACACAATTGCCAAAAAAATGAAAATCATAATTTTTTCCTTCTGCTTGGCTTAGATTCATTCAAAAACTGTGAAGTCAAAAAAGTCATCGTACCCCTAGATAAATTCGTTAAGGGGTCTACTGTTCAAAATAGGGTCACTTCTGGGGGTTCTCCACCGTTTTGGTCACTCAATGGCTCTACAAGTGGGCTATGGGGACTAAATCTCCTTCAAGCAAAATTTCTGTTCCGAAAGCCACCGGTTGCTCCTTTCATTTTGGGCCCCATTGTGCATCCCGACATAAGATTAGGGCCACAATGGGTATGTTTCTGAGCACAGGACAAACAGGGGTATCCATTTTGGGGTGCAAGTCTTCATTCATATATGTGCTGTACAAAAAAACTGCTTTTAAAATGACACAATTGCCAAAAAAATGAAAATCATAATTTTTTCCTTCTGCTTGGCTTAGATTCATTCAAAAACTGTGTAGTCAAAAAAGTCATCATACCCCTAGATAAATTCGTTAAGGGGTCTACTTTTCAAAATGGGGTCACTTGTGGGGGTTCTCCATCGTTTTGGTCACTCAATGGCTCTACAAGTGAGCAATGGGGACTAAATCTCCTTCAAGCAAAATTTCTGTTCCGAAAGCCACCGGTTGCTCCTTTAATTTTGGGCCCCATTGTGCATCCCGATATAAGATTAGGGCCACAATGGGTATGTTTCTGAGCACAGGACAAACAGGGGTATCCATTTTGGGGTGCAAATCTTCATTCATAGATGTGCTGTACAAAAAAACTGCTTTTAAAATGACAGAATTACCAAAAAAATGAAAATCGTAATTTTTTCCCTTCGGCTTGGCTTAGATTCATTCAAAAACTGTGAAGTCAAAAAAGTCATTGTACCCCTAGATAAATTCGTTAAGGGGTCTACTTTTCAAAATGGGGTCACTTGTGGAGGTTCTCCATCGTTTTGATCACTCAATGCCTCTACAAGTGGGCAATAGGGCCTAAATCTCCTTCAAGCAAAATTTCTGTTCCGAAAGCCACCGGTTGCTCCTTTCATTTTGGGCCCCATTGTGCATACAGACGTAATACTAGGGCCACAATGGGTATGTTTCTGAGCACGGGACAAACAGGGGTATCCATTCTGGGGTGCAAATCTTCATTTTCATGTGTACTATAGAAACAAGTCCTGTCTTTAAAATGACATATTTGCAAAAATATGAAATTTTAGTTTTTCTCCTCTAAATTGCATTGACTCCTAAAAAAAAACTGTGGGGTTAAAATACTCATGACACCCCTCAGTGAATACGTTAAGGGGTGTCGTTTTTAAAATGGGGTCATTTGTGGGGATATCTATCATTTTGACTCCTATGAGCCTTTCCAATCTTGGCTTGGTGTAGGAAAACAAAGTGTTCCTCAAAATGCTGAAAAGTAATGTTAAATTTGTACGTCTCCTAAATGGTTAAAAAAAAACGAAAGTTTTTCCAATGTGCGCCCAAAATAAAGTAAACGGATGGAAATATATATCTTAGCAAAAATTATATTTGCACATATTTGAGATATTGCAGTTGGAAATGTGAAAAAATGACGATTTTTTCAAAATTTTCCCAATTTTGGCGCTTTTAATAAATAAACACAACAGTTTTTTCTGCCTAAATGAAGTACAACATGTGGCGAAAAAACAATGTCAGAATCGCTTGGATATGCAAAACCTTTCTGGTGTTTTTCCATGTTAAAGTGACACTTGTCAGATTTGCAAAATTTGGCCTGGTCATTAAGGCGCAAACAGGCTTGGTCACTAAGGGGTTAACCAGCACTACTAACAGCGCTGATCCCGGCGCACACTGTGATGTCAGTGTGCACCAGGATCCTCCTCCCCCCGTCCCCCGACGTCTCTTACCTGTTGGTTCCGCGGGAGCGTCCGGGGGAAGAGGCGTCCTGCAACACACTGACGTCACAGTGTGCGCGGGAGATCATCGCTGCTGGAGGGCGCCAGGCACAGGAGGAGCAGAGCATCCACGAGGTAAGTACATGGGTCAGGGGGGGGTGCTGTGAGGGGGCAGTCACCGCTGGGCGGGGCATCTGTGTGTGGGGGGGCATGTAATGCTAGGGGCCGCTGTGTGTGGGGCATGTAATGCTGGGGGCCGCTGTGTGTGGGGCATGTAATGCTGGGGGCAGCTGTGTGGGGGGCATGTAATGCTGGGGGCAGCTGTGTGGGGGGCATGTAATGCTGGGCGGCCGCTGTGTGGGGGGCAGGTAATGCTGGGGGCCACTGTGTGGGGGGCAGGTAATGCTGGGGGCCACTGTGTGGGGGGCAGGTAATGCTGGGGGCCGCTGTGTGGGGGACAGGTAATGCTGGGGACTGCTGTGTGGGGGGCAGGTAATGCTGGGGGCCGCTGTGTGGGGGGCAGGTAATGCTGGGGACTGCTGTGTGGGGGGCAGGTAATGCTGGGGGCCGCTGTGTGGGGGGCAGGTAATGCTGGGGGCCACTATGTGGGGGGCAGGTAATGCTGGGGGCCGCTGTGTGGGGGGCAGGTAATGCTGGGGGCAGCTGTGTGGGGGGCAGGTAATACTGGGGGCCGCTGTGTGGGGGGCAGGTAATGCTGGGGGCCGCTGTGTGGGGGGCAGGTAATGCTGGGGGCCGCTGTGTGGGGGGCAGGTAATGCTGGGGGCAGCTGTGTGGGGGGCAGGTAATGGTGGGGGCAGCTGTGTGGGGGGCAGGTAATGCTGGGGGCTGCTGTGTGGGGGGCAGGTAATGCTGGGGGCCGCTGTGTGGGGGGCAGGTAATGCTGGGGGCCTCTGTCGCTGCTGGGGGCCGCTGTGGGGGGCGCTGTCGCCGCTGGGGGCTTATTATTACTGAGATAAGTGAGGGGGAGGCAGCGAGAGGCGAGGGCCTGTGCTATGCGTGTTTTGGGTTTATTAAATACAGTTATACCTTACAATTATACATATTTGTTATTTAAACTTTAAATATCGCAAATTTATGGATTTTTTTCTCGAAGTGACACACCAGCCGAGTCATGCTCGGTTGTTTTGCGAATTTTGACACACCCAGCTCAAAAGGTTGCCCATCACTGACCTAGGGAAATAGCATGGCAAATGCAAATAGAAGGCTGGTCATTATGTTACTGCCATGCAGGTCATGTTAAACAACGACCTATATGGATCAACCCAAAGAAGGGCTGGAGGGAAAGGAGAGAGAGATGAATGGGACGTGCACACACGTAAGACACCAACAACAATATAAACGTAGCATGTGTGCATACAACCAACAACAACAGAACTGTAATGCTACAACAGATAGACGTGCGAACAGACATTCAACAACGACTGACAAACGCCAAAACACTTACCAAGAACACCAACACACATCAGCAGATAAAATAACTGAATATGAGGTATTAGTTTGTGCTTTGGCCAAAGTATGTAAGCTCACAAGCCCACATCAAGGGTCCTCGTTACCTTGTCCCTACTCTAACAACCAAAACCCAAAGGGAGTCCTTCCTGCAAGCGGGGAGATTGCCCCATTAGAGATGGCCCCACACTGCAACCTAGGGGCCTGGTTCGCTATAGATGGTTAATGGCAGAAACACAAGACAAGGGAAAAACAACATACAGACTAAACACGTCACTGTTCACACCAACACACAAACAAGGGAATCCCACCCAGAGCCTCATGCAAGCAAGCAACACCAAAGCAGAACATGCAAAATTCCAAACACCAGATTTCTGAGGGGAATAAGGTAAATGACAAATGGATACCTGACCAGCACACTCCAACAAGAGGGGCTGGTATTTATGGGTATTACATACCCAGACAGATGAGTCATCCCACACCTGTGGAAGTGTGCTCAGGGAAACCCAACAGATCCACAGGTCCCAGGAGCACAATGTGACAGGTATATGATATAGCAGCGGTATTCAGGAGATTAATCAGAGGAGCAAAAGCTCAGTAATGGTGACACAGCAGAGCCAGATATCTTGTACAAGGGGGTGAAGCAAATTAAACTAGCTAGGTCAGTTGGAAAAAACTGTAATGAAAATGCCTAATTAGAGTGTATATGCTATAACTGATACTTGAAAGGATTATCCCACTTCACTTAGTGATACCTATCCTCAAGATTGGTCACCAATAGCTGATTGGTGGGGCCCCTGTGATCAGCTGGTGTTGTAATGTGCAACCTGAGCAGGTGGGGGTGGTGGAGAATCCCGCAGCAGATGGTATGCCAACGTTTCACAAGGTAACTATGCCTGTGTTGGCTAATACAGCAGAGGGCATTGGACTTGGGGTCACATATACAGGATCTGAGAGCAGCATTAACATACGCCCATGACCACGGGCAGAAGAAAGGTGGGAGAGACCCTGGACCTGAACACCTGCCTCTTGGGCAGGAGCATAAGAGACATAACTGGCAGATACCAGGTCCATGCTGAAACAAACTGAACTTGAAAATTGTGCGTATTTGGTACACTCCAGGATACCTCGGGTGTGTAGCATAAATAACGTTGCAGACATTGTAAAGTACTGGACACATCTATAGGTGGCTTTGTTCAAGCTGCTCCAGTGCACTATGAGAATTTGACTGTGTTCACCCTGTAACTTGGGGGTAAATGCAGCATACAGGTTTTACCTCCTAGTGTAGCAGAGGGGGAGGAGAAAATGCTGTCGGCATTGGCTTGAAAATGCACATGTGATAAAGTTTTTGGCTAATTTGTAGATGCAAGCACTCAGTTTTCGGAAAAAGTCCTACAACGGGCAATGCAATAAAGAAAAGCTCCAGATCCTCTTTGAACGATCAAAGTCACGACACCAAAGCCAGATTTCCTTGAGGAGAAAGGGCTATTACATCTCACTTACTTGGCACACAGACTCACTCTAACACTTCCTGTTGGCGCACACAACTTCACTCCTCCCCTTAAAGTGACCAATAGCCAAAATCACACAAAACTCTTAGCACACAAGTTAAAGATCTGTGGGGGAAATAGGCAAGAGGGGGCAGAAAAAAACTCACCCCCCTCTTACATCATCAAATATGAAGAGCTTTTGGAAAGATTAATTAACATGCCAATTTCACCATGTTTTGGTAGCCTCAATTCCCAGTTGGAAAGAACTTCAAATTGTTGACATGATATTATAGATTATAGTCCCCAGCCCCATTGTAATTGTTTTCACACATTGCGCAGTAAATATTTTCTGTGCCAGCAAGTTTGCTATTGCAGAAAATGCAACAGATGTCTAAAGCTCATTGGGGAAGTCAGCTGAAGGTCATTCCTCAACTGAACTTTACAGCAAATGCTCTAGAATTAGAGATGTATGTGCTGATATGACCTCAAAAATTATTTCAACAGGGACGTCCATTGTATTGTGAATTATGCCTACAGCACACACTTCTCTGCCTTCACTTAGGGTCATTTCGCCAGCATTTTCCTTTAAATCTGACATTGAAAGGGATCCCAGTGTTTACAATGGGAATATATTTTGATTTGAAAGGGTACACAATCTTTAACAACCTTTTTGCCAGCCTTAAAGATGCAATATATATGGTAATAATATACACTATGTTTCAAGTCCTCGCTATTTTCAAAATATCTGCTAGCTGTGAGTGAATGGTAATATTCTAGACACATTCAGAGGCTAGAAACCATCACGGATTAGGGACTTATTCACATAAGAAAGTGCAATTATGGTCATTGAAAACCTGACCACATTCACTAAAAGTGTACCAAATGTGTGTTTTACATCAGTTTTTGCATTTTTTGTGCAAGAGTGTCATCCAAATGGGATCACTTTTTCAGTCGCATCAAAAACAAAATAGAAGGTGGCCCAATGGATGTCATTTGAAACTCCCATTAAAGTCAATTGAAGTATAAAAAAAGAAAGTCCACACACATACCATAGCAATTTTTTAAATACTCATTGATTTTAAAATACACCAAAATAGGGCATCTTAGTATTGCTCTCCTTAAGGAGAAATGATACCCTTACAGACCCGTGTCTATAGGCCACTCACTAGCCAAGCTACCGGTAGAAACCTACTGCTCATTGATGAGAAGCAATTACCCCTAAACAGCTGTCTGTGTATGGTTATTCTGGCTTTGGCTTACAATTCCCAGTCATTGTTATAAGGCTTGTTTAAAAAGTCTGACATTGACTTACAAGAATTCTGCTTTCCAATAGGTGGTTCTGCAGAGGTATTGTTCCATCTTCCCATTTGAACAATTCCTTTTAATACAGACCATTGATCCTTCAAAACAAAAATCACATGTCTGTAGTTCTAAGGACTCCTACACAGAGGAAACTAGGCTAAAGTAAATGAAAGGTATTGTCCTGAATTGTGAAAAAAGGTCTGTCAGGTTGAGTCCCAGGTGTGCTCATGACTGCATGCTATATACGTGTTGTTTGTGAAGACATTGAAGTATTCTCTTAACTTCTCTCAAGATGTTATTTCTGATGGCATCTCATTGGATGGCAGTCTGAGCAGCATCTGCAAGCACAATTCACACATGCACATTGTACAGTACCTGAAGTGAGATGGCATACAGCTCGCCTGAGGATTTGTCATCTTTCTGCTCATCACTGTGAATTATGATGAGTGAGATCTACATTACCTGCCAGAAGAGCACACTTTAATGTAGTGAACATTATACATTGCACGTCGCTATAAGTACATAGGATGTGGCTACTTAATACTGCTAGAATCAGAGGTCATCAGAGCCACAGAAAGAGGAGAGATCAAAAAGTAGAACTTTAAGGTCATGAATAATTTATAGAGGGCAATGTTAGGTCTACAAGGCAAAGTGAGCAGACGGTAAATTGTTACTATCACATGGAGGCTGAGAGTCTTCCAACAAAAGAAACACATTTTAGAAACCCACACACTGATCAGCCATAAGATTGAAACTATTGACAGGTGAAATGAATAACATTGTTTATATCATGACAATAAGTGATAGATATGATACCTTTTAATGGCTAACAAAAATGCATGATGTTATAGTGTCAAGGAACTGGGGTCCGGGTACTGGAAGTCCCTAAAAGCTACCCGCAACCCCTGTCCCTACCTACTTGCCCCCCTGGGCAAGGCCCCAGGGCGACGGTCCCTATACTCACTAGGGAAGCGGGCCAAGGGGTCAGACTTAAAAACAAATACAGAGACAAACAGACACAGAGGCAAGTCAGGAAGTCTGGGTCGGCAACAGGAGAATACGCGGTACCAGGGATCAGGCGAGATCAAAGTCAGGTCCAAACGCAGAGAGTCACAATGGGGAATCAGATCAGAATAACGCGGGTGTACTCTGGAGACAAACATACACTGGCAATGCTGGAAGGAAACAGGCACATTTAAATGCTGTCAGAACTCCCGCCCCAGCAGCTGATTGGGGCGGGGAGCCTGCCAGCAGCCAGACCCAGACATAAGGCAGCAAGTGCAGACCCAGACATCCAGCAGCGAGTGCAGAACATGCTAATCAGGATGTCATAGCAACGGGGACGGCATCCGCCGCATCCCCAGCAACCCGATTACCAAGGTGCCGCCCCCTGAACACGGGAGCATGCGCCTGGAGCCGGCGTCTGGGACCCCGGTGGCTAGGGGAGGTCACTAGCACTGGGGCTCCCCTGCGCCTCACCTTAGCCACCTGGGTGATAGGACCAGCGGTGCGGGCACAGAGGCCCCGGGAGCCGCTGGTCCTGACAGCAAGCTTTTGGAACTCTCAGGACCTTTTTCTTGTTTAATCATGGCAATGGCATCTGTTAAAGGGTGGGGTATATCAGGCAGTAAGTAATCAGTCAGTTCTTAAAGTTTAAGTGTTGGAACAGGAAAAATCGACAAATATGAGGATCTGAATGATTTGGCGTGAGCTAAATTGTGATCGCTAGATGACTGAGCCAGGGCATCTTCAAAATGGCAGGTCTTCTTGGCTGTTCCATGGATGCAGTGATTAATACCTACCATAAGTAGTACAAGGAACAACTAGTGAACTAGTAATAGTCATGAGCACCCAATGTCAATTGATGTGTGTGGAGAATGAAGGCTAGCCTGCCTAGTCCAATTCCATAGAAGAACTTCACAAATTTGTTAAAACGTTACTGCTGACTTAAATAGAAAGGCATTAGAACACACAGAGAATCACAGCTTGCAATGTATGGGGCTATGTAGCAGGAGCTACCAGTTATTATTACTTTGCTATGGGATTTCAATATAAACTTTGGCCACAAGAAAGTGCCACCACTAGACTGGGATCGGTCCCCACAAGTAAGTGTGCACATAGTAAAAGATACCAGCTGGTGTAGTTTCTTCGCCGGACTGATTCCAGAGACTTCCGCTAGTGACATCACAACAATGGCAGCTGCACATGTGGCTATATCATTCGCAAGGGACAGATACCAGGTTGCATTATCTACAATGACTTTTGTGGATCCTCAGGAGAAAGATTTACTGAATAGCTTGTGGGTCCGCTCCTTCAGCTTGATCAAGGGGCTTACTTTGGTCAGACCAAAACATTCCAGTAGCTACAGAGAATCATGTATTGTTCTTAGCTGAGCAGGACAGTAGACAAAGTATGCAAATTATGCAGAGCATGTGAATTAAATAAATCTCTAGAACAGCGGACTGCAGTTCAAATGATCCAGACCAAAGAACCTCTTGAAGTCCTCATGATAGACTATGTGCTCATCAGGCCATCAACCAGCGGGCATCTATATTGCCTAGTAATGCGGACCTTGGCTGTCCTTACCTGTAATCAAACTGCTGAGTCAGCTGCTCGTGCTTTGTATCAGAATTTTATCACAGTCTATGGATGTCCTCGCTAGATACATTTGGATCAAGGGGCTTGTTTTTATAATCAGCTGATGGAGAAAATGCAAAAATTGTAGGGGTTTGACAAATCTAAAACCCTGCCTTATCACCCTCAAGGCAATGGCGCATGTGAATGCTTCAATCACACAGTTCTGCAAATGTTAAGGACTCTGAAATTGACAAGAAAACTAAATGGCCCAAGTACCTCACTGAGCTAGTTTGGACTGTTATAATAACTGTGGACATTCGACCATGGGCTTCGGCCCCTACACTCTCATGTTTGGCCGGCCACGGTGGGAAGTCCATGAGTTGCATATTGTCCCATGGAAAGACATAGAGAGTTGGTCTGTGACCTCTTGAGTGCGGGAGCACTGTCATCACCTGCAGACAATCTGACAACTGGTGAATCCATGTACACATGATAAAGTCAAATCCCTCTAGGATGCCAGTCCAAGATGCTCCTCTACAATTCTGTGACTGGGTTATAGTCTGAAAGAAAAGATTGCAGAATAAGTTGGAAGGCTGGTGGGAATCCGTGCCCTATACAGTCATGGTCCCGTGTATGAGGTATGGTTTGAAGATAACAGTTGAATACGGTTCTTCATTGGAACATGCTATAGCCATGTGTCAGAAGACTACTCCATCCTATTGCATGCTGCCGAAGTAGCTCCAAAAGAACAGCTCAAAGGCCAGCAAATTTCAACATTAGAAGACTGGTGGATTGTACCTGATGCTCCAGCGAGTTTGGTTGATCCGACTCCTAAGGACTCAGTGAGGGGGACAGAAGTAGCTGAAGATGATAGTTTGCACCCAGCTGACCTTGCTATGGCCCGAGAGGAAAGTTTAAGCCAAGTAGTCACATCAGGGACTGAAAGAGTGGCTGGACTGATAAAACATGTTTTCTTTAACATCATGTGCACAGCTAGGTGCATGTGCATTGCTAACCTGGGAAGAGAAGGCACTAAGATACACTATGGAAGAAGACGTGGTGGTGGAGGTAGTGTGATTCTCTGTTTAAAGTTCTGCTGGAAAACCTTGTGTCTTGACATTCTTGTGGATGTTACTATAACAAAACTATCTACCTAAACATATAAAAACATAGGTATGCACCCATAATGAGAGAACCAGTCCTCTCAGTATGTGCATAAGCATAACGTCATTGCTGGATGTATGCAGCAAAGGCTTTGCAATCAAACAGTGGAGGAACGCCAAGAATGGTAATATGGTCTGCATCTATTGGGAGGTGGTGTATTCGCCTTCCCATTTATGTCCTACTAGTACTTTGGATTGGCAAGTCCATATTTCTGAATAAACATTGGAAACTGTTACTTCGCTGGATCCTTTTCTTCAAACCTTTGGCATCATAACTGTGGTGCAATGCTAACCAGGATTAGGGGGTGTTCTCTTTTGAGACCTCCCTGTGAAGTGATTGTCCCTTACTCTCAATAATTGTTTGTTTATGGTCAAATATCCTGGAGCACTGGGTTTTTTCACACATTGTTTATCTGAATTTCTACTACTGAAATCTACACCGGAGTCCCATTGACGCTCTCCTCCTCTGGATGTTCGAGTGACCAGGCCATGTTAATCCAGTAACCTACAGCCAATCTAATTGAGTACAGGGACTTCAGGGGTGACGGACTGCCCCACCCCGATCATGCCAGGTAAGTCACCTTTTATTTGTTCTGAGCACCTATATACTTCTTTACCCTAGGAGCGCTGCCTTTGTTTTTCTGAGAATGGTAATATGATTGTCACATCCCCAGACACAGTGCTTCAGCTCCTATGTTTATTTTAAGGAGCTGACAGCTTCACTTTAAAGCAATAAAAAGGGTTGCAGGATCTGAAAATGCCATGAATGCGTCACCTCCAAAGTTTTACATAGCTAGTCACCATTTTTCCGAACATTTATGATGATCTTAATACGGCTCATGGAACATACATATGCGGTTATTTATTGTACGGGTTCCATGACAGCCGCTGCTAGGGATTTGAATGAGTAGCCAGGGTGATTTAGCCAGTCAAATGAAGAACCTCATAGATCTCTGGAACGACCTGGACCAGCTAAATACAACCTTATGGGTTGGGCAAGCGCCCAGACAAAAGTTAAATTTTCAGCTATTTCTCAGAGGGTCACTTTATGCTAAATATTTGAAAACCAATTTAGCCACCAAAGAGTACTTACTAGTATATTTTTTATGATGCATAATGTTATTATGCAAATTAGTGAACTTTGGTTCATACAGCAGGTGCATAATTACCATGTTAAAACATTTGTCATGTACACAGATAATTATGGAAGACAGAATGTTAGCCTTAAGCGTATATGCATTAAATTCAGTGGAATGAAAAAAATTATCTAATGTCACTTAATTAAGGACAGATGTTTTCCTGAAGTCACACTGCACTTGCTTGGACCGGGGCAGCTAAATATAGACCTCATATTTGATCTAATTAAGGCAAAAGCAGATCGAAACTAATTTTTCCATTTACTATTATTAAAACATAAATAGATAATAAGCTCAAAGTCAATCATGTTCAGCCTGTTATCCTACAATGTTGATCCAGAAGAAGACAAAACAAACCCTAGGAGGTAGTTGGCTCTCATTAGGTGGAACAGTTCTTTTTCAGTTCTACTTTGGCAATCAGAATAAATCCCTGGATCAATAACCCATCTTAGTATTAATAATAACAATCTTTATGTGGCGTTAACATATTCTGCAGTACTTTATAAATCAAATAGGAGTAGACAAAATCAGACATTACATATATTACCTTGTTTCATAATAATCCAGCAACCATTTGTTTAATGCATGCGTTTTTGTAAAATTGTTGTAAACTTTTTGTCATATTTGTCAGTTATCCAAACTTTAGATTATCTTAAACTATAATTACTCCTCTGTAAAATGCAAGTTTCGGAATTCAAGCAGTATGATTTACAGAAAAGCTACACAAGTTCTTCAACATCAATCTACGTTACATAATAGTCCAACTATTATGTGCAGGTTGTTTAATAAAGCTCATGAATTTGAATAACTTTGCACTTTTCCATAGAATTTAGAAAAATGTTGTTTTGCAAATCAGAACACAAGCACCTAAGGGAAGCAATTATCAAAAGTGCATTGAAAGGGAAAATCTCAATATGCAATTTTCAAAATATTGGATATACCTTGCTTGATGATTTAAGGTATCATTTCAAAATACACAAAAACACATTCAACTGCTATTGGGAAGATAACAGTTCGCTCATTAAAAATCTCTGCCGAAGACAGAAGAGCATTGCACAGAATTGTCAAGAAGAATTGGTGAATGGCAGTTGCTAGAGATGAGTGAGCATACTCGATAAGGCAAACTACTCGAGTGATTCGGCTGCCGGCGCGGGTGACAGGTGAGTTGCGGCGGTGAGCAGGGGAGAGCGGGGGGAAGAGAGGGAGAGAGAGATCTCCCCTCCGTTCCTCCCCGCTCTCCTCCGTCGCTCCCCGCCCCCCTCCGGCACCCGAATGGGCAGGTACTCGAATAAGGCACTACTCGCTCGAGTAGTTTGCCTTATCGAGTATGCTTGCTCATCTCTATTTCAATGGAGTGGCATTCCATTACTGAAAATAATGTAAGTAACATAACTTCCAACAGAGCCATAGGCAGACTAGGTTTTGGCTTCTACAAGACAAAGGAAAAACCACTACGAAAAAAGAAACATCTGGCATGGACGTCTGGCAGCTTTGGCAAGGAGAGCCAAAGCTGGGTGCCTCATCAGTGTAATTCAATAATAAGTGTAATTCAATAATATGGAGTGACAAGTCAAGGCTTGATTCCTGCGTTAGCGATAAAGCCAGCAAGTGATTAAAACTTCAGAAGAAGCGTTGCACTTTAGACTGACTAACTCGAACGGTAAAATTTCCAGCTTCTGTAATGGTGTGGAGATGCATGTCAGCTAAAAGCATTGGCAGTCTTCATTTCATAGTAAATACTAGCAATGCTCCTATATACCAAAAACTTTTGGCAGAACATCTTTGCCCTTTTTATTTCTGAAACTTCAAATAATGATGGCGAATTAATTTTCAAACAAGATGGAGCATTTTCCAACCTGTCTATAAAAGATGACTCAGACTTAAAAGAGATATTTTTATGAATCCGTACACTTATCCCACACGAATAACTCAAGTACACAGAATGAAAAGAATGTGCCCATACAGAATGGTGGAGCAAGTGTACAGTATCTTTCGTTAAATGTTTTTTTAACAGGCAGACAAAAGCTGGTTGAAATTGTTGAATAGATGAAGAAAAACAACATATCTTTTAGTTTCATCCCCCCATGCCCCGCACATTCTACAAAATTATGTTAACTCTTGAACCATGGGTAAATGGCATTCATTATTTATGTTTTACACATATCTTTTAAAATGCTGGCTACATTGCATGGTAGAGGAAGAGAAGGAGAGAGGACTGGAGGAAAAAACAAAATGAAAAAAAAACACCCTGCCACACCCAACACTATACACATAAACCCATATCCCCTAGGACTCTTATCACCTAGTCATAGTAATAATTGTAGTGGCCCACAATGAGCAGGGTCCCTACATAAGTGTGAATGTATTTGTCTTGTACTTACTGTATTGTCAGTGTCTTCTATGTGTGTGAATATGATGTGTATTACATAGCTGCAGCAGTGAATGGGTTACTGTCTGGGTTATATCTGGAAATGTATCTTTTGTATGTGACCTCGTGATATAAATGTGTTTGCAAAGTGCATGAGTGTGGTCTTTTGGAGCTTTTAGGTCTTTTGCTATCAGCCTTGTGCTTGGGTTACTCCGGAGAGAAGTGAGTAGGAGAGACTTTACTCAGTCCCTAGAGGAGCACCAGGATGGAAGAGGCCAAGCAGATGCCTTGTGAATGCCCTGGGCCCAAAGTATCCAGACTTTTATGTTGATGGATGGGAAGGACCGAGAGAGAAGGAGGAGCCACCATGGAGCATGCCCGCTTTCCAGGAGAAACCATAGTCCCGTTATCTGAGGGTCCTGATCCCAACAACACTCTTCCCTCTCTCTCCAGCTCTCTACTGGCCATCACTCAAAAATTTGGCCATTAAAAAATACAACTTATCCCGCAAAAAAACAAGCCCTCATATGGCCGTGTCAATGGAAAAATAAAAAAGGTTTGGCTCTTAGAACGCAACTGGAAAATTAGTTGAAATTAAATGATCGGCCCATTTAAAAAACCTGCCCTGGTAGGTCTGGCAGGGTGGTAAGAAAACCCCCACCGAAGGGGTTAAGAGCTTTGGCTCACCATCAGTTAAATTACTATATGGATTAGGGTATAA
This sequence comes from Eleutherodactylus coqui, assembly GCF_035609145.1. Lineage (NCBI taxonomy): Eukaryota > Metazoa > Chordata > Amphibia > Anura > Eleutherodactylidae > Eleutherodactylus > Eleutherodactylus coqui. Next base: position 82,850,124 of record NC_089843.1, read on the forward strand.
CAGTGCTCTGATGTCATCGAGCACCTGCTGTTGAAACCTATTAATTAAGCTTCCAGGCTATAATGTAGTATAAAGTCAGATTTTATACCACCTGAAAATCACTGCATCTGGTACATTCGCTTCTTTTAGTAGGGCCCAAGACGGTCCTCATCTTTCCTTCTCTTTTTACAGTCTCAGGTTTTTAATCAGTGGCAAAATGTTTCTCTAAATGTATTTGTGAATACTTTTAAATTAATCAACCTCAAAATCAAATAAATCAAACTTTTCAAGTAAGCAAAATTTCAATCCCTTAAGTAATAGTGTCAAGCCTCATTCACACAAGCGTTGTTTTGTGTGCAATAGCATGTCTATTAGAACACTTGGTTCCCAATGGTGTGTTCACATGTCCATCTTTTGCAGGTGTGCAAATTTGCGCACCTGCAAAAGATAGGACATCTGCACACTCACTAGAAAGGTCCGTACTGCACGTAAATATTCCCCACGGGGAGTCCCCTCATCACTGAACACTCTGACAGCACTGTCACAGTATACAGTAGCAAGGGGACTCCCCGCAGGGAGTAAAGATCCCCTGCCACAGCGGTCACAGCTGTGGCAGAGGATCACGAGGTTCTCTCATTGCTTTCAATGGGGCCGGCGCTGCTGCCGGTGGCCTATTGAAAACAATAGAATGCAGGTAACCACTGCAATGATTTGCAGGGAAGGGCTTTAAATATAAGCCCATCAGTGAAAACCATCTCTAGCTTGTGTAAAAAATAAAATATATATATGCTCACCTCTCTGCCGCTGTTGGGGCTCAGCGCATCTAGCCGCTTGGTTCGCTGGCACTGTACTGAAGCTCTTTCAGTAGGTGGGTATTTTAAATTCCTGCTTCCTGAAAGGGCTGTGTCTGATTGGCTGAATGCCCAGCCAATCACAGGCAGCGCTCAGCCATTCACAGGCAGCGCTGTGACCAATCACAGGCAGCACTCAGCTGTCATTCAGTGGCAGAGAGGTGAGTATATATGTTTTTTTTTTACACAAGCTAGGAAAGATTTTCAGGGAAGGGCTTATATTTAAAACCCTTCCCCGAAAATCACTGCAGGGGTTGCCGGCATCCCATTGCTTTCAATGGGGCTGCTGGCAGCAGCGGTGGCCCCATTGGAAAGCAATAGGCACAGACCTTCGTTCATGCGTTTTTTTTGCACACCCGTGCAGTGCTGTTTTGCACGCACATGCGCTCGTGTAAAGCAATGCTCGTGTGAACGAGGGCTCACACAGTCCTTACTCAGTTTTATTGCTGTCAAATAATAATTAAACTTTCATCCATAGTCAAATAATTTCTGCTTATCTTCTCCATGATACTTGCTTCCTCTGTGAGGCCCGGCTGGCCTACACATGTCTTTCTTCTTCCATGTCTGATAGCTCATCTAAATGGTGTTTTCAAAAGAATCATAGACTTTATCAATTTCCCTTTGTTTTTGCACAGAGTTTTTATCTCAAACTTGAATCCAAATTAGTTTTTCAATAATCCTTTCCCTTGCTATTCATTTTCCGCTTCCTGAATTTTTTTTTATTATTTCCCCACTAAAAGATTTTACTGGTCTCAAAATTCTGTTTATCCGTTTGGGATTGAAATTGGGACCTCCTGCACTCTGGTTAGTGGCTCTGCCTATTGAGCTATCCAGCCTTAGATCGCTCCAATGCATGACTCTAGCCTTGTTCTATGTTTTCTGCTAGTCTAGTTCTTGCCTCTCTGTCCTGGCCCTGCCCTGCCACTAATTGGGACTTCCTATAAAAGCCTGGCCCTGACACTCCTCCAGTGCATGATTACTGTGCTCCAAGCCTTGATCTAGCTCCACTTTTGCCTGCTCCTTTTTTGATTCTACTGAGATCTTCTGATATCGACCCCTGGCTTCCCTTCTGACTACACTACCAGCCTCATCCATCTGCACTGCAAACTGAGATCTTCCATTGCCGACCCCTGGCTTTTCCCTGACTACTCTTCAGACCTGCAGCCACTACACCTGAGGCTCCAACCCAGTGCCTGAAACCGCTACATTATCCCTCAAGAATGAATTTTGCTTCCTTTTTTTTTTATTTCAGCTTGAATGGAGATAAGCCTTTTCTCCAAATGTTTCAGGAACATCATGAATTAGTTTTCAGTAAATTGGTCACACAGCTCTGATTTAGTTTTAGACAGATCTACTAAAAATTTTAAAAGAGATCGCTCAGGTCTGTTGAAAACAAAAAGGAAGAGAAAAGAGAAAAATTGTCTGTATTTTTTATTTTCAGATTCAGTCCCTTGGCGCAAGTTAAAAAGTCCAGCATTTTTTGGAATTGGCATCTGTGGAGAAAAAAACCCTGTGATTTCTTTTAAACAAAGTACCACTTTGAAAAAACACTTGTTTGAAGCAGATATAAAGAAAAGACTTAGAGCTGGTTAGAACAAATCTACCGATCGGTAATTTCAAGTACGGTTTCTGAGTTCACTGTAAACAGAACGCGCAATTGAAAAGTGTTAAGATTTGCATCACTTGTAAAGGTAGAATGTCCTGAAAATGAAGAAGACAGACATCAAATGTTGCTAAGAGACAGTTAGGGTGCTGCATTTAAATTAAGCTCTAGTGCTTTTGGGGTTGTGGAATGTTGTGAAAGCTTTCCGTGTGCACCACGTCCTCATTTTTAATCCTGCACTTTTGTTATGGTACCGCTAGTACTGCTATGGAATTTGATATTGAGTGTGACCTGTTCATTCTACTTTTGTATTGTGGATACTGTTATAATGGCAGAGCACTATTGATTGCCATACGGAAAATGCAGTCATTTTTTGCTGGACAAAAGTATAGGCAATGTTTTAACATAAGAAATCTCTTGTTTCTGATGAAGGTTATGTTCGTTTGGTTTTCTTTCTGAAGCAGGGTTTTTTGCTGTGCTGGCTGCCTTGCTGGTCTTTTGGCCTTTGGTTGAGGTGCACCACGGTTCTTGTTGTGGAGGAGCGGAGAAACGGAAGAGCAGTGATAGAAGAGGCTGGTCTGTTTTCAGGCCTGTCATTCAACTGAGTTGCGAAGACAAGGAGGAAAAAGGCCGGCTGCGCATGTGTGCTTCATGATGGTGCTCAGGTTCAGTTATCTGCAAACGCCACTGCGAATACTTTGCACCATTAGGCTGCCTATACAACATTGGAGGTAATATTAAATATTGAGCAGGGTGATGGTGCGGAAGGCACAGAAAATTTTGACCATGCTAAATGCTTTACTGAGTGATGCCGCGATATGGCAAACAGGTTGGTGGAATTTGCTTGTTCAACTCCTCTTTCAAAGCCGTGTAAGAAATGCTCATGAAACATCTACAGTTATATTTGCCTCCTCTGACTTTTAATAAATTATCTCATTCTGCTGAGAAGGGCAAGCATGGCCTTGCTTTATATGCTTTATCTGCCTCTGCTAATACTATTACGCAGGCCATTTCAGCACACGTTAGTGGTGTGAATATACAATATGATACACAAAATAAACCTACGCTAAGTGAAGTTTTTCTAGCTAGATATTTTGTCAGCTTCTTTGCTTTGGAAAGGCCTCATAGAGTTCCTGCTAACCTACCTCCACCTGCTGCCACGCCGAGAACTGTTTTGATAAAGCTCCTGCATTATAAAGATCAGGACTTTATTTTAAAGAGAGCAAGAGAAATGAAAGAGTTAGTTATTGACAGTCATTGTATAGCAGTATTTTCCAGATTATTCAGTGGATATGCAAAAAAAAGCAATTTCATGATGTTAATAGAGGGTTGGGTCTACAGCTGCCTTATGCTATTTTATATCCGGTACGGTTGAGAGTTGTGATGCAAGGGAAGACTTTTTTCGTTGATAATTCCAAGGATGCTACCTCCTGGATTGATAAATATGAAACATATTTATATAATAGTAATAAGCAGTCCTTTTTATTAGTGGATTACTAGTTCAATATTTAAATGAGATTAATTGTTTGATAGGTTAGTGGTTCCTGGGTACCGGTCTTCAAAATTATGACCTTACTATGAGATTAGGAAAAAATTTTACCATTACAACTATACCTAGGTGATTAGAACCCTAGGGAATTTGGATTTGTGTGTATAGATATGAGCGTGGCCGAGTATTGTAGTTTTTTTTTTTTTATTTTGTTTTTGTTTTTTTCTTCCCTTTCTCTCTTCTTCTCCTCCTATTCCATTCAATGCAACCAGCATTTTAAGGCCTCCTGCCCACAGACAGAGGGGAAACATCCACGCTTTTACGCTGCGGAAATCTCACGGGGTAAACAAAAAAGTCCTTGTTGGCGATCGCAGAAAAATGCACGTTTTTCTGTGGTCTCCATTAATTATATATTAATGGAGATGTCCCGCTGTGGAAAAACGAGCAAAATAGAACATGCCACAATTTTTTTCCCGCGGCGTAAATCCTCAGCAGAATCCCACATGTGAGGACTGAGCCAATAGGTTCAATAGAACTTAATAGCTGCGTTATTCCGTCGTGGGAAACGCGGCAGAAATCCGTCTGTGGGAATTATCCCTAAATGATATGTGTAAAACATAAATAATGAATATCATTTACCAGGGTTTAACCATTTCCAATCCACTGTCTGATGTCTTAGGACATTATGATTTAGGGCTGTACAGCTCCGATGTTGAAGGACGTCCGTCGGGTTCTCTTACTGTATATTGCCAGCCACTCTGCTGTCTCATGCAGTACTGGCTTTAGCCAGCATATAGCGCCGTTGTATAGTGACAGAAAAAGAGTGAGCCCCCTAGGAAAACCAGGATACAAATTGGATTGGAAAGGGTTAAGAGGTTAATATAATTTTTTAGAATGTGCGGGGCATGGGGGGATAAAACTAAAAGATATGTTGTTTTTCATCTATTGAACAATTTCAACCAGCTATTGTCTGTCTATTAGAAACACATTTAACGAAAGATACTGTACACTTGCTCCACCATTCTGTATGGGAGCGTTCTTTTCATTCTTTGTACTTTAGCCCTATGTATTAAATGAGTCATTACTAAAATCATTGTATGCCTCATGTATTAAATCATTGTATAATGCCTCATGTACTAAATGCATACTTTCACCATCAGTGAGAGATGCTATGATTTTTTAAATTCCTAAACTGGGAAAGACTTATCGTCCAGTATCTCTGTTGACCACTGATGTAAAAATCTTGGTGAAGGTACTTACAAATAGATTACTTTTAGTAATAACTCATTTAATACATGAGGATCAGTCTGGTTTCATGCCACACAAATCAACTGATATTACCGTAACGAGGTTATATCAGAACTTTTCAGGCAGATCATCGAGTTTGTGGGAGCAGGGTGTTAAAGGGGTTGTCCCGCGGCAGCAAGTGGTTCTATACACTTCTGTATGGCCATATTAATGCACAATGTAATGTACATTGTGCATTAATTATGAGCCATACAGAAGTTATAAGAAGTTTTTCACTTACCTGTTCCGTTGCTGGCGTCCTCGTTTCCATGGAGCCGACTAATTTTCGCCGTCTAATGGCCAAATTAGCCACGCTTGCGCAGTCCCGGTCTTCTTCTTTTTTCAATGGGGCTGCTCGTGCTGGATGCCGGCTCCGTGTAGCTCCGCCCCGTCACGTGCCGATTCCAGCCAATCAGGAGGCTGGAATCGGCAATGGACCGCACAGAAGCCCTGCGGTCCACCGAGTGAGAAGATCCCCGCGGCCATCTTCATCAGGTAAGTAAGAAGTCACCGGAGCGCGGGGATTCAGGTAAGCACTCTCCGGTGTTCTTTTTTCACCCCTGCATCGGGGTTGTCTCGCGGCGAACGGGGGGGGGGGGGGGTTTGAAAAAAAAAAACCCCGTTTCGGCGCGGGACAACCCCTTTAAGGTTGTGTGTCTGGGACCTGTGGTTCTACAGGCTTCCTTATGCACACCTTCACAGGTAGGGGTTAATTGAGCTGGCTGGGTGTGGTATTCTCTACCAGCCAATACCCCTTGTCTGCAGCAGATAAATACCAACAAACTCTTGTGAGAGATTGCTTGTCACTTTAGTGCTTTATGTCTTACTGTTAATCCCACTCAGAGCTGGTGTTTGCATGCTTGTCTGAAGCCCCTCTCTTCTCTCCTGAAGATGGTCTGGACATCTGTAGTCCTTGTCTGTATTATATGCAGACCCCCTCTTCCCTCCCCTTTGACAGGTGCGGCCTCCAGACGTCTGATGTCTTCTGTGTGTCAGATGGGTGATGCCTGACACTGTTTCCTATGTCAGCACGGTGGCTGACTCTCTATTCCCCTGGTGTGAGGACACTTGGACTGGCTATGGTTTACCATCTGTACGCATGCAAGCTCTGCATGGGGTTCCTGTTATATGTTGTATAACCTGGTATGTTGGTGTGAACAGTGATGTGTGTGGTATGTCTGTGCAAGTGGCCAGACATGTACTTTTTGTGCAGTCCTGTTTTGTGTTCAGTGTGTGTGTGAACAGTGTTGTCTATGTCTATTGGATCTCTTCAGGTCCCTAATCAGGAAAAGCCAAGTCCCAGATGAAGACAGTGGAGCTGACCTTATCGGGACAAGCACCCTACTTTTAGGCAGGGGTTCCCCACTTTCCCTGATTAGTAAGGGTCAGGGGTCCTTCCATCATGCCTGGAAAGGTGCAGTTTGTAAGTGCAAATACTATATATGTGTGTTTGCGGGTTGAAAATGGACAGACTTGCATCTATACTGAGGCGTGGCGCTTTAGTGTGCCGATTGGACGTAATGCAGAACTGTTTTATCACTCAATGCTGCCAAAGCCTTTAACAGTGCTGAGTGGAATTATAAGTGGGCTGCTCTTCATATGGTGGGTTTCGGTGAGAAGTTTGTGGGATAGGTTAAACTGCTCTATTTAATGTCAAGTCCAAGCTTGAGGGTAAATGGTCATATTTTTGAATAGATGGTCTTGCAAAAGTATTGCCTTTGTTTTTAGTGCTCAGAGTTTATCTTACTCCAATAAAGTTGTTTAACATGAGTATTGGATTAAACTCTGGGACTGTGCATAATTGCATTAATTTTAGAATGGGGTACTAGAGATAATCCTGTCGATATTGGTCTTAATCCCAGAACTTGTATATTGGGTATCAACGCTGGCACTCAGCATTGCACGGGCAGTCAGGCATCATGGCTGCTCACTGCTAACATATGCATCCTGATGACACAGCCGCAACAGGACTGTAGAAACCTTGTAAAACCACCTTAAGAACCATTGGGAAAGCAACCATCTTAAAGTCTCCAATTACCTCCCAACCATACTGATTGTACTTCAGAACTTGCAACAGGAGTTTGACACTACTGTACTTCTCCTTGAGATGTGCAGAGTGAGCCACTGGAAGGGATTACTGAAAAGAACCAGACATTTTCATTAATTTTGAACTGTATGGAGATACTCTGCATTGTATAATGACTTTGGCTCATGATAAAAAGTAATTTCTTTTCTCACTGTGTACGTCCTTGAAACATTCGAAATTCAAAATCCTGTATTTTTAATTATCAATGTTTTGTCCACAATAGCAAACTTTTTTTCGAAATGAAAGTTATTTTCCATTATATTTTACAATCAGCTAACATGAACAAATAAACTTTTCTTAGACACAAAAATCGCGTTTTTTTTGTTGCTGCCAAACCACATTGGCAATTCGCCAATCCAGTGGTGCAACCGTGGTCTCAATAGAGTCCCTAAATATAAGAAATAGTGGTCTGTCAATCACATCACTTAATTCCCTAAAAAACCCTTGGGTGTATTCCATCTGGACCCGGCAATTTGTCGATTTTAATCTTTTTTAGACGACTCTGCGCTTCCTCTTGCGTTAGGCAGATAATATTTAGTGGGGGATTCATCTTATCCCCTTGCATCTCACGTGACATTTCTTTTTCTCTCGTGAATATACGTGAGAAAAAAACTATTTCTTTTTTTTCGCTTATTGCCCCCCTCACAGTCTTGTTGAGCCTCACTGGTTTCCTTCTATTCCTAGTTCTTTTATTTTTGAAGGGCATGAACTGCTCATGTGAGGTATTTAGAATGTTTTTAAACTTCCATTTGTCGCCTGTACTGTTATCTTTGAGGACATTCTCCCATTTAATGTGGCCAAGGGTGATTCTGAGCTGATCAACTTTTGCTTTACTAAAGTTTTATTTTTTTTGCCGCTCACTGATAGGGCTTCTTGTTAAATGACAGCTAGAAATTAATTATATTGGGGTGACTATTTCCCAAGTGTCCCTCAACCTGCACCCCCATGATTCTGTCCTGTCTGTTGGTTAATAATAAGTCCAGAATGGCCCTCCCACTAGTTGGCTCCCATACAAGTTGGGTAAGGTAGTTATCTTTAATTGTTCTCAAGAACTTATCACCCTTGTCAGATTCACAGGTTTCATCTTCCCATATTATATCTGGATAATTAAAGTGTCCCATAATAATTATTTCATTGAGGTTTCATACCTCTTCTATTTGTCCTAGTAATATGTTTTCAATTTCTTCTGTTATTTCTGGTGGTCGATAGAAAAGCCCCATCAGGATTGTATTAGTTTTCCCTCCCTGTATTTCTACCCATAGAGATTCCAGGTATTCATCTCCTACACCTATATTTTCTTGTAGTCTCAGCATTAAGTAGGATTTAACATACAGACATACTCCTCCCCCTTTCTGGTTTCCACGGTCCCTTCTGAGGAGATTGTAACCATGTAAGTCGCATTTTTCATCCAACACAAGTTTCTGTTATTCCTACTATAACGTAGTTTTTGTCAGACATTCTCGCTTCAAGATCACCCACTTTACTGATCAGACTTTTTGCATTTGTAGCCATACAATTTATACAGTTGCAGTTATTGTTTTTATTTATTATGCTACTTATGACCCTATTGACTGCTCTATCATTTCTAACTGTACTAACTCCACCCTGCACTCGATCTCATTTCCACTCCTTAATCCCAAAACTCTGTTTACACTGTCTTCCCCCCCCTATTTCTCTTGTTGCCCTCCCCCCCCCAGTTCCCAATTTTAAGCACTCCTCCAACCTTCTAGCAATCTTCTCCCCCAACACAGCTGCACCCTCCCCATTGAGATACAGCCCGTTCCCACGGAAGAACCTGTAGCTGACAGCAAAGTCAGCCCAGTTCTCCAGAAACCCAAACCCCTCCTGCTTACACCAACTCTTGAGCCACTTATTCACCTCCCTAATCTCCTGCTGCCTTTCTTGTGCGGCTCATGGTACAGGTAGTATTTCTGAGAAAACTGCCTTGGAGTACCTTGTCTGAGCTTACATCCTAGATCCCTGAAATCATTTTAAAGGGTCCTACATCAACCTCTGACTTTGTCATTGGTGCCAATGTTTACTATGGCTGCCAGATCCTCACTAGCCCCACCCAGTGATCAGTCAACCTGATCCCCAATGTGTCAAACTCAAGTGCCAAGAAGACAACACACCGTTCGATGATTCTGGTTTTTGTAGCAGATTGCCCTATCTGTCTCTCTAAGAATTAAGTCCTCCAATACCAGGACTCGTCTAGCCTGCCCTGCACTATTGTGTCCCTACTTACTAGAGCAGACATAACCCTGGCAGTCAGAGGGCATGTTGTGCTGCAGCAGTGTAAACCCTATAATGTCATCCCCCTTATCTGCCAACTTTGCAAACTTATTGGGGTGTGCCAGTTTAGGACTAGCCTCCCTGGATCTCTTTCTTCTACCCCTCCTCCTGTCACCCAGCTAGTTGCCTGATCATCCTGCATTCCCGAACTACCATCTCCCCCCACATCTAGCCCAGTGAGTGTCTACTCAGTGAGCAGCAAATTCCTTTCCATCTTGTCAACAGATCTCAGTGTTGCAAGCAGCTCATTTAAATCTAGGATCTGGGCTTCCAAATGTGCAACGTGCTTACATCTTGCACAACAGTATGCACCCTTGTTCGTCTGTTCAAGGACTGCATACATTGCACAAGATGTATGCTGGATGGCATTGCCAAGCATGGAGCACATTCTAGTGGGGATCTACAAATTATTTTAAAGAAAGTAACAAAATTCAACTAGATCGCACTCCTCACGTATCTTCCCCTTGTTCGCTCTGACTCACGTATCCTCTGCCCGTTCATGCTCACTCACATATCCTGCCCCTATTCGCGCTCACTTATGCGTCTCTGCTTGTTCAAACACACTCACGTGCCCACCGCTCGTTCCTACTCACTTACTTTAGAATATACTTATCTGCACAGCTCAGCAGTAATCTTCTTCCTAACAGCTCCTCTTCACCCTGCTTGGGCTGCTGACTGACATCACTCACCAGGCGTTGGTCCGGTGTCAAGGCCTGCTTCTCTCTCTCTCTCCAGCATCCGGGCTGCCGCTGACTTCACTCCTAGGCACCGTTCCGGTGTCGGGGCCTGCTCCTCTCTCTCACTGGCGTCAGCTCTCTCTAGACGGCTGCTGCTGACGACACTCCTAGACTCTGGACCCTGCTTCTCATCTCCTCAATGGATGGATCATCTTCTTTTTCCCTACAGCGGCTCCTCTGCCACTGCAGATGCCAATTCTCTTGGCTGCTTGGCGGCTCTGCTGAGTTCTGGACGCCATTCCTGCTTCATGCTCAACTGGTCCCCGCCTGTCCCGCTTGAACTGATGTTACTGACATAATATTTCAAGGTTTAGTGAAGAATACTAAACATTACAGGTCCTCATTTTTTGCGTATGCACGAAATGCACACAAAAAAATCGTTGATGAGAATGAACTCATTGACATCAATGGGTTCAATTCTTTATGTAGTGCGTGCACTAATTTTGCGAGCAATGCGTGGCACAAATACATCTGTTTGAAAAAGCCCCAGAATGGTATTACACACCAGTTCGTCTAGCCAAATCATATCTCTATTGTTCAGCTAAACGTTAAAAAAACTGTAGCAGCAGGGAATATTTGCTGTATATATTATAGAACTGCCCTCTTCATCAATATTGGATCTCTGTGTTTCGATTGTTATCCTCTCTGGTTGGTTATACAGTCCCAAAATCTCCTTCACTAGCATTGATGAAAATCGGTGACCATGTGATCCTGCCCCAGTTTTGAATTCTGAACTGTAAAGTACTGGCAATATCATAGTTAGACACCGGAAAAGTATTGACATCCCTCATACAGGAGAAACTGTCACCCTAATCAACAAGAGATTTGTACATGAAAAATGCTTGCAAGCAATTCATCTTTATTCTTGAGATTTCAATATATATGGAAAGCGTGGATGTCCTGCAATCAGTGTATAGCTGGATGATCGCCATATATATTTTCTGCTTGAGTAAACTCCTTTGCTTTTATCAGTCAGTCGTTAAATCCAAGGAGCTATATAAGTGATTTCCCTTTGTTTTACCTGGTGTTAGTTATTTATCGATCTACTTCTGTTATTTCATTGTTTAAACCAATAGATGTTATTTTCTTTCTTCCTTATTCCATAACCTACTTAAACTAAGACACACATTATATACCGTATATACCGGCGTATAAGGCGACGGGGCGTATAAGACGACCCCCCAACTTTCACCTTATACGCCGGTAATACAGTGGAGGAAAAAAAAATCAGTACTCACCTCCCCCGGCGTTCTGTCGCGCTCCGGCAGGCTATCGCTCCCATCTGGTCCCGGCAGAACATTGCTTTCTGAATGCGGGGCTTGAAATCCCCGCCTCCAGAAAGCTAATACACACGCCGTCAGCCAGTTACAGCCATTCAATGACATCATTGAATGGCTGTGATTGGCTAAAACACACGTGGCTTCAGCCAATCACACTATTCAATGACATCATTGAATGGGTGTGATTGCTAACACACGTGCGCCTTCAGCCAATCACAGCCATTCAATGATGTCATTGAATGGCTGTAACTGGCTGTCGGCGTGTGTATTAGCTTTCTGGAGGCGGGGATTTCAAGCCCCGCATTCAGAAAGCAATGTTCTGCCGGGGACCAGATGGGAGCGATAGCCTGCCGGAGCGCGACAGAACGCCGGGGGAGGTGAGTACTGATTTTTTTTTTTTTTGACACATTTTTTTTTGTATTACCGGCATATAAGACGACCCCCGACTTCAGAGCAGATTTTTCGGGGTTCAAAAGTCGTCTTATACGCCGGTATATACGGTAACTACTGAATAGTTTTTATTGTATTTTTACAGCATACGTGTTGGTTTATTATTTATTAACCATTGTGTTGAATTAAAAAAAAGATGGAAGTTCTCAAATCTAGTACATATAACATGTAGTATTATGTCCTACAAAAAAGAAATCCACACAGCTCTCAGCAAATTAATTACAACATCGGGTGTTAGAACGTTCTATAGTCAATATTCTTTAACCCCTTAAGGACATGGCCTATTTTGGGCTTAAAGGGGTTGTCTCGCGAAAGCAAGTGGGGTTATACACTTCTGTATGGCCATATTAATGCACTTTGTAATATACATCGTGCATTAAATATGAGCCATACAGAAGTTATTCACTTACCTGCTCCGTTGCTGGCGTCCCCGTTGCCATGGCTCCGTCTAACTTCGGTGTCTTCTTGCTTTTTTAGACGCGCTTGCGCAGATCTATCTTCTCCATTCGGCTCGTCTCGGCATCACCGGCATTTTGGCTCCGCCCCCTTGTACGCGTCATCGCGAAGCTCCGCCCCGTCACATGTGCCGATTCCAGCCAATATTGCGTTAAGTACCCCTCTGCCAGGACAGTTACACCCTGTGGAGGGAAGGGGTTAAATAAGGAATCCCAGTCTACGATTATGGTATAAGTATATAAAAAAAAACAATAGACAGATCTCTTTACTACCTACTGATTTGTACACAGTAGGCCGAGCTCACACGAGCGTGCTGCTATAGCTTAATTCATGCGCATGTTTTGCGTGTGGAACACTTTGTACCAATCTACTATAGGCGGCCATGAAATAGGCGCCAAGAAAAATTGCAACATGTTCTACATGCCATACACGCCAAGATAGAACATGGTGATGGACAGCACACAGCCAGTACGCGATGTCATTGCGTACTGACTGCATGGCCAGCACATATATCTCGCAGCGTGTGAGCCCAACCTTAATTGTAGATGTAAGAAAAAGTAAGTGAACCATTTGGAGGTACAGGGATTTCTGCATTGATTACAAATAAAGTGCGTTGTGATTGTTATCCAAGTCCCAACAATAGACAAACACAATCTAACCAATCTTATAACACACAAATAGTTGTACCTTTCATGTCTTCTATTGAGCATATTGAGTAAATATCTACAGTGCAGGAAGAAAAAGTAAGTGAACCCTTGAATTTAGCTTGAGGTCGTGGACTGCTGCCCTTACATTCAGTTAATTCCAAAGGGTTCACTAAATTTGTACTTGAAACTGTGGATTGCCCCTAAGCCGTCTCTTCTCTAAATTAAATAATCTCAAGTTTGATTATTTCAGATCGGGTTGCCCTGTTTACAAAAGTCAGTTTCAAATACCCTATGAAGGAATTTTGAATTAAAGATGATGTTTCACCTAGGGAACTCCTGGGGATGTTATATTGGGCGGTCCCAGAATGTAAAAAGGCTCCCGTTCAATCAGACTTTGCACATCCATGCATTATATGAATAGCAATTCTTTTAAATTGCTGCAATATAATACTTCAGTTCACGCTCCTGCAGGGGAAATATGTCGCTGGTCAAAGCTTCCCCCGGTGATACCAGCAGATTACCGGTGGTTAGACAAGCTGGCAATAAGCTGATTGGCTAGCTTCTATTTAAAGCAGGGTTCTCATCAAGGGGCTTCTCTCACTTTAGAGGAGTCAGAATATCCGTGTATTGTATGAACTACCCATTAATTTTTACTGGTAACGGTGTAATGCTTCATTTCTCCTGTGGTAGCGCTGCAGGGAAACGGCACAATAGGCTACAGCTGATCAGTGGGGGTCACACCAGCAGCATATTCTGTGATCAACTTGATCAACATATTTTGTAACAAAAAGGGATTGTCTACAGTGGACTTTTGTTACCCTCTCCAGTTTCACTATGTCTTCCATAACACAGATGCTCCCTTTTTTTAGCTGAGCAAATTCGGTGAAATTGCTTTTACATCTAACAATCTAAATGAAACAACGGGCTTTGCTCTTCTTTGAATGCTTTTATTAAATTTCATTGTATTTCACATGTTGCAGACAAAATACACGTATTGACAGTATAGCAGTAATGGCTTTTCTTTTTTCGTTTGTAACAGATTATCAAATAATAACACAATCAGTAAACAATGCATGCGAAATGTAAAAAAACCCACTAAATAGTAATTAAAATGTTGTTGACATTTGCAATAATAGAACCTCCATAGAGAGAGAGAATAAGAAAGGAAGAAAGAAAGAAAAAAGAGAGTAAGAAGGAAAAGAAGCAATGTCTGTATCAATCAGTCAGCATGCAGCGTAGAGTGTGAGTTAAACCAAGGATCCCATACCTTACAAAACTTATCAGGGCAACCGGTATGTTGGTAAATAGAGATGAGCGAACGTACTCGTTTCGAGTAATTACTCGATCGAGTAGCGCTATTTTCGAGTACTTCAGTACTCAAGTGAAAAGATTCGGGGGGTGGGGGGAGGCGTGGTGGCACGGGGGGTAGCAGCGGGGAACAGGGGGGAGCCCTCTCTCTCTCCCTCTCCCCCCCCCCCAATCCCCGTTGCAACCCCCCACTCACCCACGGCGCCCCCCCGAATCTTTTCGCCCGAGTACGGAAGTACTCGAAAATCGCGGTACTCGGGCGAAAAAGGGGCGTGGCCAAGTACGCTCGCTCATCTCTATTGGTAAATCAATTTTTCGTAAGGCATAACCATATTAACTAATCGTGCTCAGCGTGACAGAGTGGGCAGCTCAGCAGCCATCCACCTGATAGCAATTGTCTATCAGGCGAGAAATAAAGCTATCCTAAGCAATATTCACATGTGTTGTGTCCATTGTTCTTCATCCAGTAAGCCGAATAATCCAATTTGGGGGTTTAAATTAAGAGAAAAAAGTAAGAATGGGGATAGAAAAGTAAAAGCATCAGACCAAAAATCCATAATAAACGGCATTCCCTAATTAGATGCCAAAAGTTAGCATTTAGCTGATGACATCTATGACAGGCTGATATAGGGATCTTACCCATTCTATGTAGTTGCACAGGGGTAAGGTAGGACTGATACACAATATAGAGCCGTATTAATCTGTTAATAACGACGGGAGTAACAACTAAGTTAGAGTCTAGCACATCCAACCTCTCTTCCAGTAGGAATACAGGACACTTGTCTTGTGCAAGTAGTGGGTCTTAACTAACTTTAGCCGATAATAGTTGTATATGTAACGCTCAAATTAAACCTTTGGGTCCTTGTGACTTAAGTATGTCAATGACAGGATATTTAGAGATAATAGTCGAAGTGAAGGAAAATTGGGCATTTACGGCATCGTGGAGCTAAAAGTATCTAAATAATTGAAGTTGTAGCATATGAAAGTCCTTGCACAGATGAGTAACGGATACAATCACACTCTCTTTATAAACTCCTCCTAATGTGATGCTTCCCTGCGCAGACTAAAATTGAGGTCTGGCCCCGACGGTAGGGAGGGCAGGATGGTGTTGTGCCATGATGGTAGGTCTAGCACAGTATCTTTGTAGCATTAGATCATTTTAGTGACAGGCCGGACAGATAAGGCCAATTTATGCAGTGGCAGCACAGTAGAGGGTTTGGTGTATCCAAGAAGTTCCAAAAAACTGAGTAGATTGTTATAGCCACCGCAGTTGCTATATAATTGTTCACAAAAGGTAGCTCACCGAGGAACGAAGGTTGCAGATTTCATAGCTGACCCGCCAAATTTCAATGCCCCTTATCCTCATTGTAACCTGAAAAACTTCCAAGGTATTTTACACACTGGGACCATTTTCAAAGGATGCCAATTACCTTTTCCATATGTTTTTGGAGTATGGGTCGAAACTGTACTGTAACTGTGATTCTCCTATGTACTAAACATGTTCAACTGGATGGTGATGTGGTAGATTTGCTGACCATGACATATTTCTGCATTCGAAATTGTCTTCCATTGAGTAGCATGCAACACCTATATAACAGTCATCACCTGCTCCAAGGTTTATCACTATAGTGGTCTGCATTGCTATTACATCCCATGAAATGAATTCACTAAGTCCAGTCTCTATTGTCACTGGGGCTTACAACGTGATATTCCGCTCATGGGCGCGTGAACATATCCATATATCAGATAACACCATTATACATACCAACGTTCTGATCTTTATCACAGGAGGAGCAGTTTGACATTTTGATGAGGAGTTCAAGAGATTGGCCCATCATAAATGCAGTAAGTGAATATTATTTGGTTATTTTACCATTTGATTGCAATAAATCCATTTATCCTTTGAGGACCGAGTCAGTTTTAGGCTTAAGCGCATGAATAATTTATTGATTTTTTTTTCTCTCTTAGCTTTCCAGTGGTCATAACTTTTTTTTTTTCTGCTTGATGTAACTGTATTAGACCGTATCAAACGTTATGGAGATGCTGTTTTTGGTGGACATATTGTAAAATAGTATTTTATTAATATTAGTTTCTATTTTAGGAAAAATATAGAATAAACAATGCAGTTTTTATCTAAATGAAGTTATAAATTTAGTGCATAGGTTGTTGAGGATTCTAGGACACCATATACAGTATGTCTATATTTTATGTCTTTGGACTTACATTTAATAACATTTCTTTATTGTAAAAACAAATGTGAGACTGTGTGTTTTTATACTTTTTAAATATATTTAAATTTTTTTATTTAATCTTACTGGAAATTTTTTTATTAATTATTTTTTTTAACTATAATGTACTGTATCTATATGCCATGGGCTCTTCTTGACAGGACCTACTGTACAAACAATGCAGAATAATTGTATAAAATTAAATAGAGGGCAAGGAGGTACACATCATCCTGCGCTAGGTGGTTAGGAGTGTGGCCGTGTTATGGCCCTTTTACATGAGCCAAATTCTCAGCCTGATGTATCAAGTATCGATCAACATTCATATTGATCGGCCCTTCGGTCATTTTGCTTTACATGGGATTTGATTTGGCTTACGGCTTTACACTAATATGATTGTTCGTCCCCTCGGTCTGGCAGTACATTTCACTGTTTACACAGGAAGAAGTCCTACTGATCAGCAAGCATTTATACTTGTGCATAAATGAGCCAATCAGCTGACGAACAATGTTTTACAGGCGTGTAAACCGGCCTATTGGTGTGTAAGGCAGCCTATTGCCGCTCTGCCGCTTAGCGATGTTGTGTATAAATGCTGCACACACGCAATGTAATTGCGTATGTATAGCATTTATTATACCCCCATAGAGAACAATAGGGCTCTATTTCTCGTAATATGCAGTAAAATAGAACATGCTGCGTTCCTTTTTATGCACATAATAAATGCAAAGAATATTTACTTGTGTGAATGGATCAATGAAAATCAAGGCACTTTCATTGAGTTATGTTATGAGTGCGTGCATTGCGCCCATAATATGCTATTAAATTACACTTGTGTGAGCCTGCCCATAGACCTTTTGTCTCAGGACCAGAAGAGAAAGGCGTTATACAACCTGAAGTTGTTCTCTGCCGTTCCTCCATCTGCCGGTTCCAGGTTTTGTTTTCAGCCATCCAAGATGACCAATGCAATCTTTAGACTACCTGGTCATATGATCAGCAGTGGCCAATCAGAAAACAGTTTACAGTGTGCATTAGGTAGAAAGAAAACAGGGCCTAAAACTAGCGGATCGGATAGGCCGCAGAGAAGAAAAACTGTAGGTAATATACCCCCCTAGCCCCTCCTGTCCTGGGATAGAATTTTGTCCCCAAACCAGGGAGCCCCTTTAAAGCAGAGGGAGGGAAAGGTGGTGATTACTGTTTAGGGGGTAACGTTATCACAGATGAGCATTTCTGTGCAGTTGTGCGAGTGACAATATGACTACTGCAAATTATAAATCTGTAATCATACAGGGTTGTAACACTACAGCCGTGAGTCGGTTAATGCAGATGCTTGCCAGCTTCATGCCACATGTATTTTAGCTTTGTGTGTATTAAATCCCAGTAGAGTTATTCATACGTCACAGCAATTATTTATTGCTCAGTCTTTATAAATAGATTTTAAGGGGAAACATCCCCAGACAGTAAGAGGAATATGTTATCCCGGAGAGTTTTCTCTACCAGCCCTTCCTTCCCCAGCCTTCGTCTGTTGTAGAGTCTTCTATGGTTCATTGCTTACATGCAGGTCTTTTTAGTCACTATATATATGATTGTTTTTCTCTGTGTATTTGTACTGAGTGCCTTGTTCATTACAAGAGCAACGTACGATAAATGATAACATTTGGAGTGCTCTCCTCTTGGTCATGCCCTAAGCAAATTAAATTAAGAAAGCAAGGAATGTATTTAGTTACAAATACAGTCAGAATTCCTCCTAGATCACAGTCATTGTATACATTTATACTGTTATTAGCAGCACGCATAATAAGAAATAGTATGAGAGTTGGAGAGATAGATAGACAGATAGCTAGGAGATAGATAGATAGATAGATAGATAGATAGATAGATAGATAGATAGATATGAGATAGATAGATAGATAGATAGATAGATAGATAGGTATGAGATAGATAGATATGAGATAGATAGATATGAGATAGATAGATAGATATGAGATAGATAGATATGAGATAGATAGATAGATAGATAGATAGATAGATAGATAGATAGGTATGAGATAGATAGGTATGAGATAGATAGATATGAGATAGATAGATAGATAGATAGATAGATAGATAGATAGATAGATAGATAGATAGATAGATATGAGATAGATAGATAGATAGGTATGAGATAGATAGGTATGAGATAGATAGATATGAGATAGATAGATAGATAGATAGATAGATAGATAGATAGATAGATAGATAGATAGATAGATATGAGATAGATAGATAGATAGGTATGAGATAGATAGATAGATATGAGATAGATAGATAGATATGAGATAGATAGATATGAGATAGATAGATAGATAGATATTAGATAGATAGATATGAGATAGATGGATAGATATATATGAGATAGATAGATGGATAGATATGAGATAGATAGATAGGTAGATAGATATGAGATAGATGGATAGATATATATGAGATAGATAGATGGATAGATATTAGATATATAGATGGATAGATATGAGATAGATAGATATGAGATAGATAGATAGATAGATAGATGAGAGAGACAGATAGATAGATAGATAGATAGATAGATAGATAGATAGATAGATAGATAAGAGAGACAGATATATAGATGAGAGAGACAGGTAGATGAGAGAGACAGATAGATGAGAGAGAGATAGATGAGAGAGACAGAGAGAGATAGATAGATTGATAGATAGATAGATAGATAGATAGATAGATAGATAGATAGATAGATAGATAGATAGATAGATGAGAGAGACAGGTAGATGAGAGAGATAAATGTAGAACTACATTACCATTATACTTACTACGCATATACATATGAGGTTCTTAGCACGCATTTTAATCAAATTGTGAGAGCCCATCTACCACATCAAGAAAACCTCTTTAGATGGGACCTTACTCTAAAACTCACCTTCCTGGGCATAGAAAATGCATACAGGGCAGGTAAAATAATAAATATACATAGGTGCACATTACTGTGGCTGTGCTGTACTAGTTCCATCTGAAAAGGTTGCCTTGTTGCTGGTAGATTGGCTTTCATGATTTGATCAAAATGTGTATTCAGAGCCTGAATTTTATTACATAGTAAGTATAGCAGAAATGCCATTCTAAATTCATATATTCAGTTTTGGCATATTTCTTAGCATTTGTAGTGTGCTGTAGCACTGTTTGTATATTTGTCTTTTCATTGTAGCCATAGTAAGTTGTATTTGATGATATTTATTTCAGTTTCTTTGAAGCTGTTGTCTAATCTTTTTTTGGATTGGTGGACAAACATACAGACAAACGGGTATGTAGGCAAGTAGGCAGGCAGGTAGGTAGGTAGATTAAAAGATTTACTTATGGAATTCATGTTAAATCATAGATTCGTAGAGTTGGAAGGAACCTCCAGGGTCATCGGGTCCAACCCCCTGCTCAATGCAGGACCACTAAATCATCCCAGACAGATATTTGTCCAGCCTCTGTTTGAAGACTACCATTGAAAGAGAACTCACCACCTCCAGCGCAACCTGTGCCATTCATTGATCATCTTTACTGTCAGAAAGTTTTTTCTAATATCTAATCTGCCTCTCCTCCTTTTCAGTTTCATCGCATTTCTTCTAGTCTTTCCTTGTGCAAATGAGAATAGGGCTGATCCCTCTACACTGTGACAGCTCTTCAGATATTTGTAGACAGCTATTAAGTCTCCTCTCAGCCTTCTTTTTCGCCAGCTAAACATTCACAGATCCTTTAACAGTTCCTCACAGGACATGATTTGCAGATCGTTCACCATCTTGGTAGTTCTTCTCTGAATTTCCCCCAGTTTGTCAATGTCTTTTTTAAAGTGGGGTTCCCAGAACTAGACACAGCATTCCAGATGAGGTCTGTCTAAGGGAGAGTAGAGGGGGATAATTACCTCAAGTGATCTAGACGCTATGCTTCTCCTAATACATCCCAGAATTGTGTTTGCCTTTGTTGCTGATGCATCACACTGTTGACTCATGTTCAGTCTATGATCTATTAGTATACCCAAACCTCTGTCACTTGTGCTGCTGCGTAGCCCAATTCCTCCCATTCTGCATGCTCTTTTTTTCATTTTTCTTGCCCAGATGTGGGACTTTGCATTTCTCCTTGTAAAATACCATTCTGTTAGTTGCCACCCGCTGTTCAATCTTGTCTAGATCTTTTTGAATCCATTCTCTCTCTCTTTTCTAGTGTCAGCTATCCCTCCTAGCTTTGTGTCGTCAGCAAATTTGATCAGTTTCCCATCAATTCCCTCCTCCAGATCATTTATAAAAGTGTTGAACAACACTGGGCCTAGGACAGAGCCTCGTGACCTCCACCTTGACACATTCTTCGAATTGGATGTGCAGCCATTTATGACCAATCTTTGAGTACGATCACTCAGCCAGTTGTGAATCCACCTAACAGTTGCCTTGTCAATCCCATATTTGGTCATTTTTTCAATAAGTATGGTATGAGATACTTTGTCAAATGCTTTACTAAAGTCAAGATATACTATATCCACCGCATTTTCCTGATAAACCCAGTCGGTGATTCTATTATAGAAGGAAATTAGATTCGTCTGGCATGACTTGTTTGTTACAAACCCATGCTGGCTCTGGTTAATTACTCCATTCTCATCCAAGTACTTGCATACATGCTGTTTAATAATTTGTTCAAAGATCTTTCCCGGTATAGAAGTCAGGTTCAAAAATTATGGTGAGTGGTTCAGCAAATGACAAATTCTATTTCACTACATTGGTTCCGGTCTTGCACCCTACTGCACTTGCAGTCAGAGTCACCCAACTAAAATAACTGTTTAGCTTCAGTCTAGAGATTTATAGGGGTTGTGGGATTGTTCAAAATGAAAACAAAAAAGCAGCAAATATCCTAAAAAATAAACAGTACTCACATCTTCAACCACCTACCGAAACAGCTTAATCCCCCACTGATACAATGCAGATGGTCTAGTGGCTGCACATTGGTCTTTGCTTACAGACTGCTAGCAACGATGCAGTAGAATTAGTTGGGGAAAATCCACATAATTTACAGAACAAGCATGTTGAGAAAATCTGCGGTGTAAATTGATCTGCACTGCGGATTGTAAATTGTCAACTTATGCTGCTGATTTTCACAGTGGATTTCACTTCTTTAAAAGTTAGGGTAAAATCCTCAGCAAGTCTGCATCATTTGGTATAGATTTTCAGCTGCGGCTTCGCTGCAGGTCCACAGAGAATCCTTATTCTAAGAACAGGCCTTTAAATTTGCACATTCTCCTCTTGATTCTATGAGTTTGCAGACAGACTCATAGATTAGTCCAGTTCTTAGGAAATGATATGTGCTGATGACACCAAAATGAGATTATAAACTCGGCTGGGTGTCAGAACCCCTGTAACTGATTAATCATTGTTAGTCTAGATCCTCTATAATAACAATTATACCCGGCACAGCATGGCATCCTCATCCAGAGCTTGTTTCCAGACTATGGAAGTGTCATTAACAAAATTTGTACTGTTTACTATCAGGCTCCGCATTAGAACCCACTGAGACAATCGTAAGATGATAATTGCTGAAATTAATGATAATTTTCCTTGTTTTACTGTTTTCTTTTTCTTCTCTGCATGATCCATAGAAATGATCCACCTTTTTTTCAAAGAGGATGCAAAGGAACTTGTTCACACTGCCAAGGTTCTAATCCTTTTGCAATGGATATGCCACCTGAAAACACTGTCCTATGGAAAGGCAGCATATCATGGGGACATATGTACTCTACTATTAGCCCAAACGGCACAAAGAATGTTGCGTTGTTCAGCTAATAGAGTCTGA
This sequence comes from Eleutherodactylus coqui, assembly GCF_035609145.1. NCBI lineage: Eukaryota > Metazoa > Chordata > Amphibia > Anura > Eleutherodactylidae > Eleutherodactylus > Eleutherodactylus coqui. The sequence goes on from NC_089843.1 coordinate 82,872,640, forward strand.
GTCCTCCTGCCTGTCCCTACACCTCTCCCAGTGACTCATGGCCGCCATGCAGATGCATGATGGCTGCAAGGCTGGCTATACACATTAGATAGCTATTGACCCAATGATTGTTCGTCTGACATTGATCTGTCCCAATCCTGCCCATACATATGTACACTTGGCTTGGCCAAGCATGCATTTTTTCTAAAACTGATGAGTGGCATGTCAGACACTTCTGGTGGTGTCTCATCTCCCCAAGAACAAAAGGATTGAGCATATTGAACTCCAGCTGCCCAATCTTTACCTTACCTGACATCTACATCAGGGGAGAGTCAGAAGGCCCCCATAAACATTAGTTGATGAGTCAGTCTTGACAACACAGGCAGGTTTGGCCAATATCCATCCAGTGTGCATTTCAAGATTGAGTCTATGGTGAGAAGGGTAGGGAAAGTTGTGAGTAGGGGGTGGACTCGTGACTACACATATACTGCATTCTTTACTGTCATTAGCCAAGTAGGACAATATCCATCAGGAGCTTGATAAACTGACCTCATATTGTTGAGCAGCCATACACAATAATAAAATCACCAAGAACAATGCCACTGTTGCAAAAGTACAATTCCCAGCATGCCCTGACAACCTCCAGAAAGGCTAAACTAGAGTCTGCTGAGAGCTGTAGTTTTTCTGCAGCTGGAGAGTCACAGGTTTGTCTTCAAGAGGGGTTATACAGAATTTTACTATTGATGACCTCTCCTCGGGGGTCTGCTGTTCTGGATCCCTGATGCTCTGCTGATCCCCGGGACAGCTGTCAATGCGGACAGTGCTGGAAGCAGATAGCACTGTCCGTATTGCAATGGCCTTGTTTGGTGCTCCAGTTCCAGCTTCTATTGAATGCAATGGGAGCTGTGCCTGCAGTACCAAAGCGGGACACTGGAATACGGACAGTGCTATCTGCTTCCAGCACTGTTTGTACTGACAACAGTGCCATAAATCAACTGATCAGCGGGGATCTAGAGCGGCAGCCCCACCACTAATCAACTATTACTTACCTATCCTGGGGATAATTCATCAACAATAAACCCCTTTAATAGTTTGAAGAAGATTACTTCCTTATTCAGCATAAATTTGCCTCTGTATACAAAACACAGTCAATGGAAGAACTTAACTTGAATGAGCTGAAAAAAACCTGACCACAAGCCCCATCGACCCGAACTCCATTAGCTTAATCAAATTTTCATGACTATAAGTTTGCAATTGTGACATTTCCAGATCTATATCTTGAAGATTCAGAACTATAGTGCAAAATCAGTACATGCCCCCCTAACCATCATTTCCCATTTCCAGTTCTGGTATCCAGTTCTGGGAGAGAATAGCTTGGGACCCCTCAAGCATTAGGGCACAGGTTTGACTTCAACCTCTGTAGCTCCTATAGCCACATCACAGTATGGACCCATTTAACAGATAGCCCATATCCTGCTGAATATTGGCTCATCCACAAGATATAAAGCGTATACATATATAGCATAAATTATAAAAAAAATAAATCATAAAATGTATATTTAATGTTACAGTCAATGATATAATACCATGATGCACTTGTCCAGAAGAAAAAGAAAATAAATACATCATTTGTATACACATGAAACACTGCTTTGTAGTCACATAAATACACGGTCACTACAGCTATCCCTATATGTAAGAGCACTTGATTCATTAAAGCAATGAAACCAATACCTTTATGAGGTAGAGCACTACAGACAGCAATGTAGGGGATGATTAGACCGGATCACACATGCAGATCTTGTAGCAGTTTTTTGGAGAGATGTATCAGTCTTTCCTGTATACTTCCCCTTCTTTCTTGCATTCACACTTGGCTTTGGCTTAAAAAAACTAATTAAAACTGTCACAAAAACTGCAGGTGTGATTCCAGTCTATATCTGCTGGGGTAAAGGTTGGGGCTGGTAATGTTCTGCTACACACATTGGGGACGGTGGACATCTCACAAGCAGCATATAGGGCTTTGTATCATGAGTTGCTTTTTTGGTATTATGTGTTTTAGAAACACTGAGCAGCTTTACGGAAGGATTACTCAGTCTCACAGACAGCAATAAGTGATTATAGCGGTGGATGCCTTATTGTGAGCTGCTTTAACCCTTTCAATAGCAGATGGGAAACTGATTTAGGTTTTACATTTATATAACATTTGGTCTTACGTAACCTATTAGTTGAGTAATAGGGTAGAATCATTACGAAGCTTGATGACATTCAGAGGGACTATAATGCAAGAGATAATCACAATATATCAGAAGTTTATCCTGGTCTTACTAGAGAGCAACTGGAAGATATTTTATGCTATATATATATATATATATATATATATATATATATATATATATCTCAAGAACAAATAAAAGTAATGGTGCTGGTGGCGACAAACAACCAAATTTAAGAGAGGGAGCTGAGTAGTAGATTAAGAAAGACATCTGGTCGTGCGTTAAGGACAACAGCAATTGTCTTCTACTACCCTAGTTTATTAAATGACCCCAGTGAGATATTAGTAAGGACACCACCCAATCTAGGATGCTTAGGAGTGTGGCACCATGACCCATGCATTGCCAACATGTAGGGTTGATATGCATGGATCTTAGTAAAGTGCTTAGAACAAGGTCTAGTTCCCCTACCTGGTAATGAAACAATGTCTCCATATATAAAACACACAAACACTCACATAACTTTAATATAGATATACTATAGTGTCATCATAACTTACTTATTTCAAATGTAGGGGAATGAATGATGGCACCAAATGATAATATCACTATAACCAGACATGACTTGATCGACAAGAGAAACATTACTTTAATGGAACCCATTTGGCATGGAAGGGGTAATCTTATGAAGTGAGATCTCTGTGTCACAGTCCAGGTCACACATTGAACTGGTGGCCATCTCATTATTTGCAGATGTTTGTGATATCTGAGACATGCGGTCAAAAGTCTCATCGTTTTCATCTATACAATCCACCACGTTAGGTATCATGTTGACATAGGCTGTCACAATATCCTTGTGGAATATAGTATCTTGGTTGTAGGATATTAGTTCATTGCTGATATTGACTGTTTCAACAGGGGTTGTAGAACACCAATGTCCACACCCTAGAAGATTGGAGAAGACCTTTCGGAAATCAGCATTGAAAGCATAGATGATAGGGTTCAAAGAAGAGTTAGCCCAACCAAACCAGACAAAAATGTCAAATGTGGTCTCACTGACACAAGGTAGTCCAGCTTTGGGGTTTCCAGAAGACTTATCACAGAATGGAACCATGCAGTTCAAGATAAAAAATGGTAACCAACAACACACAAATACACCCATGATCACAGAGAGTGTTTTTAAAACTTTTGTCTCCTTTTTGATAGAAGTTTTGAGGCTGTTATGGTGGTTTCTGCAGTCAACATGGTTGCTCCTGCAGCTTTGGGCATGTTCAGCTGCTCTTTCCAAAGTTGATATTCTCCTGATCTGGATCTGAGCAATCCTATAGATCCTGGTGTAGGTGACAATCATAATAGCTACAGGTATATAAAAACTGATCAGGGAGGAAGAGATTGCATACGTCCTATTCAAGCTAGAATCACAGTTTTCTGTAGTGTGGTTATTCATTGCTGGACTATCTTTCCTATTCCTGTGCCAGTTTAACTGAACTGGTATAAATGAAATCAAGATAGACAATGTCCAGGCAGCACTGATCATCAGCAATGCCACCTTTTGGGTCATCTTCCTCTCATATCTAAAAGGGCTGGAGATCGCCCAATACCTGTCCACACTAATGACACACAGGTTGAGGATGGAAGCTGTGGAGCACATAATGTCAAAGGCCACCCAGATGTTGCAGAACTCTCCAAATGGCCAGTGACCTGCAACTTCTGCTACAGCTTTCCAAGGCATCACTAAGAGAGCTACCAGAAGATCAGAGACAGCTAAAGACACAATGAAAATGTTGGTTACTCTGTTACGTAAGTGTCTGAATCTCATGACAGCTGTACATACCAAGATGTTACCAAAAAGGGTCCAGAAGATGAGAAGGGACAGAAGGCTCCCTGTGACTACTTGTCCTGCCACCAGTTCCCTTCTGTTCTGCACTTCTTGGAAAAGACTCCTATTCAATACCATCTCTGGATACTTTATGTAATGTTACTCCTCTCCAAGCTGAATTAGGGGCACCATAGAACCCATAGTGCCACCCTGTTGGGATGGGTAGCAGGATAGGTACCCTCCATGTGAAGCAATCTTCTTCTAGCCCCCTGCGTTATCTTCTTCTCTGGAGAGTTTGCAGTCTATGCTCAGTGCTGTCTGTATGGCACAGCTGCAGAAAGCAACCCAGCTGGGTGCAAGAGCGCAGCTGGAGATGAACCAGCTTCCAGATTCTTGTGCCTCCTTATACATTATTACCAAAAAGCTTGCAATTCAATCCCTTGGACTGGCACTCTTCAGCTGCTCTCAGACCTTAGAAACTTGCTGGGCTGAAAATCCATCCAATATGAAAAGTGCAGATTGCATCCACATTCTGGAATGCATTTTGGAGACTCCCTTGCATTCAGCCTTGTAATCTCCTCTGCTGCAGTCTAATCATTAACTCTCTCAATGCAGAAGGCACTTTAACAGTGAGAAACACCTGCCTTGTGGCTCTGGTGCGTGACAGTGAATTCCTAAGGATACAGCTAGGACGTCACTCCAGATGCAGCCAGCCCCAAGTGAGATATGAAGGACACATATTGATGCCTTAGGGCAAGCAGTTTCCTCCACCCCCTCCACATACAGTGCTGGGCTATTTCTGCATCACATGAAAGTGTTTCCATCAGTCAGGTTTTATATAGTAATGCCATTATTACAGCACTTCTCAGACACATTATTATACTTCTTGGCCGTTTACTACTCGGCACCCACTTTGCACACAGATTGTATGACTGCGTGGCTATTTTTTGCTGCCTATGACCTGAAACCTTCTGAACCTATCAAGATCACTGGTATTTTCCACTTCAATATCCCAGTTTAACATTTCATCTTCACGGGGAGAAGGCAACGAAAATCACTTCTGAATGCAGAATGACAACAAAGACTGCTGTAGCATTATTGTTCTAGCATGGTATTAATACAGTGACACATATGTGCCGCGGGTGCTGGTATAACACAGGATTCGGGATACGATGCAGCAATACAACGGAGTAACCAAAGCTTACAATAATCATACACACAGGAATAGAAAATGAGCAATTATAATATGGCAATAATGGCTAGGCAATTCAACTTTTACCTTCGAATACCCCATTGGTAGCTATGGCTAACTAAGTCCTAGGAATGATACTACAGGGTGGTCCAAAGGTATGGAGACAACTAAAGAAATGGAAAACGGAGGTTGGAAACGTTATCCTGTGTGTGGCATGTGGCTAAGGGATAGAAGGCAAGTCTGTGAAAGATGGTGTCCAACATGGTGGCCATTTTGAAAGCCGCCATCATTGAACGTAGTCAATGTTTTCAAATGGGAAAAGGGGCATGTGACATATGTACCTAATAGAGATTTGATGCGGAATCCAAATCTGTGGTTAAGTGTGACCTACCTTTATTTCTGCCAAAGTTATTACACATTTTCTCTTTGTTACAGACACAGATAGGGCTGTGAGATTAGCACACAAGGAGAAGACATAGATTGTGCTAATCTCCAGGGAGCACAGTACGCGCGTCAGTGCAGCAGATTTCAAGGGTCACTGCCCTAAGAGACCACCCATCCTCCATGGCAATTGCTTGCCAAATTTTGCCAAAGATGTTCTGTCTTGGACCTGCCAAAAAGTGGACATAGCAAAATTGCCAAAGACGAAGCAGCAACAATAGCCATCCTGGAGTCCTTCTACAAGAGCCCATATCATAGCACCCAGTGTCTGTCACAGGAGAGCAGGGTGTATCGAACCACGATTGGGCAGATACTTGCAGCGTACAAGTTCCAGTTGTTGCATCATCTCAATGACGGCGATCCCAATCACTGTGTTGAATTGGCAATTGGGTGTTGTAGCAATTTCAATGGGACCCACATTTCCCAAAGATGGTGCTGTTCAGTGATGAAGCAAACGTCTACAGGAATAATGAGGTGAACAGACAAAACCTTCGCTAATGGTCCAACACAAACCCACACTCACCCCCTTGGACTTCTCCCTGTGGGGTAATGTTCAGTCCAGGGTTTACTCAGTGAAAATCCAGAGTGTAGTGCACATGCAATAACAGATCCAGGATGCCCGTGCAAGCATTTCTACTAGGGGTTACTTTCAGTGCATCGTGAATGGGAGAAGAGAATAGCCTTGATGATTCAAAACTACGAGGAGCACATCAAGCCTATCCTGTAGTGGATTGTCATTGTGTTCCATTCCATAGAAAAGTTCTTAATAACTTTGTAACTTTATAAAGACATATAACATTTAAGGTCACATTTAAGCACAGATTTTGATTTGTTATCAAATTTTCGATTGGATACATGCATTCACCTCTTCCCATTGGTTCCAAAATAGCAGCTTTCATAATGGCCACCATGTTTGTCACCGCCCCTCTCAGATTACCTCTCTTCTCATAAGCAACATGCCACACACAGGAGGGCTTTCCCAACCACTGTTTTCCATTTATTCAGGTGTCTCCATAGCATGGCACCTACTATACAACAAGCCTGTTGCTTAACTAGCTATATCCCTAGTCGTTAAAGTTTGGCGCCTGAGAATCGTTGCTACTAACAACCCTAACTAGTCGAGAAGACGAATCCACCTCAGTTCGCTGGGATCCTTTTCCCAGCTCTGATGCCTCTATCAGGTTGGGGTTGTAGCACAGACTCATCTCTCTCTTTGCAGGTCCAGATAATCTCTGGTCCCTCTGAGCATTCCCTGTCCTCTCTAAACAGCCCTTTCACATCTAGGCTCTGGGCTCCCGCTGCTCTTCCTCTGTCTCTCCAACACTAGCTCCTCTGCAGACTATTGCACCTTTCCTGCAATACCTCAGTTCTCTGTCACAGTCCCTGTTCTCTCCGAGTGGTGCAGCAGAAATTCTCTTCTTTAATATCAAGGCATTCTTCCTTCATAAAGTTCCCAATGAGCATGCTCGGCTCCAATGTGCAGAAATTTGGCACACATTTTGTTCATGCAATAATTTTGGCGCAATATTTTATTGTCAATCACCATAGCAACATTTTAACCTTTTACGGTAGCCCCTTACAGGTGTACATTTGTGCCAGTGTCTACAATGACATGGTGTGTGCTGCCAATTCCATGACTTCTGACTTATCATCTCATTAACCCTTTCCAATCCAGTGTTGGGCCACAGCCAACATTAAGATTTCCCTGCATAGGGTGAAGTCCGACACATACAAACCCAAACTATTTTTCAACTATATTAACAGCAAAAAGATTTGCAGGGAGAGCACTGGCCCTTTAACAAATAATGCAGGAGAAATAATTGAAGATGATTGAGGGAAGGCAAATCTACTAAATATTTTCTTTTCAAGCGTATTCACAAACGAAAATGGCAAATGAAGTTCAATGTTGATAAATGTAAAGTTATGCTCATGGGCAGGAGAAATGGATGTCACCAATATACACTAAATGGGTGACTGCTAGGGAAAAGTGATATGGAAAAAGACCTGGGGGTACTAGTGGATTGTAGACTAAACTGGAGTAATCAATGCCAGTCAGCAGCTGCAAAAGCAAATAAAGTCTTGGGGTGCATTAAAAGAGGTATAGGGGCGAAGGCCGAGAACATTATCCTCCCACTATATAAGGCACTTATCAGGCCTCACATGGAATACTATGTACAGTTCTGGTCACCGGTGCTCACGAAAGATGTTACAGTACTGGAGGGGGTTCAAAGAAGGGCAACTAAACTAATACATGGAATGAAGGGACTGGAATACCCAGAGAGGCTATCCAAATTGGGACTATTTACTCTAGAAAAAAGACATCTAAGGGGCGATCAAATAACCATGTATAAGTACATGAGGGGACAATACAAGGATCTCTCCCAGGATCTGTTTATACCCAGGACTGCGACGGTAATGAGAGGGCATCCGCTACGTCTAGAGGAAAGCAGGTTTCATCACCAACACAGAAAGGGGTTCTTTACTGTAAGAGCAGTTAGACTGTGGAACTCTCTGCCTGAGGATGTGGTGATGGCAAAATCCATAGAGGAGTTTAAAAGGGGACTTGATGTCTTTCTGGAGAGGAAGGATATTACAGGATATAAATCTTAGGTTAATTGTTAATCCGGGTATACAGGCAGGTAGGAACTATTAGGGGTTGATCCAGGGATTAGTCTGAATGCCATTAGGGAGTCGGGAAGGAATTTTTTCCCCAAAAGGGCTAATTGGCTTCTGCTCTTGGGGTTTTTTTTCCTTCCTCTGGATCAACAACACAGAAGGATAAAACAGGCTGGACTAGATGGACATTGTCTTCATTCGGCCTTACGAACTATGTTACTATGTTACATGTTTCTAACACTATGCAGAAGAGAGGTCCATCATCGGAGTGCTCTTCTGCATATGTAGATTTACAGTGTGCAGGAGAGGGGTCCAACATCCAACTTGTCTTCTACATATGTATATTACAGTATGCAGGAGAGAGTTCTGATATGTATATTACAGTAAACATGTTAGACCTCTCTACTGCATACTGCAATATACATATATAATTCGATCAGTTACCTAAGTGTTGCAGTATATGGTATTTTTGCTGGCATTCTATTAAGACAGGCCGCAGGCACATCTTAATAGGCAGAAATACATGGCAAACCTAGGGGTCTCCTTAAGTCCCCCAGGGTTGCCATTGCAACCTGACTGCACCTCGCAATCTCAAAATTGACAGCAGCATTTAAAGGGTTAATAGCCACGATCGGTATGAATGCTGATCGTGGCTGTTGTGGCTGGGTGTCAGCTGTCAAAGACATCTAACACTGACTGTGTATGGAGCGAGCTCAGCTCCTGATCTCAATCTAAATGCCGCACGTGCAGGTCGTACATATATCTGCTCCGGCATGAAGGGTTTTTTAAGAAAACACAGCATGCACTAGTTTCATCCATTTTGCCGAAAGAAAATGGCCATTGAAGTCTATGCAGAGGGCTAAAAATATAGATGCATCTGTATTACATCAGTACTTCATCTGTATTCCATCAGTATTTGCATGCATTGTAATATTTTCTATTGGGAAAAAATGGATTTGTACAAACACTGATAAAATACTGTACAGATGAAATACAGCTGCCAGGGTGTATGAGCCTTGTGTGGTGCAGAGTGTAAGCTCTCACCTACAACCTGAAGGTTGCCGGCTCAAGGTTGACTCAGCCTTCCATCCTTCTGAGGTCGGTAAAATGAGAACCAAGCTTGGTGGGGTGTAATAAGTAATAATTACTTGAAAGCGCTGCAGAATAAGTTGGTGCTATAGAAATACCAAGATTTAATTTTTTTTTTGTTAGTTGTGGTACAAGTATGTCCGTCCGTACTGTAAGTCCCAGCAAGCTCTAATGATCTAATCTAGTGAAGGAGTGCAGAGAAAGGCATGAGATGTGGTGTGACATTCCCAGTCGGAATCAACATTCCATAGCTTGAAAAGTTTACTTTTCATTGTTATTACTATCCAGCAGCTAATGTGTTTCAAGGACTGCTACTTTGTAAGTGAACACGATGGCTCGTGCCGGGAGAGCTTGGCGTCACCCATAGTGGAAAAACATGATGAAGAGGCAACAGGCTTTGGAGTTGTGGAGTTTTGATTTCGAGCAGTAAAGTCACGGCAGATCTCATGTTTTTGTTCTGCACTCCTTCGCATGATTCTCCATCACTGTTTATACCAGTTTGGGTGATCGCGACCTTGAGGTGTCAGCACTTTACATAATATAATAATAATACTCTTTATTTGTATAGCGCCAACATATTCCGCAGCGCTTATATACCTCGTTACTTACACTTTATGTACTTCCATTGATTAGATATTCATACAGCCATCCAGATTGATAGGCAAATCCACTATTGAGTTTCTACAGTTGCCATGGGAAGAGCTCTGATTCATTTCCTTTTTAACTCTCCACAGTCTCAGTACTTTATATACAGTAGTACTTTTTATAAGCCAGTATGGCAATGTATTATGATACATTAGTGCGCAATGGATTTCTTTAAAGAAGTAGTCAGCGAGGTGTCAGTGGTGTTGGTAGAACTGTAAGTTTCAGCATGCCCTACTGGTCTAAGATCTATAGCCCATACCCAAATTTACATTATTGAGCTGTTCTACGGTATGCAGAGATACATACTTAGTCCTTATTCACACAAGTTTTTTATGGCAGCGATTTTGCCGCGATAAAACACCGGCCGAAAATGGTGACCATCTGAAGCATTGGATTCCAATGCATTCATTCAGGTGGGCGATTTTCCGGCGCTTTAAATCGGCTGCGCAGAAAAAATAGCACATATGGTGTTGATTCCGTCGGCCGCTTTTACGCGCGGCCGGGAAAGATAGGACATGTCTCATTATTCCTCCATGTCCCAGCACTAATTCTCCTGCACCAGAGTCCTGACGGTGAATGTAGTTTGTCGTGAACTGTTTCCAAATTATCCTTCAAGTAAACGGGCTTTACCGACCATTCCTGGTTCAGCTCTGGAAAACGTTAACTCTGTGTGTGTGGACTCCTTATTTACACCCGCTGGATTAACCACAGAGGACGACACAGTGGCATCAGACGACACAGTGACAAAAACTTGAGGTAAACCACAGTTTGGGTTACCCTTTAAATAGCCACCCCTCAGTTCCTTGGATGGGTCCTCATTCTACCCTCGGGTTGGAAGATGGTAGAGCCCCGTGACAGGGCCCAAACTTTACCTTGCTGTCTCCTAGACTGAGGACCCACTCCTTGGGCGCTGCAGAGGGAGTTCAGCACACTAGCTCTGCTAAGCTTCCACCCCCTCCTTTTGCCATCAGCTGGTAAGGGGCGGAAAGGGCGAGGGAGTTTAGCAGAGCTGAACTTTCTCCCCCTGGCCGATGTTATTCCAGGCTGTGGCATGTATACACCGCAGCCCAGCCGTCTGAATGGGCGAGAAAATGGGAGATACAGTTGCGACTTGGTCGCGGCTGCTTCTCGTTCATGCGATACGGGTGGCAAAAAATCGCAGCACCTGTGTGAATAAATCCTTAAAGTGACCCTCTGGCTCTGGACAAAGAAAGATGGTCACACCTGTTCACTAACTATGTGACACACACTGGGTATTAGTATTCATCATTGGTCTAAGATATTACACCTGCTTCGATTAATCAGTGCTGCCCACATGATCAGTGCCAGCCAGAGCAGCATGTAGGATGAAAATCGCAGCATGTTCTATCATTCCCTCATATGCCTTGCCCATTGTTTTTAGTGGGACCTTAAAAGACATTGCATGGCACTCGCATACCATTGAAATCAATGGGAAACACTTGCGATGCTCTTATGTGCATGAAACATGTGCCTAAGGATCGCAATTTCACAGAAGCAATGCGAGGCATTGTTAATTAAAAAATCATTGTGAAAAACGCACGTTGACAAGCATGATATTTGGTGGGGATTCCGTGCTCAATATTGCGCTCTCCCGTGTCAATGTAGCCTTAGGGCTCCCACACACAGGCGTTCCTTTAACGCTGCGATATCGCTGCATTTTTTTTAACGCAAATGTCAATGGGACTTTCTAATGTTAAAAATGCATCGCACAAAAATCGCAAAGCACACACTTTTTAACATTAGAAAGTCCCATTGACAATCGCATTAAAAAAACGCAGCGATATCGCAACGTTAAAAAAAGGCAAGTGGGTAAGTGCCCTTAGAGTAGTTGCTATATATCTTGTTAGGCCATATTCACACGAGCGTGTATTATTTTGACACATGAAAAATAAATCTGTTTTATTGTGTATGTCTCTATGACATCCCTATGCATTGTATGTCCGGTCTTTAGGCCCTTGCGTGATCCGTGTGTTATCCAATTTTTTTCTCATGTGCAAAAAAAAAAAAAAAAACTGAATGAGTCCATTTTTTTTAAATTACTTTATCAGTGAAAACCAGAGAGCACACAGATGTCCTCCATGTGCCCTCCATTTTGTTTCTTTCTTGTGCTTTTTTTTTGTGCACCTGTTGATCCCACATAGGGTATTTTGAATGTTGCCTTCTTTCGCCCCCCCCCCCACCCCCCCATATGGTATAATTCCATACAGTGTTTAAATAACCATATCGAATAGAACCCAAGTGTACGCACTAAACAATATGGTGCCTATATAATATTGCTAAATCGCTGGCAAAATACCAGTGATATACCGATGGTCAGCCTTAGCTATATGCCATCCATGTGGTCCCACAGGGTGTCTGCCATCAGTCTGTAGCAACTGGAGGATGTGGGTTGAGAGTTATCACCCCCTTACATCCGCTTGGTAGATGATCTTCTTTCTCCATGTAGCAGCATCTTGGGGAGCTAAATGATTCATCTTCCACTTGGTGCTGTCCCCTCCTCTCTGATATTCCAAGGCGCTGCTGTCAGCCCATCAGCGCCCCCACAACACAATCGTTTAGTTCTGCTACTGTACTGCATTTATGTTATGAGCTTGGTCCTGGTGCTGTATTTATGTTAGGAGCTTCGTTTTGGTGAGGTCTGCTGCGGGTTTTTTTTCAGTAAAAAAAAACAAACGAAACGGAACTGAAGCAAACTGAAAACATTCATTCTTTTATAACCCATTGAAATCAACAGTGGGAAAACGGATCTGTTTCAGTTTTACTTTTTCTCTACTCCAAAAATGGAACATAGAGACAAAAATGCTTTACACATGCAAAACACTAGTGTGAACCCACCCTTATGAGCTTGGATCTGGTGCTGTATTTACTGTATGTGCTCAGCTTGGTTCTGGTGCTGTATTTATTCACTGAACTGTTCTGGCATGGGTATAACTGCTATCTTGCTGCTTTCTGCACAAATATAATACAGACACACTGCCTATCAGCGCAATATATCTTTGATTTTTCCTTATGACGGGGAAGGAGGGGAGGCATCAAAGAATATTCTGCAGAGAGTGCCGTCTAACCTAAGGAAATTGAATGTACTGTACATTGGCTAAGCACGAGAGCCATGGAATACCACCGTATGGTGCTCAAAGATATATTGATCAAGTAACAAAGTAATAACAATGCTTCACTTTTAATATTAAGATTCGTGGTGGTCACATAAGTCCCATGTACCATGCTGCATGAGGAACCTGCCGCACAATCCTAAGGGCAGCCCTGCCTACAGGTAAATGTATCTCTGCTTATAGGCAGTATGATAACATTTATTTTTAAAGGGGACTTGTCACATCCTATAGACAACATAAAGTAAGCTATGGTGCTTACCGGACAGGATGTGAGGAGTCTGGGGATGTACATTTTATGCTTACCCAGCTCCCCGTTGCCACGCTGTCACTGGTGGAAGTTGGCACTTGGTTAGTCAGTTTCTTTGTTGGACAGCACTGATTGAAGAAAAGAGTCTTGCTGACTGACCAAGCGCCAACTTCCAAAGGTGACAGCAAGGACACAGGGAGCCAGGTAAGTGTAAGAAGTTCCCTATAACTTAGTTTACGGTTAGAGATGAGCAAGCACCAAAATGCTCGAGTGCTCGTTACTCGAGTCGAACTTTCAGTGATGCTCGAGAGTTCGTTTCGAGTAACGAACCCCATTGAAGTCAAAGGGCGACTCGAACATTTTTGTATATCGCCGATGCTCGCTAAGGTTTTCATTTGTGAAAACCTGGGAAATTCAAGAAAGTGATGGGAACGACACAGAAACGGATAGGGCAGGCGAGGGGCTACATGTTGGGCTGCATCTCAAGTTCCCAGGTCCCACTATTAAGCCACAATAGCGGCAAGAGTGCCCCCCCCCTCCCAACAATTTTTACTTCTGAGAAAACCCTCATTAGCAAGGCATACCTTAGCTAAGCACCACACTACCTCCAACACTCAGCTGAATGACATTCAGCTGAGAGCTGCCCCTGAGTCAATCAGAGGCAGCACTCACTCACCCATTCATGAATTCATGAATGGGTGTGAGTGAGACCTGCCTCTGATTGGCTCAGCGCTGAGCCAATCAGGGGCGGGTCTCACTCACACCCCCTTCACACCCACTGCAGGCCGGCCGCGCTGAACTCCGTCTGCCGGGACAAGGAGAGTATATATATTTTTTTTATTTTTACACATTTCTTGATGAATTACAGGGAAGGGCTTATATATTTGAGCCCTTCCCGACAATTCATCCCGCGCTCGCCGGCAGCCCATTGCTTTCTATGGAGCCAGCTGTATTGCCGGCTCCATTGAATTCAATGGTCAGTGCTCGGTTAATCGAGACAAGTACCGCGTGGTGCTCGTCTCGAGTAACGAGCATCTCGAGCACCCTAATACTCGAACGAGCATCAAGCTCGGACGAGTATGCTCGCTCATCTCTATTTACGGTGTTTATAAGATGTGACAGATTCTCCTTAAAATTACATTAATTGAATAAATTCAGATGCCAGTCGGTGAATGTATAGAATAGCAGTACTCTCCTATTCTATGCCTGCATTGTATAGCAGATGCACTTACAATAAATTAATCTATCTAGTGACAATGGGAACAATTGTATTCAATGTGTGACTATTTCATGGTTTATAACTGCACCTTCTATTTCTCACATGAGATAACATCAGCAGTTTCATGCATGCACTGTCTGTACCAGCATCGGGCTGTTGACTAATTGGCCTGAATTCCCTATAATGGAAATTGGCAGCATCTCAAGTCATTGAGTAAATGAATCATGAATGATATCTAGCGTCAGATGATATAAACGTGGTTTGTATTGTTTTTACTTTTAAGAAGGATAGCGGCACTACTGCTGTCACCCATTGTCATTGTATAATGGACTGCTTTATGAGAGATGAAATGCCAAGAGAAATACTGAAGCTGCATTGTCACTGCCTATATAGGATACGCTACATGTATTCTCCTGTCAATCGAAACATCTGCTCGTTTGAAGGAAAGTCACTCAGTACTCTGAACTACTTTATTAGCAATAGATTTGACTTCTTGCAGCTGAATGACATTGCAGTAGTATAGCAGGACGCGGCAAGGCACTCTGGAAAGTTGCATACTATGCGAGTAAAGTGACATTTTTACACAAATACAGTTTTATTCATTATAGGTTTTGGACTAGCGGTGAGACAGTAAACCCCATAATGCACCAGAAAAAAATAATATTCTTAATAATAACCAGCTACCGGATGTAACCTGTCGCAGCTCTATAGTGACAGTAAACAGATATTTCTCAAATACTCTTTTCATTAACAATGAATATTAAGTTTTCAGTATGTCATACAGTAAACAGAAAATCACAGAAGTTTCCAAAATGTCTTAGTACCCTTCATATTTTTCCATAGTCCCCACATGAATGGATCAAACTGTCAGCAGCAGATAGAAGGTTTTAGAACCATAACCAGACCCCTTTTATGTCCTCACAGGCCAACTACCAGAACCTTCCAGCAGTTTCCTTTTTTTCAGCCCATAGATTAACATTATTTATTCACTTCTATTAAAGAAAGTCTATTTCTTTATGTTGGAGCTCACTCTTGTGTCCAAATCTGGTACTGCAGTCTCTCATACATCAATAGTAGCAGTGAGAATCTGACAGCTTGCTACAGTAGATGCATGCACACAATGACATTAGCATTACAAGCCTACACAGTAATATGTTGCATCGTGTTCACATCCGACTTAATGACAACCATTTATCTTCAAGCAACTCATCAGCGAAAGGGGTCAAAGGAGGACGTCAAGTTTTTAAAAATAGTTGGTGTAAGCCGAATACAATGCTGCTGTTCCAACTAACATGTCTGAACACAAGATTCATGGTTTCCTAGCACAGATGGGATTTAACAGCAGATGACCAGTTGCTGTCTAAGAGAAACAGAAAGGCAAGATTCCAGTGGGCAAAGCCTGCAAATATTGGATCACTGAGCAGTGAAAAAACATTGCCTGGTCAGATGAATTCAGATTTCTATTGCACCATGCTGATAGGGGGGTCAGAATTTGGTGCAAGTAGTATGAATTGATGAACCCTTCGTGTCAGATGTCAACAGTTTGGACTGGTGGAGGTGGAGCAATGGTCTGGAGAATAATTTCTTGGCAGATCCTGGTTCCTCTGATAACTCTGGATGGATGTTATGATCAATTGCTGCAGTTCTGAAGGCTAAAGGAAGTTCAATGGACTATGAGATGGGGTCTTTAATAAAGTGGCTGATCAACATAGAGTATGCTACATAGATGTTTCATAGGTCTGGGTGTTTTCTTTGTGATATTATTGCAAATAATGGAGATGGAACAATGCCTCTGCAGCGCCACCTATTAGAAGGCAGCATTTCTGCAAGTCAATGTTAGACTCTTTATAGAAGCTTTGTAATAATAACTGGGAATTGAAGCCAATAATCCATACGCAGACAGCTGTTTCGGGGTGTTTGTTTCTCATAAGTGTGCAGTAGGTTTCTGTCTTGGCTAGTGGGGGAGGCCTGTGACGTTGCCTTGCTCCATCTTCTTTATTTGCATATTACCCAGAGAAGTATGAATGGTCTTATAAGTCTCTTCACTCACTCACCTTCTAGGTGCTCTCCCTAAGGAGAAAAGATAGCGTTCCTGACCCACATCACAGGTCTCTCACTAGCCAAGATCCCTTTAAGCAAATTGATAGAAACTTTGGGCAAAATTATAAAACGACACCCTTATTTACCTCCTTAGTGACCAAGCCTGTTTGCACCTTAAGGACCGTAAAGGTTTTGCATATCCAAGTTATTCTGACATTGTTTTTGCGCCACATGTTATACTTCATTTAGGTGGTAAAAATAGTTTGATAGAATTTGTGTATAATTATTATAAGCACCAAAATTTGGAAAATTTTAAAAAAATTGTCATTTCTTCACATTTTTAATTGTAATATATCTAATATGTGCAAACATACTGTACAAATGTTTGATAAGATATATATTTCCGTCCGTTTACTTTATTTTAGACGCACATTTGAAAAGCTTTCGGGTTTTTTTAACCATTTAGGAGACGTACAAATTTAACATTGATTATCAACATTTTGAGGAACACTTAATTTTCCTACACCAAGCCAAGATTGCAAAGGCTCGTAGGTGGCAGAATGATAGATACCCCCACAAATGACCCCATTTTAAAAACCACACCCCTTAATATATTCACTGAGGGAAGTCATGAGTATTTTGACCTCATAGGAGTTAATGCAATTTAGAGGAGAAAAATAAAATTTCAGATTTCTGCATATATGTCATTTTAAAGGTAGTTTTTTTTCTAGCGTGCACATGAAAATGAGGATTTGCACCCCAAAATGGATTCCCCTGTTTGTTCTGTGTTCAGAAACATACCCCATTGTGGCCCTAATATTATGTCTGTATGTACAACAGGGCCCAAACCAAAAGGAGCAGCCAGTGCCTTTCAAAACAGAGATTTTGCTTGAAAGTGTTTCAGGCCCCATTGCCCACTTGTAGAGCCCTTGAGTGGCTAAAACTATAGAGAACCCCCACAAATGACTCCATTTTGAAAACTAGACCCCTTAACGAATTCATCTAGGGGTGTACTGCGTATTGTGACACCACAGTTTTTGAATGAATCTAAGCAAAGCAGAAGGGAAAAATTACGATTTTCATTTTTTTGGCAATTGTGTGATTTAAAAAAAAAGATTTTGTACAGCACACATATAAATGAAGACTTGCACCCCAAAATGGATACCCGTGTTTGTCTTGTGTTCAGAAACATACTTATTGTGGCCCTAATATTAAGTCCATATGCACAACGGGGCCCAAAATGAAAGAAGCGACCGGTGGCTTTCAGAACAGACATTTTGCTTGAAGGTGATTTAGGCCCCATTGCCCACTTGTAGAGCTCTTGAGCGGCCAAAACGATGGAGAACACCCACAAGTGACCCCATTTTGAAAACTGGACGCCTTAACAAACTCATCAAGGGGTGTACTGTTTATTTTGACTCCACATTTTTTGAATGAATCTAAGCAAAGCAGAAGGAAAAGTTACGATTTTCATTTTATTGGCAATTGTGTCATTTTAAAAACAGTTTTTTTGGTACAGCACACATATAAATGAAGACTTTCATCCCAAAATGGATACCCCTGTTTGTCCCGTGTTCAGAAACATACATATTGTCGCCCTAAACTTCTGTTTGGATGCACAACGGGGCCCAAACTGAAAGGAGCAGCCGGTGGCTTTCAGAACAGACATTTTGCTTGAAGCTGATTTAGGCTCCATTGCCCACTTGTAGAGCTCTTGAGCGGCCAAAATGATATAGAACCCCCACTAATGACCCCATTTTGAAAACTAGACCCCTTAATGAATTCATATAGAGGTGTACTGCTTATTTTGACCCCACAGTATTTGAATGAATCTAAGCAAAGCAGAATGAAAAAATTATGAATTTCATTTTTTTGGCCATTGTTTTATTTTAAAAACTTTTTTTTTTGTACAGCACACATATGAATGAAGACTTGCACCCCAAAATGGATACCCCTGTTTCTCCTTTGTTCAGAAACATACCAATTGTGGCCCTAATTTTATGTTTGTATGCACAACGGGGCCCAAAATGAAAAGGAACAGCCAATGGCTTTCAGAACAGACATTTTGCTTGAATGTGTTTTAGGCCCCATTGCCCACTTGTAGAGCCCGTGAGCAGCCCAAACAATGAAGAACCACCACAAATGACTCCATTTTAAAAACTAGACCCTTTAATGAATTCATCTAGGGGTGTACTGCGTATTTTGATCCCATAGTTTTTGAATGAATCTAAGCAAAGCAGAAGGAAAAAATTACGATTTTCATTTCTGTGGCCAATTATGTCAATTTAAAAACATTTTTTTTGTACAGCACACAAATGAATGAAGACTTTCACCCCAAAATGGATACCCGTTTGTCCTGTATTCAGAAACATACCCATTGTGGCCCCATTGGATTTCAGGACTCAACTGAATAAATTCCAGGCCCCATTGCCCACTTGTAGACCCCTTGAGCGGCCAAAACAATGGAGAACCCCCACAAATGACCGCATTTTGAAAACTAGACCCCTTAACGAATTCATCTAGGCATGTACTGTGTATTTTGACCACACAGTTTTTGAATGAATCTATGTAAAGCAGAAGAAAATAAATACAATTTTCATTTTTTTGGCAATTGTGTCAATTTAAAAACAGTATTTTTTGTAGAGCACACAAATGAATGAAGACTTTCACCCCAAAATGGATACCCCCGTTTGTCCCGTGTTCAGAAACATACCCATTGTGGCCCTAATCTGCTTACAGGACACATGGCTAGGCCCATAGTGGAGGGCCATCACCATTTTTTGCCATTCCCTAAATCTTAGATAAAAGTGATAATGTAAACTGCGTTTTATGTCCGAAGACGGGGGTAATTACAGAGGCTGGTTGGAATGGACAAGAAAACAGGGTATCCCTCCTCCTCCCATGCTTTTTTCGGGGTATTTCGTGACCTCAGCGGCAGGGATGGGGTGTAAAAAGTGGCGCTCTGTGAGTCTTCGTACGCTTGCTGCGGTGCGGCGGTCTCACACAGAAGGTGCTCAACAAGCTGCTCCTGGAACTGCAGGAAGGCGAGCGTTCCCGGGGCTTCTTGTAAATTCCGTATTATAGGTAGCGGTCTGAATAACGCCGGGCTCACACGGCCATATGTGGAATCCGCTTGCGTAGGCCCGCAGCGGATCCCAGCTGTGAGCCCGGCCGTGGTGCTGCATACAGCCATGTAATGTACTGCGCATAACTGCCTACTCACACATGCGGTCATGCGCAGTACACCGTTTTTTGTTAGTATTTCCCACACCGTCGCTTAGAGATGACCCGGGTACCCGCAGCACGTACACAATGTAGTTGCACAATGGGCTCTAGATCGCGGATATCCGCGGTAAAATATAGCATGCCGTGTTCTGTTTCTGCGAGTGGATTACGGAATTCCGACCCGCAAATTGGGGGGAATTGTGTAATCCAATGCATGAGATTGATCCGTGGATTACCGCTGATCAAGCGCATGCAGAACCCGTAATTCCTATCCGGTCGTGTGAGACCGACCTAATGTTAGATCTCTTTTTTATTACGTGACCGGGGATCGCTCATTGAGGCCACCGGTCACTGCTCCAAGCGCTCAGCGACCGTTGGTTGCCGAGAGCAAGGAGATTTAAAATTTCCTGGGCTCCCCGGCTCCTGCGAATGTGTCCGGCATGTTGCCGGCGGGCGCATGCGCAGGAGCCGGAAGGGTCCATGGGGAATAATCGCATCTGGATTCAAATGCGGAAGCCTTCGAGAAGATGTTTCATCTCCTCTCACTGATCATATCAGTGAGGGGAGATGAAACTTCCACTTTTTAAAGAACTTTTACGTGATCGCCATTATGCATTGGATAACGGCAATCACGTGACCAGTAACCGCATTGTGCGCAACCCCGTGACATCTCATGGCTCTTGGCCACCTTTGGTAGCCAGGAGCAGGGAGATTTAAAATTTCCTTAGCAATCCTTCACTTTTGCGCATGCGTCCGCCATCATGCTGACGGGCGCATGCGCCGAAGCTGGGGTAAAGTCCGCCGATCAACATCCCATCAGGCAACAAATCCGGGGACCTTCGGTACGTAATTTCATCTCCCCTTACGGATACCTTAGCGGTGGGTCCCGAGAGCGGCGGGAGACATGGAGGAAGGGGGGTGAGTATTTTCACCTTCCCTCATAGATCCGATCCATGAGGGGAGGTGAAACTTTGACTTTTTTAAAACTTTTTTTCACTTTTTCGTGATCGCCGTTATCCATTGGTGACATCTCCTGCCTCCCGGCTACCTACAGCCAGGAGATTTTAAATTTCCCACGGCTCCGGGCCTTCTGACGTAATGCCGCCTGGCACGCATATGCAGATGGCAGGCTTCGGGGCCCGGAGGACCAGGACAGCGGGGAACACTGCGGCAGACGGGGGTGAGTAATCTCAGCTGTCTCCATGGATCTGATCCATGAGGGCAGCTGAATCTTTAACTTTTTAAAAACTTTTTTGAACTTTTATGCAATCGGCACTATCTATTGGATAGCGCTGATCGCATTGCCGGGGGGGCCTCCCTACAGTCCGGGATGACAGCTCCATGCTGTCGGCTACCTGCAGGCACCGACAGCATGGAGCTGTCACGTCCAGAGCCCATGTGGTATTAATCCCTGCAGGACACATATTTTTACGCTCTCAGGGATTAAGGCCCTCTTGGGCAGGATGTGAAAACACTATGGGGTGGTCACTAAGGGGTTAAAATGTTGCTTGAGCAATTTATCAACCAATCTGGCACACAGCTGATTAATCATGTTGAATTTTCTTGGTCAGTTGTCTGCAACAAAAATTTGGGTAGGATTTAGAGATGAGCGAAAGTACTCGGTAAGGGCGATTTCGCAATCGAGCACCGTGATTTTTGAGTACTTCACTACTCGGGTGAAAAGTACTCGGGTGCACTGTAGGTGAGCGGGGGGTTGCAGAGGGGAGTGGGGGGTAGCAGGGGGAACAGGGGGGAGCCCTTTCTCTCTCCCTCTCCCCCCTACTCCCCGCTGCAACCCCCCGCTCACCCACAGCGCACCCGAGTACTTATCACCCGAGTAGTGAAGTACTCGAAAATCGCGGTGCTCGATTGCGAAATCGCCCTTACCGAGTACGTTCACTCGTCTCTAGTAGGATTTAATTAATCAGCACTTTATTTAAGTGCATTTTAACCCCGTTACCATCACATCCATTTTGTTTTTTCATACCTGCCTTCCAAGAGCTATAATGTTTTTACTTTGCCATCGATATAGCCATATGAAGGATGGTTTTTTGTTGGACAAGTTGCATTTTTTATTTTTACCATATAATGTATTAAGAAACTTTAAAAGAAAAGGTTAGTACAATGGGGAAAAATGCAATTGTGTGGTGAAAATGAAATGTTAGCTAACTTAATTGTATGGAACAGTCCTGTTCATTTCCTCTTACTGTCCTCCTAGATGACATTTGACCCAGGCAGTTGGACAGACTCATGGCTATTCTGGCTGCACCCAGCTAAACCCTACTAAACCCTCAACCTCTCAACCATTCGAACAGCAGACTCCCCTCAAGTTCTGGACTCAGAGCACCTGTATCTGATTCACTTGTTAATTAGTTCCCTAAATCTATCCTCCATGTTCCTTCTGTCCTTGCCTGTTGGTCATTATTTTCAATCTCCAAATGTTCTCTGTAATTTTTCATGGCTTAAGCCACCTTGCCTTGTCTGTATTCTCTTATCATTAAACACCTATTGTCATCTAACTCCTGTGTCCTGCTTGTCACTACTTGAATCCATCAAAGGGACACCATCTTGTCAAAAGAAACTATCACAGTTGACCGAGCACATGGTGTGTCTATGTATGGTCACCTTTTAAAAAAAGATCATTGATTTAATTGGCCTTTTCTTTCGAATTGTCATGATGCCGACAGAGCTATGACTTCTGGGTTACCGAAGTTGGTCCAGGGTGATGTCCCAACACCGGCTTTGGCAAATGTCGTGCCAGGTGACATATGTGCAATGTCATTTACAAAGGGATTTACATCTCCCTTTGTTTTCAGTGCTGATAGGCTGACTGGACGGTCTTTCTGTCAAATTAGCCTATCAATTTCTTGATGAGGGTATTTCATCCAGCTGCTTTGTACAAAGGATGCCAGTTATACTTCTTGTATTCTGGCCAGCATTATGTGGACCTGAGCTTAGTGGACCTGTGTTCAGAACTTTAGTACTCAGCTTCCCTGAATTTTGTGCTCAGTACTTCAATACTCTGTGGTTTGGTGTTCCATGGTCAGTGTGGCTTATTCTTCTCAGACATGGACTTGGCTTCTCCTTCACAGTAGGGCCTTCCTCTTTGGGGCGGGTGCTCCAGTTTAGGCAATACCTTTTTGCCATTATCACAGTTCCTTGTATTAGTCCATTCTAGTCACCTATGTTAGATCATAGACAGCCCATTATTCCCCTCCTTGGTCTAATCCTGTGCTTAGCTCTGGAATTAATTACCTACTGGTGCACTGACAAGTTTAATAAAAAGTGACATGAATGTTGTGCCACACACATGGAGGATTTACTAAATTACCAGAAATTTAGGAGTCTAGCTAGAAATCAGACTGTTGTAACTGTTTTTATAAGCAAGAAGATGACTTGTAGGTTAACTTTTCCTTTAGGAAGACATTGCAACCATGCCATGTGCTGTTTTATGGTCATTTTTGCAAACCGCAATTATATGTGCGGATTAAGTTTTGCTTTTTGTAATATTGTATATTTTAGATGGGGAAGTTATAGTTATCCATTCTACCGGGTAACCTCATATCATACCACTTGTTTTGATGCCTTATCATGTACTTTTTATCCTATTAGAAAAAAAAAAGTCTTACCGGCCACCTGAAAAACTAACAATGGTTACATGTTAGTTTATTTCTTTTCCATTGTATCTGCTTATCCTCATTATTTCAGGACTAATTTCTGTGTTAGTTAATCAAAATGAGACAAACTAATCTCATTTACATTTTAGTCTTATCGTTGACCTAATTCATGTGCATTAAAATATGCAGAATCAATAAAAACAATTGTCTTATTAAGTCTTAGACCCTGCCATTGACAGAAGAACATTCAAAGCAAACAAAGAGCATTTTCCCAATACAAATTAATAGCTTTATGGCTCCTAATGAGATAGAGCAAGAAGAATTCAACATCGGAGTGGATTATAACTGTAATGAATGTGCGGCCCTAGATAATTCATTGGAGTAATTAATCAAGAGAAAGTTCAATGCCATTTACAGCACTGGGAAGGAAAATTTTGTTTCTACTTCAGATCGTATCAGAAACTTATTTTCCAGAGCTTCAACGATCCTTCTTGATTAACATAAATCCATGTGCAGAAAATAACACAAAAATATAATATAGACTTAAAAGCAATGGACAGATTTGGGGGCATTTTGTAATTGGATGCACATGTTTTGTGCTGAAAAACATTTTTGCAATAGGGTTTAATTGCAAGTTGTGCATCATTTTGCTTCTGCGGTTTTTACATATTACTATATACAGTTGCTGCAGACTGACTTTCAATATAGGCGTGGATATTGCCTATCTGGATTTCAGTAAAGCCTTTGATGTAGTTCCACATGACGAGCTTATAAATAAGTTATTGAAAATTGGACTTAATCCTTTGATAGTCCAATGAATTCGCAATTAGTTAAAAGATAGATATCAGAGTGTTGTTGCTAACGGAGTGTATTCTGAACTGGAATGAGTTACAAGTGGTGACCACAAGGGTCTGGCCTGGGTCCTATTCTTTTTAATACATTCATGAGTGACATAGCAGAAGGTTGAATAGGTAATATCTGTCTTTTTGCTGATAGCACAAAAGTGTACAGTAGGGTTGATACTCCTGGTAGTGTTTTGAACAGGAAGAACGATTTAGCCTTACAGGATAATTAGTCATAACACTGGAAACTGCAGTTCAATGTTTCCAAATATAAAATAATGCGGAGAATAGTTAGGGAGAAGAAATCCTCAGTCTACCATATCAGCAGAGGCGTAACTTGAAGCTTCTGGGCTCCAATGCAAAACCTGTAACAGGTCCCCCAAGCATATGCTTTATTCATAGTACTGGACTTCCTATATGGAGAAGAGAGGCCTTATGGGCCCCCTAAGGCTCCTGGGCCCGGGTGCAACCGCATACTCTGTATCCCCTATATGCCCATATTGCGTCTCTTGAGTTATCCAGGACTTCAGAAGAGAAGGATTTAGTGGCTCTGATTTTTGACAACCTCAAAATGCGTCCACAGTATGGACAAGCAGCAAAGAAAGCAAGTAAGATGCCCATTTGCATAGCTAGAGGTACGACCAGTAGAAAGATGGAGATTGTGATCCTGCTGTATACAGCTCTGGTGAGACTATAGTGTTCCGTTCTAGAGACCTCATCTACAGAAAAACATTGCTAAAATAGAACAAGTCTAAATAGGTTACAAAAATGGTGGAAGGTCTAAAGACCGAAACTTGTCCGGAAAGACATAAATACCGTATATTCTGGCGTATAAGGCGACTGGGCGTATAAGACGGCCCCCCCCCAACTGTCGCCTTATACGTCAGGAATACGGTGTAGGAAAAAAAAAAAAAAAAAACAGTACTCACCTCCCGCGGCGTTCTGCGGCCCTGCTCCAGGCTGTCGCTCCCTCCTCGTCGCCAGCAGAGCATTGCTTTCTGGATGCCGGGCTTCAATGCCCCGCCTCCAGAAAGCCAATGCTGTGATTGGCTAACTCAGGCAGCGTCAGCCAATGAAAGCTGGCGCTGCGTTAGCCAATCACAGCCATTCAAGGACATCATTGAATGGCTGTGATTAGCTAACTCAGGTGGCGTCAGCCAATCACTGCCATTCAATGATGTCATTGAATGGCTGCGATTGGCTGACACCGCGTGAGTTAGCCAATCACAGCATTAGCTTTCTGGAGGCAGGGATTTCAAGCTCCGCATCCAGAAAGCAATGCTCTGTTGGGGACGAGGAGGGAGCGAAAGTTTGCAGCAGCACCGCAGAACGCCCTGGGAGGTGAGAATTTTTTAATTTTTTTGGACACTTTTTTTTTTTTTGTATTACCGGCCTATAAGACGACCCCCGACTGCAAAGCAGATTTTTCGGGGGTAAAAGGTCATCTTATACGCCGGAATAAACGGTAACCTAATTTGTTAAGACTGGAGGAGAGAAGGGAGAGAGCGGACATAATCAAAAAATATGTTATGGTATAAATACGGTTCAGGAGGGAAGTGTATTTATTAGGAACCTAAACGCTAGAACAAGGGGGCTCAATCTGAGATAAGTTGGGAGAAAAATCAGAAGCAACATCAGATAATATTATTTTACTGAAAGAGTAGCAGATATTTGAAGCAAACTTGCATCAGACGTGGTTGGGAAATCAATAGTAAATGAATTCAAGCTATCTGGGTTAAGTATAGATCTATCCCAGGAGAGAAATGAAAAGGAAATAATATATAAGGACTGACTAGATGGACCATCTGCTCTTTTTCTGCTGTCAATTTTCTATGTTTCAACAGGAGATCTGTCAGTGAGGCTGGACTGACAGCTTATTAGTTTT
Source organism: Eleutherodactylus coqui (assembly GCF_035609145.1). Lineage (NCBI taxonomy): Eukaryota > Metazoa > Chordata > Amphibia > Anura > Eleutherodactylidae > Eleutherodactylus > Eleutherodactylus coqui. Next base: position 82,898,837 of record NC_089843.1, read on the forward strand.
ACAGCTCTTATCTCTCCTTTCCTAAAAGTTTTTATCAGCTTATTAATGACCACAGCAAACTTTATTTTTATTGTGGTTATAAATCAGCTGCTGAAGGCCCATTTACATGCAAAAACATCTTTCAAATGATTGACAGATTGACAGTTTTAGCGATCATTTTGCATAAAGTGTTAATAGACACTAATGTCTATTAACACTGTATCATCCTTATTTGCATGTAAAAGGGCCTCCAGGAGCTGTTTGCAGAGCACAGCATGAGGTCTGAGCTCTGCACACAGCTCCTTTGTTTTCGCATGGGCTGTCAGCAGAATACAACATAATTTTCGACTCCTGTGGAGAACACAGTTAGCGGTCTCTCCGGATGAAGGATGGATTTTAAGCTTACCTTAAAATCATCGATCAGCCGAAAAGTAAACAATAGCAACGTTTACATGCAACAATGATTGCTCATCTGTGGTCATTTTTCAGGAATTTTGAGTGATAATCGTTACGTGAAAATAGGCCTTAAGAATGTTCAGGAGTATAAAGATAAGGCTAGAAAACCAAGCCTTCACTGACGAATCTTATTTTGAAAATCACTCTGGAGATACTGTATACAGTAATATGCAGAAGCTGCAGAAGCAAAACCTTGCACAGTTTGTAATTTAACCCTGTTGCAAAAATTATTTTCAGCATAAAATTCATGAATTTAAGTAAAAAAACAAATTGCCTCCAAAAGTTGTCCATAGCCTTTAACCCCCCCCCCCCCCCCTTTCCCCCTCCCAACAGTTTAGGACAAGCTCAGTTTGTTTTGCAAGAAAAGGGCATTACAGTTTGGGAAAAACAGAGCTCGTTCTAATTCAAGCAACTGTAAAGGCCCATTTACACGCAACGATTATCGCTCAAAATTCACTCAAACTATGTCTTTTGAGCGATAATGGGTGTGAATGGGTGTGAGTGAGACCTGCCTCTGATTGGCTCAGCGCTGAGCCAATCAGGGGCAGGTCTGACTCACACCCCCTTCACACCCACTGCAGGCTGGCCGCGCTGAACTCTGTCTGCCGGGACAAGGTGAGTATATATATTTTTTTTATTTTTACACATTTCTGGATGAATTGCAGGGAAGGGCTTATATATTTAAGCCCTTCCCGACAATTCATCCTGCGATCGCCGGCAGCCCATTGCTTTCAATGGAGCCGGCTGTATTGCCGGCTCCATTGAATTCAATGGGCTAACATCGTTCTTCTCTGCCACAGCTGTTACAGCTGTGGAAGAGGAGAACGATCTTTACGCTGACAGTGCGGGGGGGGGGTCTCACTCTTGCCACTATTGTGGCTTAATAGTGGGACCTGGGAACTTGAGATGCAGCCCAACATGTAGCCCCTCGCCTGCCCTATCCGTTTCTGTGTCATTCCCATCACTTTCTTGAATTTCCCAGGTTTTCACAAATGAAAACCTTAGCGAGCATCGGCGATATACAAAAATGCTCGAGTCACCCATTGACTTCAATGGGGTTCGTTACTCGAAACGAACTCTTGAGCATCACTGAAAGTTCAACTCGAGTAACGAGCTCTCGAGCATTTTGGTGCTCGCTCATCTCTAATTAGGACCCTTCCTTTTCTATCTCTGACTGGAGGGATAGAAGAGAAAATATGATGATCATGATCACATGGCTGCATGTCTGTATATCAATACAGCACTAAGTGCAATTACAGTAATTTAATAATTATTAATAAAGGTTCATATAAAGTAAATCTATCACCATTCTCAGTGATTCTCTTCAGTAAAAGAGGAACAAAAATTAATCAAACAGTCATATATACTTCAAAATGGTGCCAGTTAGAGTTGAGAGAACATACTCTGCCGAGCTTGATGCTCGTTCAAGTATTAGCGTACTCGATGGTGCTCGTTACTCGAACAAGCATCACGCCGTGTTCGACCCTGCCCGAGTTTTTGGCTCCTCCCCACTGTGACGTGCCTGTTTTGGCCCCTCCCTGCCATGACGCAGCGCGTGTCATTGGCAATTTTTTTTGTCTGGCAGGCGGAGAGAGAGAGAGAGAACGAACCTTGAAAAAAAAAAAAAAAAGCTTGGCACCCAGCGCCCCACATACAAAAATGCTCCATTCTCCAATTGTAGTCAATGGGGTTCGTTACTCGAGTAGAGCTCTCGGATTTTATGAAAAGCTCGACTCGAATAATGCAGACTTGAGCATTTGGGTGTTCACTGATCTCTAGTGCCAGTATGTCTCACAAAAGACATAGAAAATTAGAAATGTTCTGATCCTGGAATGCGGCCCCACACAAAAAGTCTTTTTGAAAAAAAAATACTATTGTACAAAACTAAGAAAACATATTAAAACCTCTACAAATTTGGTGTTGTCATAATTGTACTGACCTGTAGAATAAAGGTAACATAATATTTATGCCACACTGTGAACACGGTAAAAATAAATCCCCAAAACAATGGTGAAATAGCATTTTTTCCATTGACCCCCAGCAGCAAAGATTAATAAGTTATTCGATACATTTTTATTCGATACATTTTATGTACCCCAAATTGGTTCCTATAAAAACTAGAATTCATCCCTCGAAATACAGCTGCAATGACAAAAACGTTAAAGAGCTATAACTGCTGAACACAGAAAGGGAAATGACTTACTGGTTCTTAAGGCTAAAATTAGTCCCGTCATTAAGAGATTACAAATGCACTCAAGGTGACTGAGTTCTGAGCGAACTATTTATATGAGACATCAATTAAAATACAAAAGTGACACTTTCAGGATTTGTTTTCCAAATTTAATGTGGCTTTTAGCGCACGTGTAATACGTGATGTCACCATGCATTACACACAGGATGTAATACGCGATGAATGGAGTCAATGATTAGTACATTGATTTTTATTGATCTATTCACATTAGCGTGTATACATTGCATGTAATACGAGGCGTGAAGAAGAACGCTGCATGTTATATTTTCACCACTAAACACTATCTTCCAGAAGATATACAGTATATCTGGCATTATGTGACTACATGATATTTCACAAGATGCCAAGGAGTTTCCATTAGATAGCACATTTTCATGACTTGGCCAGCTATAACATATGTTATGTATGTACAGTATTATATAGAACTGGTATTGATGTCTAAGGATGTTAGAATGATGATGATACAGAGTAAGGCGATTAATCTTAAGCAGAACATTGACGGATGAATCATCACACTTCTTGCCTTAAGTCCTCCATCATCGTGAACATTCAGATTGACTCTTATTTCCTGAGCCAATGTGCTAAATATTCTGGTGATATTTCCAATGACGTTAGGGCTAAGTATCTGATGTCATTAACTTTTGGGAAAAATGTATAAATCTGCATTTGACATTTTCGGTCAAGCTTGTAACATATTGTATAACCATAAATCCAAATGGGAGTCAGAGCTATTACAGTTTTCTCCTTGATATATCATGTTGGTCTCTGGTTTTCACTATTTTTCTGTCAGGGTATAATTTATCCAATACCCATAGAAAGAAACAACCGGATCACACAATTCCACCTATAGCAATTTACTTTCCAAACAAAATAAATTAGGGTGGAGATAATCATATGGTCCAAGGATTTAGATGCCTCTAGTTAATCTAATGATTAATTTAATGCTTGTCAGGTGTGGAGTCAGATGAATATGGGAGTCCTGTAATTAGGACATAGGATTGTTAAGGACAAGAAAACTTAAAGTCTCTTTAGCAAACCGGGAAGGGTATGCAAGAAATAGGAGCCAGGTCAGGGCTCTTTCACATGAGCGTGTATCGGCGGCCGATATGCGCTACGATGAGATGCATTGGATTCCAATGCATCAGATCACATGGCTGTATTCCCACAGCGTTAAAGCACCCGGCCAGCATCCTCTCATTGCTTGGCTCTGCCCCCATTGCAAACAGCTGGAGGGGAGGCGACAGAAGGTAAGCCAGCGAGGGGGAGGGAAGGGGCAACGGCGTTGCAGCCTCGGTGTGTAAGGACTGGCGGTTCGCGGGTCCATCGTGCCCGCACCGCCGGTCCTGTCACACGTGCGGCTGCTGTGCGGCGCAGGGGGGCCCCGGTCCTCGTCACCTCCCCTGGCCGCCGGGCTCCGCCTCGCCGCCGGGTTGCCAGGGACGCGGTGGGTGTTGCCCCGCGTCGTGTCCAAGGTATCTTGGCAACCAAACATGTGTCTCCTGTCCTGCCTCCTGCAGGGCTGGGGGCGGGTTCCCCAGTGCTGCTGGGTGCACTCAGCTGCTGTCAGGCTCCCCGCCCCAATCAGCTACTGGGGCGGGAGCTCTGACAGCATTTAAACCTGCTGGTGTCTGCAGACCAGTGCCAGTGTTAGTTTTGGATTTCCTGCTACACCAGCGTACCTTGTATTTCTGACTCCTGATACTGACCCTCTGTCTTTTGACCTGACATTGCTTTTGCCTGACCCTCTTGTACCGCGTACCCTCTCGTTGCTGACCCGGATTGTCTGACTCTCCTTGCTGTTGTTTGTTCCAGTGTCTGTCTGTTTGTTAGTCCCAGTGTTCCCCTTCCTTAGTGAGTGTAGGGACCATCGCCCAGTTGTCACCCTGGGGCTTAGCCCAGGGGGGCAAGTAGGAAGGGACAGGGGTTGCGGGTATTTTCAGGGACCTCCAGTTTCCCGGACCCCGAGTCCTGACAGGTGTATATGCACCGGGGCCCATGCCATCTGAAAGGGTGCACAAATCTAACATTCATGTGTTTTTATGGATCAGATTGTATCATACATTGGCTAGACGGGAAAGCGGCGGCCAATATACTCTCGTGTGAAAGAGCCCTCAGGCAGTCAAAAAGTCACTAGTGGAAAAGTTGGTTACAGTAATCAATGAGAATCAGGTATGCATTAGAAAAAGCAAGAGGAGTCAAATAAGCCACATCAATCAGGAGTAAAATAATATTGCAGAAGATATCAGGGTAAGCAAACCTAGCAAGGATGCGAACACCTGTGAGGTGTGTTCAAGGATTATGATGACAGTGGCTGAGTCACTCCATTGGGTCCTGGCCATGCTAATTCCCATCTTCCACCATTGTTGGCCACTCTGTGGCATTCTTAACAGAGCTATAGAATTAACTCTTTCCAATCCACTGTCTGACGTTTTCAGACATTCTGATTGAAGTCTGTACAGCTTCGATTTCGGAAGACGTCCGGCAGGGTATTCTTACTGTATATTACTGGCTTTAGCCAGCAGATGGCGTCATTGTATAATGGCAGAAAGATAAAAACCCCTAGGAAACCCCGAGTCCAAAATTGGATTGCAAAGGGTTAAGTTACAGACTGTACTGTCAAAGTTTGCCAAAAGAGGAAACCCAAAGCTCATAAAAGAACTGCTTACTGATAGAAGTCAATTGTGGTTATTTGAGAACACTGGGAAGCTTCCAGATTGGCAGTGGAGCCCCAGTAGAGAAAGGCCAGCTGTCATCTTGTGGAGAGCCTTATAAAAGGGTGGCTGATGGTACTTTAGGGATAGACACAGCATATAGAGAGGTGATGCAGCACAGGGGACAAAGAGCAGCAGCACTGAGAGCCTCTCTTGAAGTGGTAGAGGCTTTCGGAGGTGTAGCGCGACAGACCACATCACCATGCTGATGAGTAGCCAGGGGGGCAATTAACTGTTACAAAAGAGCCTTGATGGCCCAGGGGCCAAAGATGATGGCAACAAGCCACAATAATGGAGAGCGAGACTCCCTTTCGACACTGGACACAATCCTGGAAGCAAATGACCTCACCATGGACCCAGTGCAAGATGCAGGCTGCAGAATACATAAGGTACGGGACCACAATTATGAGTGTGCACACTTAGGGACAGTGAGAGCTGAATGTGGTCTGGGGGAGTATCTTTCCAAGGGGGACTTTAGTCATATGGGGATTGTGATGCAATATTTATAGTTATTGGTATGATGGCATGCAATGTAAAAAAATTGGAAAGACACTTGGTTATTGCATTAAGCGCCAACCTGAATGTATGTTATGCCTACCAGAATATATAGTTACGGAAGTGATGGAGATGTAGAGATGCAAGTGAAGTTTGAGTGCTTTGCTGTTCCAAAAACGCTGTATATTGCAAGTGTGAAATTTCTGGTTAATATTCTGTAATGTTTAAGTAACCTTGTGCCCTTCTATGGAGTGAAGCAAAACCATTCTCATGTTTAGTAAAGTTCTTGTGTTAGAGAAAAATTGTATTGCCTCCATCTCTTTGCCACACCATCATGTACCATTCACTCGTTACATCAAGGTAGAGACCGATCTGACTGCAAGCTGGTGTAGTGAGCTGGATTAGGGTCACTATAGCACTTATGTGGCCACTCTGTGTGAAACGTGTTTACTGCTTTGAGTGTTAAAAGTTGGATTTTGTACTTATGTTCTGCTTCATCACTGTTCTGTTTACTGGCATGTTCCTCCATCCTCGGTGGGTTTTCCCATCCCCTAGTAACAGAGAAGGGAGTGTCATCAGGAAGAAAGAGGACCTATGATAGGAAGATGATTCCTCCGCTTGGGTTGGGCTAGAGTGTTTGCATAAGAGGAGAGAGGCATTGGAGCTTAGGAGAGTCTAGGAAAGAAGAGAGTCTAAGGGAGTAGAAGAAAGAACAAGCTAAGAAGGGAGAACTAAAGGAGCCAGTGTGGTGGGAAGTAGAAACATGTGAGTACTAAAGCCAGTTCATGTTCAATGGACAGAAAGTTAGCAGGAGACAGTTGTTAAGTAAGAAAGAAGATAGAAAGAAGAATTGACAATTAGGAAAATAGTGAAAGTGAGAGAGAAAGAGAGAGTGGGAAGGAGTGAAGAAGATCTTTATAGTCAGAACCAGGGAGCAAAGCTGGAGCATAGATCAATGTGGACAAAGGGGGATTCCAACCATTCTTTCCCCAAATGTGTGAAGAGGTTTCCAATATGTTACATGAAATATACAACTCATCACGCAAAAAACAAGCCGTCATGTAGCTATGTCGATAGAACGGAAAAAAAAGTAATGATTTTTTAGAGGGTGGGATTAAAAAAAAGGGCTACGGCAGGAAGGCGTTAATTACAGGTCATTTATGAATAGACACATAAGAAATAGATTCTAGTGGCAAGTGGTTGACTCCAAAGTCATCTCCAAATGAGGTGGTCTTCTACCAGACCTTGGGGGCTCATTAGCAGGTCCAAGCCTTGGCCCAGCCATCCTTTGGTATGTAGCGTTGGAGAATATAGCGTTCCATTGACCAGTGTATATATATATATATATATATCCCTGTGTTAGGTCCAGCAGACCAAGGCGGTGTCCTGTCTCCTGAGTCTGCTTCTGTTCTTTCAAGCATTCACAGGGTTACTGTGTCTAGCTCCTCCGCCTAGCTTGTGGGGATTTGCAATCAGCTTCCTATTTAAACACTTCTGACCTCACCCACAATGTTTGGTGTTGTTGTTCATTTCCTGAATGACTGCTTGCAGAGCTGCTGGTGCAGCTACCTAGTCTGTATACAGTTTTTTATGTATCCTTAACTAGTTGATACTGTATCTTTGTCTATTCCCAGCTCCTTGTGTGTTTGCTGCTGGGTTCTGTTTGTCTTTCTATTTTCAGTATCTGTGATCTCTGCACAGGACTGGTTCCGGTTTTCATCTTTCATCCACTCCTGCATATCTGCGCGGCTCGGTGCATCTGACTCCTCACCAGGTAGGTAGGGAGGTCTAGGAGTCAGGGTTAGGAAAGCTGACCTGGATCTCTCCACCATCATGAGTATCTCCAGGATAGGGATATCTAGTCCGCCTAAGTTCAGGGTAAGGTCCATACTCATTCTTTGTACCGAGTCCCTACATTTGCTCAGTCTTCACCACAGTGTCAGCGGTCTATACTGCCAGGTGGTTCCACTCAAAGGGACAGCACAGTGGATCCGCAAACACTATGTTACACCCTTAAAGTTTATAACATGAGAATTTGTTATTAGTTTCTTTAAGGTTGTTTCAATAATGACAACTAATATGGCTACACTTCCTGTTGTCATTTTTGCCAAATGGCAGCCACAACTTAAAAGAAAAAAACAATATCTCTTGAAGTAAAAGAAACATATTTATCAAACTTTGTCTATTGCACTAACTTCTTTTTTACTAATATATGATACATATTACATGTTATGGCTTTGCTCAGATTTTCGTCAGCTCGTTCCATCAAGGAGTTTCATCATTAATGCCAGAAAAATTCGAGCATCATGCCGCACCATTTTATCCAGTAAATTTACGGAACCCCAAGACAGAACCCGTTATAGTAAATGGGTTCCATCAGACAGCGTCGGGTTCACTCATGTTGACAGATCCGATGGCCATTTTATTTTCTTTCTTCTGTTCCACGATGAACAAAAGAACAGAAATGTGGACAGAGGCTAATGCTTACAATACAGTGGAGTTCTATAGAAATGCTTATGGAGTATTGTAAAGTACTATATTCAAGACTCTTATGTAAAGCAAGTTGAAATGACCCAGACGTCTGTAAATGCCGTCTACAAGTTCTAAGGCAGAATCCATCAAATGTGTTCCATTGTTCCAAAGTGACAGACGGAGCTGAGCCCAGTACAACAAGATACATGACAATATGTCAGCGCTGAGGACATACACATACTTTACATTCCTAGTTCTAGTTTGCTTTGATTACTTGTCATCTTGGTTCAAGGCAAAAAAAAACATTTAGGCCGCCTGCAGACGGCCGGGTCGGATCCGGCAGCGAGAATTTTCGCCGCAGGACCCGACCCGAGCGCCTGCAGAGAGCAGCTCGTACTCACCCGCGCCCCCGGCTCTTTCATGTGCCGGTTGCCGGGCAGCCAGCGCATGCGCAGACTGGAGCCGGCAGCGGGTGAGTGACGTTTCTGTGTGGGGCTCTGCAGAACTAGAGCATGCCGCGGTTTGTTTGCCGCACGAGATTTCGCGCGGTCGTCTGCATAGGATTGCGTTTGTTAACGCAATCCTATGCAGGCTGCCAGCGGCGGAAATCCCACCACAGAATTTCCGCCCGTCTGCAGGCGGCCTTAAGCTTAAATTTTATGTTACTAACACTGTGATTTCAAGAAATAGTACTTACTAGGATCACATATACTGGATACACTGATTTTCTGAAATGTATCTAATGCATAACTGGAGTAGAATTTCTGTTTATTGAGCATTGTGTCATTCCTAGGTCCAACATTCTAAACTGACTAATTTCTTAAAGGGGTTGGACAAAGATAAACTTTTATCACCTAGCCATAGGATAGGTGATAAAAGTTTAATTAGTGGTGGTCTCACCACTGAGACCCCCAACAATCTCGAAATTGGAAGTCCTGTTTCCCCTTCCTTCTCACTATAGGCTTTTTGCACCTCCCGCAGTGATGAAGAAACTTGAATTGAGCTATTTCTGCGCATGTGTAGTGCCGCTCCATTCACTGCGGCTGACGGAGGTAGCCAAACACTTTGCATGGATCAACCCTGTTAAGGCAGATTCACATGACAGTCTTGCATATTTGTTTCCATTTTTTTATTTTAAGTGCAGCTTCCAGAATTTGGTTCCAAATTAATAGTTAAATAACTTTCCTCATTGACTTGCTGTTTTTCAAAATGAGGGGGAAATGTGTACGTATAGGTCTAGGAAACAAAATCACAGTAAACAATCTTTGATGTGTTGATGATGCACTTGAACCTCATTGCACATCCCAGGTGCTCTATGTATGAACCCGGCCTGATGGCATTAAGGGAAAATCTAGGATACAACATACCTTGCCTACTGAAGTGGCTTCAGTTTTAGATCTTTGACAATTCTACACTACTCCTACTCTTCTGATGTCATGCACCTTGTGATGTCGCATAATGTCATTTTCCCTGCTATATCTAATTTTTATTTGTTTACAAGATTAATGTTAGAGTCGAATTGGTTAAGCCCCATTTACACACAACGATTATTGCTCAAAATTCATTCAAACGGACAAAAATGGGTGATAATCGTTACATGTAAATGCGGGCATTGTGCACTTTTTGTTTGAACGATGGATTTCAGTCCGCACAAAATCCATCGTTCAGCCGCTGAAAGACTGAGTAAATACATTCCATTTGAATGAATTTTGCTCATCTTTCTAAAGACTGTAATAGTGTACCGATTGTGTTGTGTAGTCTACCACGAAGAGCGGTGGAATCTGCCAGCAGATGTTTGCTCAGCTGGGCGTGTATTTAACATACGCCCAGCTGACCAAACAACTCGTGGAGGAAAAAGAAGGTGCTTAAAGGTTTTTTTTTTACATGCAAATGAAGATGAATAAAGCCATTAACAACTTATGCAAATACATTGCTAAATCTTTCAATCTTTCGGCCATTTGAAAGATTATCTTTGCGTGTAAAAGGACCTTAAGTCTACACTTGTGAAGTAGTGATGTAATTGCGGTCAGTGATTTTTTATGTTTATATCATTTAGCGCCTTCTGTCTCCATGTGTTAGCTGTTATAATCACTTTTTATACTTTGCTGCCCTAGGGGATTAGTCACAACTCAGGAACCTCATCTTTTCCATTCAAGATGGTGGCAACACTCTCAGGAAGACACTTTACAACCGGAACTTTTTTAAACCTGCCAGTTTTACTGCAGCGTAGCATTGGTTCACAGTACTTCCCACTGTACATTAACCAATACATAAAAATAAACCCTTGCCATCTGGCCACTAACTATACAGAAAGTTTGTCCCTCTCTAATGGAAAAGCCTAGTACTAATATTTCATAATTCATTACATCAGCAACAGTGTATTCAAAGTCCATTAACAGTACGGCAGTAAAAAGAGTCTTCCACACAGTCTGAGTTACTCAGGAGCCTCAAGCTCCTCAGGTGCCATTTGATCAATTAGCACGGCATCTTTTCACTGCCAAATAGACTACCAAAGACCCCCTAGTGGCCATTTCCAGGACTGTCTCATTACATCCTAGTGATGCGATTGAGAGAGAATTTTAGTATGGTTAACTGGTTAAGGATATATTTGAAGTTTTCGACCTTACTACACCCCTACACCCTTTTTACAAGAATATTATGTTATAATGCTAGATGTTAAGTTTATCTCCAAATACTCTTTATTACTAATATTGTATTTTTTTGTAATTCTTAGGCTTCATAGTGTTTTATGGTCTCCATTTACAATAGAAAGTAAGGCGCATTTCCAGATCTGTCACACCCCATTGACTTACATAGCATACACTGCTCTTCCTCCCGTCAAATCTACCGGGACTGCCAATGAAAACTTTGTTCTTCCTCGCATCGTGTCTTATGCTTGTCTATGTTTAAACTGATTCAAGCTTGCACCGATGGGCTTCATTTACTTTAATGGAGTCTATCAGATGTCCATTGGGGTTCTGGTATTTTTAATGCCAAAGAATAATGCTGCAACCAGCACTATTCTTGCCAAACATAAAATGGAGTTGCCAATAGAGGCTGCAAACAAAAGTGTGAAAAGAGCCTTTTCAATGTTTATAGAAAGTGTAGTTTATCGATGGTATTATGTATAGGGAGACAGAATCGCATGCCTCCAATGGAGGGAGACTACATACCTACTATGAGGCCCCTTTGGGTGCTCCTTCCTAACTTGGAGGCGTCAGTAATGATCACCAGTGGAGAGAATAAGAGATCGTGAAGGACCTGCAATTAAGTCACCATCATGTGATCAGGGTGTGGAGCTCAGCAGTTTAGGGGGTAACTGGTGGTGAAGGACTTGCAATGGTGATCATGTGACATGAGGCGATGGAGCTATGTATTGCAGAAAAGACAGTTGAAAAGTGACAGATTTAGCATTCTTTACACGGAAGAGAGCTGAGAGCAAAGAAAAGGCTGGGAGTTGTAGTTCTCTCCTCTAATACACCTTCCATACAATATCCTTTGACATCCCAGAATAACAACCAAGATATGCTGGGAGTTGTAGTTCTCTTACAGTACATTAACAAGGCAGAATTTTGACTCAGAATCAGCATCAAATCTGCATCCCAATAGCTTCAGTGGGAATCCACACTGTAATATTTATGAAGTAGATCTTTCGCACACAGAATTCAAATCCGCATGCAGAAAAATAGGGACTTCACTTCTTGACGTAGAATCTATACATTATTTTGTCTATTGAAAACAGCTTAGCTGCGGATTTCTGCTTCAATTGTTAGAGGCAGAATCCATACTGAAAAATCATCAGGTTCCAATGTGTGAACATACCCTTATATTTCCCCCCTCTAATTTCTTTTGATATTCCATAATGATCTGTGCATGCTGGGAGTTGTACTTCTATGCATTATACAGAGATGTAGCTGATCAGAAGGGTGTACTAGGGCATGTCCCTGGGAGCAGCTAGGATTTCCCTGCCCCAGACCACCAAAGGTATACCCTATTAACCGCTTACTGTCCCAGACTGTCTCCCAAACAAAATATTTGCCTGGAGGCATGGCAGACCTCTCTCCAGCTATAGCTTGAGATGGTGCTTAAAATCCTCTATCTCATCTAATTTAAACAAGCCAACAGGCTTTTTTTTGCACCACACTTTGACCCTTTGCGTGACCTTTGGTGGATTTTACCAGCGCCGTAAAATCTTAAAATTTGAGTTTGATACATCGAGTGACCTGTGAGGGCAGCTCAAAGTTGCAATGTTAAGTCTATAGGCGTGCGCCACTATTGAAAGGGAAACGTTGCTAAAGAGGAGAGAGTGAGGCTGGTTTCACACAGGCGAGGGCGATATCAGGCGGTGATTCAAGGCCCGATATCGTACTTTTCAACATGTAAAATCCCCGTGGATGTGAGACATTTACATGTGAAAACAGCCTTGCATCACTACGGGGAATCCCTTCATCCCGCGGAAAAGGCTGAAAGGATTCCAACAGCCGCAGCTAAACAGATTCCCCAGTCGCAGCAGAGAATCGCAGAGCTCTCCCATTGCTTTCAATGGGAGGGGAGGGGAGAGGGAAAGAAGTGTAGAGAGAGAGAGGAGCGTCGAAAAACAGAAAAGTGAAAAGAGAGAGAAGCGGGGAGATAGAGAAATGGAGAGAGGAGCAGCGAGAGACAGAAAAATGGCACGTGTGCAAGAGAGAGAAGCGGTGAAATAAAGAGAAGTGGAGAGAGAGAGAAGTATCGAGAGACAGAAAAGCGGCAAGAGAGACAGAGAAGCAGCAAGACAGACAGAAGTGGTGAGAGAGAGAGAAGTGGAGAGAGAAGCGGCAAGAGAGAGAGAAGCGATGAGAGAGAAGCGGCGAGAGAGAGAGATCTGCTCCAAATACAAAGTGACACTCTGAATAATCACATAACCAAGCAGATTTAGAAGTTCACAACAACCATTTCCTCCCAAACATTTTACATTCGCGTAGCGAACATTGGGTCAATCTTGTATAATCTAAAAAAGTTACAGTGAGACAAGAGGAGGAATTACAAACCCTCTGCACTGACCTTGAATGGTTATATATTGCAGACTCTACTATGGCTATCTTCCTTGGTTCAAAAATTGACCTGGCTGGAGAATCTATGCCAGAGATAAAACATAGGATAGCACTGGGGTGAAGTGCGATGCTAAACATGGACAAAAACTGGAAAAGTAGGGATAGCGGCATAGCAACTAAATGCAGGATAGTGCAAACCATCGTTTTCCCCATAGCCATGTATGGATGTGAAAGCTAGATTGCGAAAAAAGCTGATAGAAGGATTGATGTGTTTGAGCTGTGGTGCTGGTGAAAGCTGCTGCGTATGCCCGGGACGGCGAAAGTAACAAACAGAGAAGTCCTGAATCATATAAGACCTGATATATCACTGGATGGGAAGATGGCCAGACTCAGACTCATGTATTTTGGCCATGTAATGCAAGCAGAGTCGCTAGGAAAATCTATAATGGACAGATCAGTGGCAAGAGATGACCCGGCCGCCAAAGGACACAATGGCTGATACTGTCAAAGCTGATACTGGCATGAATATCACACAACTGAAAGAAGCAATGCAAAACCGAAAAACATGGAGGGAGCTCACCTTTTGGGTCGTGAATGACTCAACGGCTAAAAAAAACAATTTGCTTAGAATTCTGCTATATGGCAAGCTCAGCACTGGTCCCCAAACTGAGGGGCACCAAAGAAGAGCGATAAGGATTCTCTGAAGCAGTCCCTTGAAGCCTGTCATATTGATTACAACCTGTGGTCTACTTTAGCCTGTGACCGCAAAGCTCTGAGGCACATCATGTACCAAGCTACCTCCTCCTTTGAGATCGCTTGCTAGGCTGCTTTCAAGGACAAAAGGAGACAGCACTAAATGCAGGACAAACTTTCCCCTGCAATCATTGTGGCCAATGTGCCTATCCTGAATTTGACTAACTAGCCACCAGCGAGCCTGTAGTAGATGCGGACAGCTTCTTACATAAATCTTCATTTGCAAAGCCAAGCCATACATACAATATTAGTTCCAACCTTGTTTGCTGTTGGTGTAGACCATTTATGTAGGACTATCCCTGCATAGTTTCATGCAATTCATAAAGAAGCCCGGGTCATCCTGAGCCATTTCTGCCAAGGGGTCATATCCTAAAGTTCCAGAATGATGTTCTTCATGTAAAGAATCATTACTATATATATGTAGTATCTACTATGAATTTGTTATGACTGGTGGTGACCATTGATGTACCTGTCCTACATAGCCTGTCTACAAATTGATGGTTAAGAAACGAGTTCTATGCTTCATTTACTTGCATTTATAATGGCTGAACTTTCTAGAGACAAGGTTTGTTAACATTATTTGCAGAGACATGAACCGTGTTTCTTGAATTTAAAATGTTACAGGGTGTCTGACATTTGAAAAGCTTCACTGCAGACAAGGCCCCAGGTCTGTTGTTTCCTTGGATATGTTCACTTATTCAATTATAATGTGGTCCTCAGTTGTATTCCACAATGTTCCCGAAGGTCTCAGTTTGACAGTGTGTGACTAATATCTTTTGATTTTTAAGCAGATGTAACGTAGAAAATGGGAATCCAATCAAGGCATGAGAATATATGTTGTAGCCCAGCAAAAAAGTTGAGTAAAACTGAGCCATGACAATGTAAAGATGTTGTTTTGCATATGTCATAGACGTCAGATCTATTGATTTGACTTACATTTCTCCTTTATTCATTCACTTTGCATTTTGCTATTTGACCACAAATGTATTAGCACTTTTTTAAAAAAGAATTTTTAACTTTGCAGAACTTTGTCAGAACTTGCAAACTTTTGCACAATACTACAGTATGTCAGATGAAAAGAAGAAAAAATAGTTAATCTTCATGAAGCAGACTTATAGTGAGAGCCCTTCGGAGACCACATGATTTTCATTCTTCTAGCTTATAGTATTTGGCAATTGTACTGACATCCTATATATAAAATCGCTTCCATACCGTAGAGCTAATTACCTTCTGCATGTGTGTAGACTACACAGACACATTTAAATCATTGACTCTCAAGGGGCAACGTTCTGGATAATTGACATTATGATGGCATTCACCACGGATATAAAATGTCACCGTCTGCTTCTCTCCTACTACTGTATTCATTATTGCCTGTTACAATATCGTATTATCCAGGTGAACAGCAAAGTCAAAGGAATCTTAACCAACAAATGTTAACAAAATCCTTGGGAACTTGTCATGAAGTCCCCTGGGTCCCATATTCCCAAGGAGAAACCTTCATTTGTGGTTGGAATCCTATAACTTGTAAGCTGATTACATGGCCTCATTGCATCTGCATAAAGCAATTAATGGTAATTAGCTCACATCTGTATTATTTTACTCGACACCCAGTAGGCAAGACAAAAATGTTCAATAGACTAAGCAGATTTTATGATTTATTGCATGACCTGGTTTCCATCTACATAACAGCCAGGTACATAATACTTCCTGGGAACTGACTGTCATTGTAATTGTACAAACATATATCTTATTTAGATTATTTTAGAATCTACGTAATATGAAACAGAACTGGAGCATAGAAAATAAGAATATGTTAGTTCTTACTCTTTAGATTTAGCTATGTGACTTTACAGAAAAGTATGCACTCCCTCCCCTACCCTGAAATGATGTGCGTCCCCCAAAAAGTGTGTGCGCCCTTGAAAAGTATGAGTCCCGCTGAAAAATGGGCAGTCCTCAAAAAGTATGTGTATCCCCTAGAAAGTATAATCACCCACTTGAAAAGGTAGCATCTAGAGATGAGCGAACGTACTCGTTAAGGGCGATTTCGCAATCAAGCACCGCGATTTTCGAGTACCTGGCTACTCGGGTGAAAAGATTTGGGGGGGCGCCGGGGGTGAGCGGGGAGTTGCAGAGGGGAGTGAGGGGGGTAGAGAGAGAGAGCTCCCCCCTGTTCCCCACTGCTATCCCCCGCTCCACCACGCAGCCCCCCCCTACCGAATCTTTTCACCCGAGTAGCCAGGTACTCGAAAATAGCGATGCTCGATTGCGAAATCGCCCCTAACGAGTACGTTCGCTCATCTCTAGTAGCGTCGCTCTGAAAAATGTGTGTGTCCCTTCCAAAAGTATGTGCCTGCAAGAGTAACTTAAGTATAATAATGGTTTAAAAACACATCATTCCTACAGCCATTTTTCTCACTGGCAAAGCTCAACAGTGGAAAAATACAATTTTTCATAATAATGAATTCTTCTCACAAAACAAATGTCCTTGCTTCCTTAATCATGGTTCTAGATAGTTTGGCATTCTTTCTTTGTTTCTTTACTAAACATTTCTCTTTGAAGGATTATTTTGCAGCTTTAGAACATAATGTATAAAAGAATTTGCTATACCTACATAGCTATAGATGAGTATGTAATTATGGATACATGCCTTCAAAGCCATAACTTTGCTATGAATGATATGGAATGCAGTATGGAATGTTGGAATTAGGATTGCATATTGATGGCGCAGACAGCTCATCATCAGCTGCGGACAAGTGCTGAGAGGTCTGCCATATAAACTATTCATCTGAATATGGATCTGAATATCTCATACGACTTTAATAAAATTAATTAGTAGAGATGAGCGAACGTACTCGTCCGAGCTTGATACTCGTTCGAGTATTAGCGTGTTCGAGATGCTCGTTACTCGTAACGAGTACCACGCGATGTTCGAGTTACTTTCACTTTCATCTCTGAGATGTTAGCGCGCTTTTCTGGCCAATAGAAAGACAGGGAAGGCATTACAACTTCCCCCTGCGACGTTCAAGCCCTATACCACCCCCCTGCAGTGAGTGGCTGGCGAGATCAGGTGTCACCCGAGTATATAAATCGGCCCCTCCAGCGGCTCGCCACAGATGCATTCTGACAGAGATCAGGGACAGTGCTGCTGGTGCCGGAGCTGCTATAGGGAGAGCGTTAGGAGTGATTTTAGGCTTCAAGAACCCCAACTGTCCTTCTTAGGGCCACATCTGACCATGTGCAGTACTGTTGAGGCTGCTTTTTGCAGTGTTGCACTTTTTTTTTTGTATATCGGCCGTGCAGAGCATTGCGTCCTCAGTCTGCAGTCATTGTACAGAGTATAGGGCCAGTACTGGTGAGGCAGGGAAAGAGATATTCAGGCTATATAGGCAGTGGGCTTTTTCCAAAAAATTGGGGAAAAATACTATATTTGGGCTGCCTGTGACCGTCTTCAGTTTACTGCGTGTCTGCTGGGGGTAGTAGTCCTAATTAATACGCAGCTAAGCGTTACAGCAGGCTTGCGCAAAATTGTTTCCTGGATCTGCTGTCTCTGTTACATCAGCGCCGTCATCCCGCCAGAGGGAAACAGTATACATAATATTATACGCTGCCTACAGTATCTATCTGCTGGGGGTAGTAGTCCTAATTAATACGCAGCTAAGCGTTACAGCAGGCTTGCGCAAAATTGTTTCCTGGATCTGCTGTCTCTGTTACATCAGCGCCGTCATCCCGCCAGAGGGAAACAGTATACATAATATTATACGCTGCCTACAGTATCTATCTGCTGGGGGTAGTAGTCCTAATTAATACGCAGCTAAGCGTTACAGCAGGCTGGCGCAAAATTGTTTCCTGGATCTGCTGTCTCTGTTACATCAGCGCCGTCATCCCGCCAGAGGGAAACAGTATACATAATATTATACGCTGCCTACAGTATCTATCTGCTGGGGGTCGTAGTCCTAATTAATACGCAGCTAAGCGTTACAGCAGGCTGGCGCAAAATTGTTTCCTGGATCTGCTGTGCGTTCCGTAAGGGAAGTCAGCCTCCAACCACAGGCCAATAAGCGGCACATTTAATTACAGCGTTCTGTTTCTGCACTACTGGTAATACAGCATGCTGAGGGGTAGGGGTAGGCCTAGAGGACGTGGACGCGGGCGAGGATGCGGAGGCCCAAGTCAGGGTGTGGGCACAGGCCGAGCTCCTGATCCAGGTGTATCGCAGCCGACTGCTGCGGGATTAGGAGAGAGGCACGTTTCTGGCGTCCCCACATTCATCTCACAATTAATGGGTCCACGCGGTAGACCTTTATTAGAAAATGAGCAGTGTGAGCAGGTCCTGTCGTGGATGGCAGAAAGTGCATCCAGCAATCTATCGACCACACAGAAATCTGCGCCGTCCACTGCTGCAACTCTGAATCCTCTGGCTGCGGCTCCTCCTTCCTCCCAGCCTCCTCACTCCATTACAATGACACATTCTGAGGAGCAGGCAGACTCCCAGGAACTGTTCTCGGGCCCCTGCCCAGAATGGGCAGCAATGGTTCCGAATCCTCTCCCACTGGAGGAGTTTGTCGTGACCGATGCCCAACCTTTGGAAAGTTCCCGGGGTCCGGGGGATGAGGCTGGGGACTTCCGGCAACTGTCTCAAGAGCTTTCAGTGGGTGAGGAGGACGATGACGATGAGACACAGTTGTCTATCACTCAGGTAGTAGTAATTGGAGTAAGTCCGAGGGAGGAGCACACAGAGGATTCGGAGGAAGAGCAGCAGGACGATGAGGTGACTGACCCCACCTGGTTTGCTACGCCTACTGAGGACAGGTCTTCAGAGGGGGAGGCAAGTGCAGCTGCAGGGCAGGTTGGAAGAGGCAGTGCGGTGGCCAGGGGTAGAGGCAGGGCCAGACCGAATAATCCACCAACTGTTTCCCAAAGCGCCCCCTCGCGCCATGCCACCCTGCAGAGGCCGAGGTGCTCAAAGGTCTGGCAGTTTTTCACTGAGAGTGCAGACGACCGACGAACAGTGGTGTGCAACCTTTGTCGCGCCAAGATCAGCCGGGGAGCCACCACCACCAGCCTCACCACCACCAGCATGCGCAGACATATGATGGCCAAGCACCCCACAAGGTGGGATGAAGGCCGTTCACCGCCTCCGGTTTGCACCGCTGCCTCTCCC
Source organism: Eleutherodactylus coqui (assembly GCF_035609145.1). Taxonomy (NCBI): domain Eukaryota; kingdom Metazoa; phylum Chordata; class Amphibia; order Anura; family Eleutherodactylidae; genus Eleutherodactylus; species Eleutherodactylus coqui. The sequence continues at coordinate 82,918,148 of NC_089843.1, forward strand.
CCTGTGCCCCAACCTGCCACTGAGATCCAACCCCCCTCTCAGGACACAGGCACTACCGTCTCCTGGCCTGCACCCACACCCTCACCTCCGCTGTGCTCGGCCCCATGCACCAATGTCTGTCAGCGCACCGTCCAGCCGTCGCTAGCGCAAGTGTTGAAGCACAAGCACAAGTACGCCGCCACGCACCCGCACGCTCAAGGGTTAAACGTGCACATAGCCAAATTTATCAGCCTGGAGATGCTGCCGTATAGGGTTGTGGAAACGGAGGCTTTCAAAGGCATGATGGCGGCCACGGCCCCGCGCTACTCAGTTCCCAGTCGCCACTACTTTTCCCGATGTGCCGTCCCAGCCCTGCACGACCACGTCTCCCGCAACATTGTACGCGCCCTCACCAACGCGGTTACTGGAAAGGTCCACTTAACAATGGACATGTGGACAAGCACAGACGGGCAGGGCCACTATATCTCCCTGACGGCACATTGGATGAATTTAGTGGAGGCTGGGACAGAGTCAGACCCTGGGACCGCTCACGTCCTACCCACCCCCAGAATTGCGGGCCCCAGCTCGGTGGTGGTATCTGCGGCGGTGTATGCTTCCTCCACTAAACCACCCTCCTCCTCCAACGCAACCTCTGTCTCGCAATCCAAATGTGTCAGCAGCAGCAGCACGTCGACAGCAGTTGGTGTCGCGCGGCGTGGCAGCACAGCGGTGGGCAAGCGTCAGCAGGCCGTGCTGAAACTACTCAGCTTAGGAGAGAAGAGGCACATGGCCCATGAACTGCTGCAGGGTCTGACAGAGCAGACCGACCGCTGGCTTGCGCCGCTGAGCCTCCAACCGGGCATGGTCGTGTGTGACAACGGCCGTAACCTGGTGGCGGCTCTGCAGCTCGGCAGCCTCACGCACGTGCCATGCCTGGCCCACGTCTTTAATTTGGTGGTTCAGCGCTTTCTGAAAAGCTACCCACGCTTGTCAGACCTGCTCGTAAAGGTGCGCCGGCTCTGCGCACATTTCCGCAAGTCCCACACGGACGCTGCCACCCTGCGCACCCTGCAACATCGCTTTAATCTGCCAGTGTACCGACTGCTGTGCGACGTGCCCACACGGTGGAACTCTACGCTCCACATGTTGGCTAGGCTCTATGAGCAGCGTAGAGCTATAGTGGAATACCAACTCCAACATGGGCGGCGCAGTGGGAGTCAGCCTCCTCAATTCTTTACAGAAGAGTGGGCCTGGTTGGCAGACATCTGCCAGGTCCTTGGAAACTTTGAGGAGTCTACCCAGATGGTGGGCGGCGATGCTGCAATCATTAGCGTCACCATTCCTCTGCTATGCCTCTTGAGAAGTTCCCTGCAAAGCATAAAGGCAGACGCTTTGCGCTCGGAAACAGAGGCGGGGGAAGACAGTACGTCGCTGGATAGTCAGAGCACCCTCCTGTCTATATCTCAGCGCGTTGAGGAGGAGGAGGAGGAGCATGAGGAGGATGAGGAGGAGGGGGAAGAGACAGCTTGGCCCACTGCTGAGGGTACCCATGCTGCTTGCCTGTCATCCTTTCAGTGTGTATGGCCTGAGGAGGAGGAGGAGGAGGAGGATCCTGAAAGTGATCTTCCTAGTGAGGACAGCCATGTGTTGCGTACAGGTACCCTGGCACACATGGCTGGCTTAATTTTAGGATGCCTTTCTCGTGACCCTCGCGTTACACGCATTCTGGCCACTACGGATTACTGGGTGTACACACTGCTCGACCCACGGTATAAGGAGAACCTTTCCACTCTCATACCCGAAAAGGAAAGGGGTTCGAGAGTGATGCTATACCACAGGACCCTGGCGGACAAACTGATGGTAAAATTCCCATCCGACAGCGCTAGTGGCCGAAGGCGCAGTTTCGAGGGCCAGGTAGCAGGGGAGGCGCAGAGATCAGGCAGCATGTACAGCACAGGCAGGGGAACACTCTCTAAGGCCTTTGACAGCTTTCTGGCTCCCCAGCAAGACTGTGTCACCGGTCCCCAGTCAAGGCTGAGTCGGCGGGAGCACTGTAAAAGGATGGTGAGGGAGTACGTAGCCGATCGCACGACCGTCCTCCGTGACGCCTCTGCCCCCTACAACTACTGGGTGTCGAAGCTGGACACGTGGCCTGAACTCGCGCTGTATGCCTTGGAGGTGCTTGCTTGTCCTGCGGCTAGCGTCGTGTCAGAGAGGGTGTTTAGTGCGGCTGGGGGAATCATCACAGATAAGCGTACGCGCCTGTCAACCGACAGTGCCGACAGGCTTACACTCATCAAGATGAACAAAGCCTGGATTTCCCCAGACTTCTCTTCTCCACCAGCGGACAGCAGCGATACCTAAGCAATACGTAGGCTGCACCCGCGGATGGAAGCATCGTTCTCTATCACCATCAAAAACGGGGACATTTGGGGGGCGTGGCTAGCCAATGAGGAAGTAAGTCGCACGCCAGCACAGCTCCCGCAACCGGCCCCAGAAAACCCATAGGCGGATGACCCAGACCCGGCTACTCACGACCATGACCAAGGGGAGGAGAAGAGGAACCCCCAGGACACCAGCGGACGACACAGGGAGAGGCATAGCGGCGTTCCTGAGGAGAACGGCGGAAGGAGAGTACCGCGCGGCAGCACCCAAGATGGCGGACGCAGCACTTCCGGCACGGCAGACGAGCTCGGAGGGGCCGTCCGGCCCGAGCACACGGAGCGGGGCCAGCATGGACAGAGCGAGCTCCGAAGGCAGAAGAGGCAGGGGAGATGCCGAGGTCAGCGGGAGAAAGCCGGAGGGGGGCGGAGCCTCTGAACCAGCGGCCAGCAATCAGCTGGGAAGGAGAGGACGGTCCCCGACCGGAGACAGCGGCCCAGCAATACCCGCGGCGGCAGTGAGTGGTGTGGGCAGAATGGACACAGGAGAGGGGGGTGCCTCATCACCTACAGGGGCTAAAACCATAAGAGCCCCAGCGGCCCCCCCGCAGTCTCCCCCCCCCCGAGCCCCATAGGGACACAGGAGCCAGGAGGGAGCACGCTCCAGGACTGCACCCAAATACAGACCCCCATGCATAAGGGGGCCCCCAACCCACAAAGGGCAACAGGCTCAGTCCCCACCAGTAATAAGGGAACTGGAGGAGCCCACATCAGTCCAGGCCCCCTGCAACCCCCAGATCTAGAGGGAGAACTCTCTCAATGCTCACCCCCCCCAGAGCGGCTCAACACCACCGCCAAATCGCGGTTCCCCCCCATCACACAGCTCACCAGAGTCACAAAGCTCCCCCGAACCACAGCAAAGCACCAGAAGTGCCTTCAAGGGCTCCTCAAGAGGCCCATACACAGACGCGAAAGGGGCCACAGTAACCCAGTCAACCTGGGACGACCCGCAGCCTCAAAGAACCCTGAGCCAAAGAAGACCCAGACAACCTGACACCCAGAGCACAACTGCGTCCGCAAGTCATGCACTCTCAACACAGGAGTTGACCTCAAGGCAACCCAGCCATAAACACTCTAGCGATATAGAGAGACATTCAACCGAGGCCAGACGCCCCACCCCGAGGAATCCCGAAGAGTTTCCCACGCTGACACAGGAAGAGAGCTGGGACTGGAAAAAGCACCTCAGAGCCTTACCAGCACAGAACCATATCGACGCCCAATTTCAGCAACTGGAAACCGCCCGCAAGAAAGACATGGAGTCCCTCCAATTTGAGATTTGACAGATTGGCCAGAGAGTAGAGGCAGTGGAGGAGGCCCAGGAGAAGACTACAGAGACCCTCGAGTCCCATAATCAAGAACTCCACCTACACTCCCAGCAGATTCTAGACCTCTATACCCACATAGACGATTTGGAGAATCGCCACCGAAGAAATAACTTGCGCATAAGAGGTCTCACAGAGGAAATAGAACCATCCCAACTCGAATCCTGAGCCCAGTCTTTCTTCAACAATATCCTGAAAAGACCCGAATCTACCATGCTGGAAATCGATAGAATCCACAGATCACTAGGCCCGAAACCCGCGGATCCTGGCAGACCGAGGGATGTGGTCTGTCGAATCCATTTTTACAAGGACAAAGATTTAATATTACAAAAAACCCGTGCCATTAAAGCTGCGGAAAGCCTTAAAACCCCTACTGACTCTGCTGCAGGACAGGGGAATACCCTATCGTTGGGGGTTCCCCTTCCAACTACATGCATCCAAGAATGGCAAATCTACAACATTCAGAGGATTGGGAGACCTACCAAACTTCCTGGGCACCCTAGAGTTACCCCCGGTCCGGTTACCAGACTGGCCCACCCCGTGCGCCCTACCGGTGATGCCCCCAAGGAACACATGGCAACCAGCACCCGCAAAATCCAGACGTCGCCGCAAAGAACTGCAACAGGGAGAAAGAATCGACACCAGAAGCGAACCCCCGGAATGATCCGACGGATAATATATCTATCCTAACTCACCCTGTGATTTAACTTTACTTCAACCTAATCCTCTGTCTCACCCATTGGTCAACTCCCCCCCCCTTCTCTCTCTCATAATCATCACCCCGCTAGGGGAATGCGCCATCAGATCCAATTAGAGGGGGGGCAAAGTTAGACCCAGCCGGGTCTGGGAACATCTACTCCTATTATCACCAGTCCTGGGCCGTTTTTCCTTTTGAAAGGGGGAAGGAACCGGGAAACAAATACTAGGGGTTGGCAAGCGGGAGGAGCTTACCCCTCCTTGGCTTCCACTCTCCCACATAGGGCCGACAGCTAATTAAAGCTGCCGATCTCTGCCTAACCTAGGCAGGCTTTTAGTTGAAGGGGACCAGCAGGGTCACCCTAACAGTTTTTGTTTGTACCCCAGTTAAGCGTTATCCCCTTATGTGTTTCCTATCCTCCTCCTTCCCTCATGTGTCCCCCTTCCCCCTTAACAACCCGATCGAGGGGAGACAAACGCACACACCTATCCTTGCAATGGACTCCAAATGGCGAATCTAACATTTTGTTCACTCAACACTAAAGGGTTGAACAGCCCACAGAAGAGAAGGCAGCTCCTCTACCATCTCCACAAAAAAAAGGTGATGGTGGCTTTATTACAAGAAACCCATTTCAAGGTGGGCTGTGTGCTGGCCTGCTCCTCCTCGTTCTACACCACGTGGCTGCACAGCCCCGACCCCCTGAGAAAGGCAGGAGGGGTCTCCATAGCTTTACATAGAACTCTACAGAACCAGCAAATTGACTCACTGACCGACGAAGGAGGTAGATATATTTTCCTCAAGGTTGAAATTCTGGGTAAAGTAATCACATTTGCAAATATTTATCTTCCTAACCAGAACCAGGTATCCCAAGCACTGAGAGTGTTAAACATCCTCGCCAAATTTGCGGATGGATCGGAAATCATCCTGGGAGGCGATCTCAACCTGGTCATGGATCCCACCATGGACACCTCATCGGGTAAGTCCTCCGTCTCCCGAACAGCACTTAGGACACTTAAGAAAAAATTAGACACACTACAGCTTGTGGATCTCTGGAGAATACTGCATCCAGAGGACCGAGATTTCACCTTCCACTCAGCAGCCCACAATTCCTATAGCAGGATAGACTACTTACTGATCTCACACAGCCTTTTAGATAGATATCCTTCATGTTCACACGGAGACATATTGTGGTCAGACCATGCTCCGGTTCTGGGAGGCTTAGCGGGATGGGGAACCACTCCAAGAATCCAGTCCTGGAGACTTAATGACAATCTCCTAAGAGACCCACTATGCACCGCGGCAATCAGGAATGCAATAGAAACATTCAAAGAGGTTCATCAAACCGATCAGACTCTGGCTCCAATAAAATGGGAAACACTAAAATGCATCTTGAGAGGGGTATTAATCTCTCATGGAACAAGAATTAAAAAAGAGAGATCAGCGACTCTGACGGGACTATTAGCCTCTCTGAGGGACAGGGAAAGCGCAAATAAAAGACAGCAAAGCGAAGTCCTGAGATCAGAGATTTCGTCAATAAGTCAACAAATACTGGGAATTCTAGATCAGCGCTCCCTGACCTCCAGAGATAAGCTCAGGAAGGGGTCCTTTGAATATGGAGATAAATGCGGAAGCCACTTAGCCAGAACCCTCCATCCCAGATCGCCACTTACTTATATCTCCAAAATTCAATCATCTAAAGGACACATGGCCCACAGCACCAAAGATATACTGGAAGAATTCAAATCTTATTACAACAAACTTTACAACATCCCGACAGAGCCCCCTTCTGCCTCCTCTCCCCGGGAGGAGGAGATAGAAGCATATCTACTAGCACATGCCCCAAAGAGCCTGACGTCAACGGAGGCAGAGGAACTAGAACAAGATTTTACTTCACAAGAATTGACTGCCATAATCCAAAATCTAAAGACAAACAAAAGCCCAGGACCAGACGGGTACACGGCCAGGTTTTATAAACTGTTCATGGAAGAACTAGCCCCAATAGCATTAGACGCTTTCAACACAGTAAATAGAGGACACCCGTTTCCCAAACAGGCACTACAGGCGCACATCTCAATCATTCTCAAACCAGGGAAGGACCCCTCGGCCTGCGGGAGCTATAGACCAATTTCATTAATAAATGTAGACGTCAAGATGTTTGCTAAATTAATAGCAAACAGGCTACAGAATCTAATACCCAGGCTGATCCACCTGGAGCAAGTGGGCTTCGTACCAGGCAGAGAGGCAAGGGACAACACCATTAAGACACTGTCCTTGATAGCCAGAGCCAAATCCACCAATACCCCGCTGTGCCTTCTGGCAATTGACGCCGAGAAGGCATTTGACAGGGTGAGTTGGACCTTCCTCTCTGCCACACTTAAAAAAATTGGAATGGGCCCTCGAATGCTCCAGTGGGTCATGGTGCTGTATCAAGACCCCACAGCTAGAATTAGAGTGAACGGGGCACTGTCTGACCCCTTCAAAGTGAGTAATGGAACGAGACAGGGGTGCCCCCTCTCCCCCTTCTTATATATCTTAACTATGGAGGCTTTAGCCAATTCGATCAGAAGCAACGACTCGATAAAAGGATTCAAGATAAACACTTCAGAACACAAAATGGCACTATTTGCAGATGATATGCTACTTTATTTATCCAATCCCAGAGTCGGTATGCCAGTGCTCCTTAAAGAATTGGAAAAATTTGGGAGAATAAACAATTACAAAATCAACGCCCAAAAATCTGAAGCCCTGAACGTCTCACTCCCGCAGGCCGAGGTCTCCCAACTGGAGGCAGCGCTCCCCTTTCGGTGGGCCAACTCACATATAAAATACCTGGGAACCAACATCTCAGCGGACTCCTCCCAGGCCTATAAACTAAACTTCATTCCCTTTGTCGAGAACCTGGAAAGAACCCTGGGTAAATGGAATCCCTTATACATTTCGTGGAATGGACGAATCAATGCGATTAAAATGGATATATTGCCCAAATTCCTATACCTCTGCCAAACCATCCCAACAGGACTCCCGAGATCTTTCTTCCTAAAAATCAGATCAATAATCACAAACTTCGTTTGGAGGGGCCAAAAACCACGATTGCGACATTCACTCTTGACTAGAGACAAAGAAAGGGGAGGACTGGGCCTGCCAGACTTTTCTTTATACCACAAGGCCAACATAGCAAATTGTGCCCTAGACCTCATCAAGGGACGGGATACCAGGCTCTGGGTTGATATAGAGCATTCAGGTGAATTAGACGGGATATACGGAGCACCCTGGATTCCCCCTAAATGGGTCAAGTCCATCCCCAACATCCCCGCCTTCAGCCTTCAATTATTCACCACATGGGCGAGCTTCGCGCCCCGACTAGGATTAGTCACAGTACCAGGTCCTTTAACACCTCTCTTAGCAAACCCTCTATTCAAAATAGCCACAAGACAAAAGGGACTACTATCCCTCCCTACTGACCCAATCCCAAGGCTGAGAGATGTAGTAACACAGTCGGGACTGAAACCCTTGACCGAGATCGGGGGCCAGAACACCCCACGGCCAGGATCATGGCTCCAATATCTTCAGCTGAGGGGCTTTGTGGGCTCACTGAGGCCGGGAGTGAATCTGACGGCACCTCTCACGGAGTTCGAGCAACTCTGCATGTCAGACCAAAACCAGAGACATGATATCTAGGATCTACAAAATGTTGCTGAGTCGGGAGACGGAGGATGAGGCCCTGAAATATAAAGAGGCTTGGGAAAGGGAACTGGGTGAAAACCTCACCGAGGAGGACTGGAGCAAAATATGGGCCCTTACACATAAGATCTCCACAGCAGGCAAAGTACAGGACCTTAACTACAAGATAGTCTCAAGGTGGTATAGGACCCCAGACCAATTACAGAGAATTTTCCCCCAGTCCTCCCCGGCATGCTGGCGATGCAGAGGGAGCAGAGGTACAATGATACACATCTGGTGGGAGTGCCACCTAGTGGCCGACCTCTGGAAGGAAGTGACAACCCTGTATAATCATATTAGTCGCTCAGACGTGACTATGACCCCTAAACTTGCCCTGCTCTCCCTGTTCCCAGGTGCTACGAGAATGGCTAAGACAAGTTTACTAAAACACTTTATTATCGCAGTGAGAAGACTCATCCCAAGACTCTGGCGCACCACGACTGCCCTGACTAGAGGTATGTGGGTGGAAGAGCTCCACACTCTCATGAGATTTGACGAGCTGGGGGCTGATGAGACAAAACTGTGGGAAACCTACTATAAGACGTGGCAGTCGTGGGTCGCCTTTAGGGGATCAGACGCCCTTAAATATTGGATTGAACAAGGAACGATTGATTGATCGGCCACTACCCTGACGAGTACCGAGACAACAATCGCTACAGTCTCGCCTGTCTATAAGTACCGAGTCTCCACCCCTCCACTCCCCCCACCCACCCCTCTTCCCCCCCCCCTCACCCCCCCTTCTCCTATGTACGTCTTAGAATAAGAAAAGTTAAGTTAAGTAATTACAATTGGAAGAAAGGAAAAGGTTTATTGAGTATTTAGACTAGGTCCGGGTTGATTACCCAATTCCGAACCTTAGTCATCATCATAGGAAGGGAGCGGCCGGGAACGAACCACAATCTACATGATTCAACGTCTCATCTGCTCAGTCTTCCTCCTTCTCTATTTCCTCTCTATCCCCCATATTTACAACTGCCTAAGTAGAAGTTAACAGAACTGCTTTGTTAAGTTTTCCTCTTTTCTGTTAATTGATTAAGATATAAGCAAATAACCATGACAAAGTTGTATTCAATAAAATTTATTTGAACCTAAAAACGGGGACATTTTTGCTTCATCAATCTGTGTATAATATTCCTCCTCCTCCTCCTGCTCCTCCTCCTGAAACCTCACGTAATCACGCCGAACGGGCAATTTTTCTTAGGCCCACAATGCTCAGTCATATAATTTTTCTAAACAAATTTTATACGTTTCAATGCTCATTAAAGCGTTGAAACTTTCACCTGAACCAATTTTTATTTTAACTGGGCTGCCTCCAGGCCTAGTTACCAATTAAGCCACATTAACCAAAGCGATTAAGGGGTTTCACCTGCCCTCTTGGTTGGGCATGGGCAATTTTTCTGAGGTACATTAGTTCTGTTGGTACACCAATTTTTTGGGGCCCTCGCCTACAGTGTAATTCAATTAATTTTTTGCCCACCTGCATTACAGCTGACGTTACATCAGCTGTGCTGGGCACTGCAATGGGATATATTTATGTACAGCCGGTGGGTTCCAGGGAGCCACCCATGTTGTCGGTCCACACGGAGTTGTAACTGCATGTGTCCACTTCTAAAGAACCCCAGTCTGACTGGGGCATGCAGTGTGGGCCGAAGCCCACCTGCATTTAATCGGACGTTACCTCAGCTGTGATGGGCACTGCAATGGGATACATTTATGTACAGCCGGTGGGTTCCAGGGAGCCACCCATGCTGTGGGTGAACACGGAATTCCCATTGCGGAGTTGTACCTGCCTGTGACTATTTATAAAAAAACGCGGTCTGACTGGGGCATGCAGACACCTTAACAGAATGAATAGTGTGTGGCACATAGGTTCCCCATTGCTATGCCCACGTGTGCAGCTCCTGATGGCGGTGGCACAGGATTCTATTTCTCATTGCTTCTGTACAGCATTGTGGGCTATCGCCCCGCCCCTTTTAAAGAGGGTCGCTGCATAGCCATGCCAACCCTCTGCAGTGTGTTCCTGCGGTTCCTCCTCATGGCAGACGCACTTATAAATAGACATGAGGGTGGTGTGGCATGAGGGCAGCTGAAGGCTGCGCAGGGACAATTTGGTGTGCGCTGTGGACACTGGGTCGTGCAGGGGGGGGGGGTTGGGCAGCATGTAACCCAGGAGAAGTGGCAGCGGAGTGTCATGCAGGCAGTGATTGTGCTTTGTTGGAGGTAGTGTGGTGCTTAGCTAAGGTGTGCATTGCTAATGAGGGCTTTTCAGAAGTAAAAGTTGTTGGGAGGGGGGGGGCCCACTCTTGCCGCTATTGTGGCTTAATAGTGGGACCTGGGAACTTGAGATGCAGCCCAACATGTAACCCCTCGCCTGCCCTATCCGTTGCTGTGTCGTTCCCATCACTTTCTTGAATTGCCCAGATTTTCACAAATGGAAACCTTAGCGAGCATCGGCGATATACAAAAATGCTCGGGTCGCCCATTGACTTCAATGGGGTTCGTTACGCGAAACGAACCCTCGAGCATCGCGAAAATGTCATCATTTTGGTGCTCGCTCATCTCTATTAATTAGTCTTGTTAGGCAAGTATAACTAAAGTGTTGAAATTGTAACCGATGGACTTCTGGTCTGAGTCAAAAACAAAGGCGAGAACGCGCAGTGGTGTTATTCCTGGCAAGCTGTCATTTTCTAAGGACTTGAAGGATGGATCCAGGGGCTTAATAACACCACATCATATAAAAGCTACATAAATGTCAGTCATAGAAAAAAAATATATACTGTGTGCTACATGTTTTCTAATAGATGGTTGTATTGTAATAGCACAGGCTGCGATAAAAAAGCATAGTGACATTTACTTATCTGAGGATGCCAGAAGAAGAAGTCTCTTTAGGCGTTTATTGAGTGAATGGGGAATATGTATACGATATTTAGGAGCGTGCTGCTGCCAACGCCTTGCCTATTCAATTAGCACCGTGTAATACTTCATTTCTCCTGTGGGTGTGCTGTAGGATAATTGTACACTTGCTGCCAGATTCCCCCCCATATTACATTTAAGAGCTGGGAGTACCAGTAGCTAGACAACCTCATTATCAGCTTCTCATTAGGGGACCCTTCTAACAAAAAGGAATTGACTGATGCGGAGAACTGCAAGGGAAAGCATGGAGCAGCTTTTTAGTTAGACCTGCTTGTATGTTTATGTGAAACAGGAAACACATTCTAGGCAGTATGTAACTATAATTGTAGCAGAGGAATTGGTGTGGACCACACGTATATGAAATATGCAGACATTGATATTGAGTATTCAAAATGGTCCTTCTGCATCAGTTATATACAGTTCTAATAGTGTCAGCTTCAGGCACCCCAAGTATTTCTGACATCCAGGGTTTTAGTATTATACAATGTTTAGTGATGCCACTCAGATAATGAACAGTAATGATGTGCAGGTCAGAGTGTCTAATGATGAAGACTTTCACCTATCATTTACTGTATGCGCATACAAATCCTCTTTCGCAGCCAGGTGGTGGAGAAAGAGGCAGATTTCATTCCCCGTAGTCCGCACTCTGAGTCTGATCAGCTCTTTATTTGCTTGCTTTGCATGGAATAGAAATACTACAGTAAGCATTGCAGCTGCAACTCTAGAACGGAGTAAAATGATCAATTATAACCTGAAATATTGCATGTACAGTCATGAGAAAAACATGTACACCCACCTTGAATTCTATGGTTTTACATATCAGGTCATACAAAAAACACATCTGGTCCTTAGAAGGTCTAAAATTAGGTAAATACAACCTTCGATAAACTCCACCACATGACCATCTACACCGTGTCATCACTTATTGAAACCAAAACTTGGCCAAAATGCTGAGTGCAAAAAAAATTAAGTGCACCCGATGCATCAATAGCTTGTAGAACCACCTTCAGCAGCAATTATTTGAAGTAATTGTTTTCTGTATGACTTTATCAGTCTGTCATGTCATTCTGGAGGAATTTTGGCCTACTCTTATTTACAACGTTGCTTCGGTTCATTGAGGTTTGTGGGAATTCGTTTATGCACAACCCTCTTAAGCTCCCACCACAGCATTTCACTTGGGTTGAGGTTGACCTCTGAAACCCACGCCTATCAGGAAGATAAACTGTGCGGTGCACATGCACTTCATGGAGGAAGATCGCAACTCCTTGATTAATGTTTTGATTTTCCATCGTATGTACATTTTGTATGGTTTTTGAGAAAAACAGAGGTTATCCTGCAGCTTAAAAAGTTGATGTGATAGAGAAAAACTTGGATTTAGAAGCCAAAAGTTAGTAAAAAAACAAGAGTAAGATTTAAGTCAACGGAAATTGTGTTCACCAGCGCATTGTTATCAGCAGAGTGACCAGTCAATGTAAATTGACACGCAAACCCCTGTTGGAAAGTGGTTGTTCTTAAAGTCAGCTCCAGATAAGGCTGTCATGTAGAGGACATATATTGTAGTAGTGGTCAATTTTTATGTCAAAAGGTGGATCCACTGGAGGATTCTACGGTAATCTGGTTACCTACTCCAACTCTGCACACCTAGATATAACGTCACTGGGTCTGTGACCCTTTAAAGTCTAGAAGTTGTAATTGGACCTCCAGGATACAGGGGACAATGTTTTCTAGCCCAACAGCATCTCATAACTGGCGACAACTTTTGTGGCTGCCATCTATTACTGGGTCCCCAGTACATGCCCCATGACTCAGGTTGCAGAGAGGCTCTTGCCTATGTGGAGCCTCCAGTTACATTTTACCCACCATGCTGAGTGGGCTCTCAGACTCTAGACTCTACTCTACTCTACTCTAATCTTTCTAACTGGAGACTTATCTCACCACTCTGTCATTGTGGGTGTCCGTGTTATCATTGGTCCAATCCACGGCCTGGTCGACATCTTCTGTAGCCATCACTTTGGTGGCACATCAGTAGGGAAGACTTCCTTTCCTCCAGTGCTCTATGTAGGCAGCTCTCTAGGTCATGCAGCTGTAATGACAGCCACTCTCCCTGCTGCAGCAGGGATGATTTGGTCTTACTCAAGCAGGGGATGAGTGCACACCACACGGCACTTCCCTAATGATACCACATCCATCTTTTATATCTTGACCCCTCCTTCTCAAGACACAGATCGATTGATGCATTTGCAATATCATAGCATGCAAATATAAGGGGCTTACACTCTTTATTGGTGGTTCTGCAACACTATGTACCAGTTGACACATGTATCAGCGCCGCCGCTGCTTTCATGAGTTCATACTCTGTCCGGCCTCATCTCTGCAATGGGTTGCCCACCACCAAGAGCCATCACCTCTTCCTTCAGAACCGAAATCAGGGCAGCAATGTTTTTTAGTAAGGCGAGACCTTCTTGGGTGAGGGGAGAGCTCCGCACAAAAATCAAGAACAATCCTGCCTCCACGTACTGCGTGTAATTATATCTTTCAGTGTAGGGCTTTATTCACATGAGTATAATATGCGGCTATGTAGGCGCGTTTTCACGTCCGCCAATATACGTGACTATCTGAGGCATTTGTTTCCAATGCATTCGTTCACATGCAGTGCGTAAAAACGTTGTACCGTAAAAAATAGAACATAAGTGACTGAAATCCACGCCTGCTGATATACGCTGGGTAAAAAGATAGTTCTGGTTCTACCATATATGATGGTGGCTCCCATAGACTCCTATGGGAGCTGGAAAAAAAAGAGAGAGGGAGGCAGTTTATCAGCGTCCAACGCAGGGAGCAGCTTACAGGTGCCTCTATTTAGGCATTCAAAGTCATTCCGAGCATGTATGCCGAGTGAGGGATTTCCGGGCTACGATATATTTTTTCACTAAAACATCGCACGCAGCCATGTGAATGGACAAGAAAACGCTAATTAAGCTCAGGACTTAAATGTGGAAAATCGTCCATTTGTGCGAATTCACGGCATGTCCGAGCGACCGTAAAAACACATACGCTCATTTGAAGGAGGCCTAATGGCCATGCAGTAAGCATGATTTGAATTAAAAACAATACTCCATATTTCTTGCCTCCTCCATATTAACTATTCATACCCAAAGGCAAGCTAACCACATACCGTTACCATACAGTACATTACATTATTTTGTATACTGTAAATGGTCATTATTGAGAAATGTAGCCATTCCCTGGGACAAATCGTTAAACTTGGCGCTATCCCTAGAAAATTAGAAGAGTTACAAACTAGGAAAGGCAGTGAAATGTTTGGGAGGCTCGCCAATGTTGGCAACATTTTATTTCTTCAACCAACACAGCTGTGCAACTATGATAACTTGCTATAGTCTGTCTTCTGAAGGCATCCATTCAGCCGTCACTAATGGATCACAGCTCGTATATTATCTTTTATTATTGCACTATATCACTACTTTGAATTTTGCTTGAATTTGTTACCAGCAATCTTCTCATTTTATTAGAAGTGTGCAAAGATTTACATACGGAATACTAGGAAATTCAATATAACCACACTGCCCTCTAGTGGACAAGAGGAGAAATGTATATAACAATATATAGTTAATGGAATCCTTATTTTCTATAAATCATGTTCATGAGATGAATGAAGGTTACCTGATTTGCAGATGTATCAGTTCAGTGATCTTAATGACATCTCTTAAATTTGCCATAAATACATTTCAGACCTGGACTTTTGCCATAATGACTGGTTAATTAGGTACAAAAACTGCAACCACTGCACTCATAAAATATGCAATAATTGGATACATAAATAATCATTACTATGGCACTCTTTAATCACCACACGAACAGTCATATACATTTAGAAATCACATCAATTTGTCCTTGGAATTAACAAGTGAACCTAAATGTGTTTGTGGCATACTCCTGTGTATGGAAGGTGAAGATTTCTAACAATTAACTTCATGAGAACCAAAGAACACTTTAAACAATTCCATGCCTAGGTTATTGAAAAGCATCAGTCCAGCAATTGAACTATAAGAAAAAAAAAATCTCATGTGCAGTACCTTCCTGAACAAGCTGAGAAGAAAAGACAAAGCTGAAGCTGAGCACATTCCTACCCCTCGTTCTCGCACCATTCCCTCCCTTGCTTGTGGTGTCATCACATAATAGGGAGATACCAGTTCTATGCAGTAATAGTAATTACAGTGCAGTTACAATCAGTGATCCCAAGTAATATCCTTTCTGATTGGAGTCATCTGTCTTTGTTATTCTTATCTCGACCCAGATCGCCATGATGATTTATTCCAGCCACAAATACTCTCTGCATGTCTCGTCAAAATAATAAGTCCCCCACAGTGGCCTGCTCTAGTAAAACACTACCCAGTCTAGCAGCAGCTCCATGTTATTACTCATGCAGGACGGGCCTACTGGACAGTGTGGCTCTTTACACAACATCACCTGATGCCTCCTTCTCCTATCTCCTGCTCTAATTAGTAAGTCTGGAGAGGGAGAGGTCAGGTGATGTTGAGTTGCACTGTCTAGTAATCCCGACCTATGTGAGTGATGAATATGAAGTTGCTGCTGGATGGAGTTAGCGTTTTACTGGAATAGAGTCCAGGACATACTGCAGGCCACGCGGGATGACAGGGCAGACCCCGAAATCCAGGACTGTCCTGCCAAATGTGGGACAATTGGGATCTCTACATTAGATAGATTTTATTTTATGGATTAGAAGTTTAATAAACTTTTTACAATAGGAATATAAACATTTAATAAAGTTATTGCTATACAATTTAGGGATTTTTTTTACATAAAAAGCATAATTTGTGTTTGTAAATGGATCTAAAAATTGTGTCAGGGTAGCTATATATGGGGGAAAAAATCTACTGCAAATCCGGACTAAATTTACATTCAGATTTTGCTCCGGATTTATGGTGGATTTCCCTTCTCTACATTAAAAATGATACAGTAAAATCTCATATACTTACACTGTGCTGTACAAACCCACAGTATTTCCGCTATGTGTGCAGCTTCCCTAAAAGTAGGGATAAAAGTTACATTCAAAAGGGTTTCAAGTATATTTTCCCCATTTAAAGGGGTTTTGCCATTTTATTCATTCATGGCATGTTCATGGGAAATACCATAAATGTGTCATAGGTGGGAGTCCCACCTCTGAAACCCACACCTATCAGATAGATAAACTGTGCGGTGCACACGCACTTCATGGAGAAAGACGGCATCTCATTTCTGTCCATTCCTGAATGTAGCTGCCGCCAGTTTTGATCACTTGTATACAGAGCAGGTGGAGGTTCCAGAGATGGGACCCCAAACCTATTAGATATTTGTGGTATTTCCTGTGAATATCATGAGCGGCTCAGATAAGAGATCTTCATAGGCTTTCTTTGCCCACACTTTTTTTGCACAAATTAAAACTTTTGCCAAGCAAGTATATAAAACAATTCCATTTCTGCCCTAACCCCACCCTATCTCATAGCCCTAGCACCATCCCTTCTTATATTAGCACTGATAATTTTTTAGGACATTTTAGGAAGAACCTATCTTACAGTACACTTCAAACAAAGTGTAGGTTGAGTGCATTCTATAGAAGATGGAAAATGGAACAGCAATATCAATAACAATAATCCAGGGTATGAACCCGAACACAATAGCTTCCAATCCATTATCGTACTGGGGACGGCATCCAAAGGCTGGGGGTATCCAAAGCTGGAAAAAAAAATTAATTAATATAAATTATAAGTATTACCCAATTTCAAGTATTAATTCACAAATGCACATATCTGAATAAAAAACATCTGTCCTTTAGAAGGAAGAACTACTTTGCATATTTTTCCCAGAAAGCATTGCCCTAAAGACTCTCTACCGGATATGTTTCCACAATGTGAATTAGTGCCATCCAAGAAGAAATAATAACATAGTATGTAAGGCTGAAAAAAGACACATGTCCATCCAGTTCAGCCTATTATACCCCAATTTTAATCCAGAGGAAGGCAAAAAAAAAAAAAACAATGAGGTAGAAGCTAATTTTCCCCAATTAAGGGACAAAATTCCTTCCTGATGCCAATCTGGCTATTGGAATAATCCTTGGATTAACAACCCTTTTGAAGTTATTAAGGATTAGAACATATAATATTGTTTGCTGACTGTTCCCATGTAAGCTAGCTGGCAGGGAGCTTATGTTGTAGGAACTCCATGTGCAAGCACATAGGCTCCACATTAGCATCTGGGAAAAGAAGGA
The DNA here is from genome assembly GCF_035609145.1 of Eleutherodactylus coqui. Classification (NCBI taxonomy): domain Eukaryota; kingdom Metazoa; phylum Chordata; class Amphibia; order Anura; family Eleutherodactylidae; genus Eleutherodactylus; species Eleutherodactylus coqui. The sequence goes on from NC_089843.1 coordinate 82,935,503, forward strand.
GCCTATTTCTAATTGGTCATCTCCCCATTCCAATGGCTGGTGAAAATTAATATATTAGTGTTAGAGATGAGCGAGCATACTCGCTAAGGCAAACTACTCGAGCAAGTAGTGCCTTATGTGAGTACCTGCCCGCTCGTCTCTAATGATTCGGCTGCCAGCGCAGGTGAGAGGTGAGTTGCAGCGGTGAGCAGGGGGAAGGGGGGGGGAGAGGGAGAGAGATCTCCCCTCCGTTCCTCCATGCTCTCCCCCGCCGCTCCCCGCCGGCAGCCGAATCTTTAGAGATGGGCGGGCAGGTACTCGAATAAGGCACTACTCGCTCGAGCAGTTAGCCTTAACGAGTATACTCGCTCATCTCTAGTTAGTGTGTTACTGGAAATCTGACAACATTCAAAGCAAAGGGCCATGCAAATCATTAGAAGTTCACTAAGAATGTTGTAACAAAAAGTTTGAGTAGAGTCAAGGGGTTTAAAATTTTCATAGAGTCCTTTCGTACCGTGTTGGCCTGAGATCTTAGACTCCATGAATGTGATTGCTTCACATGTATTTAATGACACATCTGAAGATGATTTTGACTTTATTTCCCCCCTTTAAATCCTATAACAGTTTGAGGTTCATACTTGGTTTCCTCACAGTCCACTTGACCAGGTTGACCTACCAATGAAGCTCATGACATGTCAGTCAAGGTGGCATCATAGGAGACAGTATATGAATGTTCAACACAATATTCTAGAAAACCATTGTAGAACATATCTAAGAAAAAATCTGAACCTGATTTGATGCTATATACTTACTGAAATGTTGCACAGAAACAAGGCTATGGTAATATTTCTTAATGTTGCTTTCTTAAACCTTGCACTGGAATTTTGAGGCATATCATCAAGAAAAACAAAGTTTTGCTGTTTGGTATTTCGGTTGCTCTCTTTGAGATTGCGGTTTTTCATCTGGTCTTCATTACCAGTTCTAAATTCTGTCCTTTCAGTAGAAAAACTGGTGTCATCAGATGTCACCGATATATCCATGTTTGGTTTCTTATGAATAGGCTTGTCTTTTCGGTTTATGTAGGTAATTATGAAGAGGTTTTGTATGTACTTCTCTAGTATCACTAGTATGGAGTAGGGTAGATTGTACCAAATGTAGTCGGGGTGGTTCTCAGCGACTATTATGGCAATAATGGAACACCATGATGTAATCCAAGATCCAATGGCTGAACCCACCAGTAGGTCTTTATCCAGCTTTACAGATGGGCTGTCCTCTTTCACTATAGCTGTTGTTTCCAGTTTATATATCGCAAGCCCAATTACTGATACTATACACATGAAGCTCAAGACGGTGATTGAATACAAGTAGTAGATTCGGAGAGCAGACTCGCTGTCGTTCTTCGTGCGTCCAATATTCAATAAATATATTGCGACTGTAGCAATTGTTGCAGCCAGCACAGAAAATCCTAGAAGAGTACCAGGGACCACCCCACGGAAATTAAGCTTAGGTCTATGATAATGTTCAAGGCTGTTCCCTATATTCTTCCACAGTACATACAGCATAGCCGAGGCCAAAATCTGATATTCAATGTAGAATGGGTAGATGTAATAGATTCCTTTTTTAAAACTCGCACACAGATCAGTGGTACAGTTACACATTATGTGCTCTTCATCTGCAAAATAGAAAAGAGACATAAAAAAACCTAGTAAATGTAAAGTTTTTAATTAAATAGATTTTCCTTATAAAAGCTCTTTTCTGTTGTATGTAATGCAATGTCTGCACTGCTTACCTAGAAGGCGTAACTTGAAGCTTCTGGGCCCCGGTGGAAAATCTGTAACAGGGCCCCCAACTATAATGCTTTTTTCATAGTACTGGGCTCCCAATATGGAGAAGAGAGGCCATATGGGCCCCCTAAGGCTCCTGGGCCCGGGTGCAACCACATCCCCTGCACCCCCTATAGTTACGCCCCTGCCTAGAACTGACCTCTCTGGGGTTTAGATGCATCATTCCATTGCTTCGCCAACGATCATGTAACTATAGCACCACTGCAAGATGATTAGTCATCACTACCCTATATCACAGTGCTGGATACACCCTGCGTAGTAGACATGTCACAGCATCCTCAATCCAAAGAAATATAGACGGCAACAGAAAAACTGTGGTGCATAAAAATAGATTTATTCCTCCATCTTCAATAAAAATGTACACGCGACGTTTCGACCGTCCAATGGTCTTTATCAAGCATGCATCATAATACAACTTACCCCCCTTAAATACTAAAACATATGACATTGTAGCCAATCAAATGATCAGGATACTGCTCCTCCCACTCACACAACTTTCTACACAGCTGTATAGAATACATCCATACTATCAATTATCTTGTTAGGGCTCAGGCTGTTCCTTCACCGGGATTCCAGTTGTAGATGACGCCGATCCTTTCTCCATTGGTGTCATGGAATCTAGATGAAGGAACAGTCTCAGCCCTAACGAGATAATTGATAGTAGGGATGTATTCTATACAGCTGTGTAGAAAGTTGTGTCAGTGGGAGGAGCAGTATACTGATCATTTGATTGGTCACAATGTAATATGTTTTAGTATTTAAGGGGGGTAAGTTGTATTATGATACATGCTTGATAAAGACACTTGGATGGTAGAAACGTTGCGTGTTCATTTTTATCGAAGATGGAGGAATAAATCTATTTTTATGCACCACTATTTTTCGGCTGCCATCTACATTTCTTTGGATTGTGAATGGTATTGGAGAACTGGAGTCCATTTTCCAGAACGGCTCTGCAGATACTTAGCCTCCCCTGAGAAGGGTATTTTATCTATTGTGCTGTTGGTGAGAATTTTTATTCACTATGTCACAGCATCCTATGACCAAAGTAACTCACTTCTGGCTTGTCAGCTTTGTCTCCATCCCCTGTCTAGAGTATACAATGAGAAGCAAAAAAGTAAACCCAGCAGCACTCCTAAGCCCAAAACTGCGGGGAGGTGTTGAGTTGATACATGCCTGTAGAGCGGACCAGGACCCACGATCTAAATAGATCCAATCAATTAAATAAAGATCTAGGCAGCATTAATAGGTGCATTTAAAACTCATCCATAGGGTGAGAACTTTATTGCACAACCCAATAGACAGCAACGTTACGACCCAACTGTCAATAGCTTGACAAAGACCCTACAATGAGAAGCAGAGGGAGGGATTCTGGCTATGTCTTGTGAGGATGGAGACATGTCCCTTTTATGGGGTTTGCTGAGCTGAACAAAGTGGCATGGTCACGTGAGTGTTGGGGAAATGGTGGAATGGGTAGCCCAGTACCCACTCAGCTCACTACACAGCAAGAAATTGAACTTTTTACATCAGGGCATCAGTCAGTTTCAAGTAAGCATGCTCAGTTACATTGTGCAAAGATTTGGCGCACACAGCAATTTTGGTGCATTTTTCCAGTCCATCTCTATGGCATTATTAACTTCTTCGGGTGAGTCCCTTATACACTGGGCTACATGCAACAGAAAATAACCTGAAAACCTCCTATGAAATGGAATTAGTCAGATTGAACATGTTGTCCAAACTGCAGGCATGATGTTATAGAGCCGGAGGAGCTGAGCAGATTATATATAGTTTGATGGGGAAATATTCACTAGTATTTTGTTCATTTAAACCTCTCCTTATTCTGAGCTGAACAGTCCAATGGGCGGGGCTATCAGTGATTGACAGCTATTTGTGTATGACTGTACATACAGGGAAGGTTGTCAATCACTGATAGGACCGCCCACTGGACTGTTCAGCTCAGAATGAGCAGAGATGTAAATGAATAAAATACAGGTTGTATTTTTGTATAGCCATCCCATAATCTAGAATATCTGATAGTTTGGCATGAGACACATCAATTGAACTCTAAATAATATTACATGGGTGTAAATCTAAATGTCATTGAATCTCACAGCATTATTACTTACGTAAAGATATATTTACAAAGCCAAGTGATGTCAGTCTACCCATGTGCCCTTCCAGTTGATGGTCAGATTCTGTAGCTACTGCACTGGCCCAGAGGAGTAAATTTGTACATACAGAATGGATTAAGCCAAACCTAAAATCGAGTAAAAAGAGAAGAACGATAATTAAGACAAGCACATGACCATGGAACGTCTGCAGATAAATGAACGTAATGTCTCTAATTTCTGCTATGGGAACATTTATCATTCCCACACTATATAGAAGAATGTTCTTTCTACTGTAAGTTATAAGACATCACTAAGGAACTTCTGGTACGCAGCTTCTTAGGCCAAATGTTCACAGGCAGATTTTAATTGCGGAATCCATGCAGGGCACACACGCAGATGATCTGCTGTTCAAGCTTTCCATAGGGAAATATGGGCATCCGCAACTGACTTAAAGCATGCAGGCTTGATTTGCGGACCCCTGGGTGTGGAAATACAATTGCAGCATGCTCCATTTCAGTGCGGTTCCTGCACGGACGGCTTCCATTGAAGTCAGTGGAAGTCGTCCAATCCACGGCCCATCCGCAATTGACATTGCGCACACATCCGCAGTAGAGAAGAAAGAAGACTCAGACGGTTAAGCAGGGCAGAATCGGACTTAAGCCCCTATACTAGCATACCAGCCCCAGTGATCAGCAGGGGTCCTGAGTGGCAGACATCCATCAATACACTATTGATAACCTACCTTTAAGATAGTTCAACCTTAGAAAACCCCTTTAAAATAATTGTCCACTCTTGAACACCATTCCAAGAAGGTCCAACATTTAAAAAAAAAAAAACACATGCATAACACTATATTTAAAATTCACGTTGCCAGACGACCCACGCCTAAAAATCAACATTTTATTTGTCTTGTACAGTGAAATCCAGGTAAATAAAATCAATGCAAGAATTGCTGCTTTTGATCACCTCACGAAAACATTTCAGTTCCCCAAAATGATATTAATGAAAACCTAAAAGCATCAACTCATTCCACAAACGCCCTCACACAGGTTCTCTTATGGCTATTAGAATAAAGTAATTTTAAAAAATGCCTTTGAATTAGAAAAAAGTCTTTATTGTGCAGCAACAGAACAACATAAAACCACGCCAAACAAGTCTACTTCACCTCCCTTGTCTCCTCACTATCGCAAAACCCTAAACGGCTCTTTGATACTTTTCACTCCCTTCCCAGCCCTAAACCGCAGCCCACTGTGACGGATCTCAGTGCTGTAGAGTTTGCTGCTTACTTCAAAAAGAAAATTGATGACATCCGTCAGGAAATAGTTTCCCAATCCCAGACTAGCCCTGACCCTAGTCTTGTCAGCACTGCATTTAGCTCCTGCTCACTGTCTGTACTCAGACCAACGATAGAGGAAAAAGTCTCCAAATTGCTCTTCTCTGCGCACCCCACCACCTGCGCTAGCGACCCTCTCCCATCACACCTCCTCCGATCCCTCTCCCTAGTGGTCATCTCCCATCTCACCACTATATTTAACCTCTCTCTGACCTCTGGCATCTTTCCCTCTTCTTTCAAACATGCCATCATATCCCCACTGCTAAAGAAGCCGACTCTTGGCGCAACTGATGCTGCCAACTACTGACCCATCTTTAATCTCCCCTTCATCTCCCACCTTATAAGCTATCTATCAGAGAACTCTCGCTTGGACCCCCTACAGTCTGGCTTCCGACCCCAACACTCAACAGAAACTGCCCTTACAAGGGTATCCAATGACCTACTGACAGCCAAATCGCGGGGCGATTACTCCCTACTGATCCTCCTCGAACTCTCCACAGCATTTGACACTGTTGACCACATACTCCTCCTAAGTATGCTTCGCTCCATTGGCCTAAAGGACGCGGCTTTCTCCTGGTTCTCCTCCTACCTATCTGACTGCTCTTTCAGCGTCTCCTTTGCTGGCTCTACCTCCCCTCCTCTTCCCCTTGCTGTTGGGGTCCCCCAGGGCTCGGACCTCGGCCCTCTCCTTTTCTCTATCTACACAGCCCCTATTGGACAAACCATTAGGAGATTTGGCCTCCAATACCACCTGTATGCTGACGACACCCAGCTATACACCTCTTCCCATGACATCTCTGCACCTTTCCTCCAAAACATCACCGATTGTCTGACCGCTGTCTTTAACACTATGTCCTCTCTCTACCTAAAACTAAACCTCTCTAAAACTGACTTACTGGTATTTCCACCCTCCACTAACCAACCTCATCCTGACATCTCCATCTCAGTGTGTGGCACCACCATAACTCCTAGACAACATGCCCCCCGCCTTGGGGTCATGTTCGACTCTGATCTATCATTTACCCCCTACATCCAATCTCATGCCCGAACATGTCAGCTGCACCTCAAGAACATCGCAAGAATCCGCTCTTTTCTCACTGTAGACACGCTTAAAACGCTTACTGTTGCCCTCATCCACTCACGGCTCAATTATTGCAACTCGTTGCTGATCGGCCTCCCCTGCACCAGACTCTACCCTCTCCAATCCATCCTGAATGCAGCAGCCAGGCTCATCTTCCTGTCCAGCCGCTACTCAGACTCCTCTGCCCTGTGCCAGTCACTGCACTGGCTGCCCGTTAAATACAGAATTCAATTTAAACTCAATACCTTCATCCACAAAGCCCTCCACAGTGCAGCGCCCGCCTATATTGCCTCCCTTATCTCAATCCATCACCCAGCCCAGGCTCTCCGCTCTAACGAAACCAGACTGAGCGCCCCTTTAATTTGAACTTCTCATTCCCGCCTCCAAGACTTCTCCAGAGCAGCACCGGTCCTCTGGAACGCACTACCAAAGGCTACCCGGGCAATCCAGGACTCGCAGAACTTCAGGCGTGCTCTAAAGATGCACTTCTTCAGGGAGGCATACCGCATTCCCTAAACAAACCCCTCTGTACTCCATCTGATAACATTCTCCCTGACCTATTGACTGCAATCCCTGCTAGCCATCATAAACCGCTCCTGCAGTCATACCGATTCTGTCGTCACACGGCCAAATGTCTGACCATTGTCTAGGTGTATAGAATCCCTCACTCTCCACCTCACCATACCGTGCACATCTCCAGCCCTTTACCTTCTGTATCACCCCATTACTTGTAGTATGTAAGCTCATTAGAGCAGGACCCTCACCCCTATTGTTTCCATCAACTGATTACTATGTAACCGTGGTTCTGTAATGTACTTTTGTCTTTTTGTATTCCCTTGTCTATGTAAGCGCTGCGGAATATGTTGGCGCTATACAAATAAAGATTATTATTATTAAACTAGCGTACCCGTCGCGCGTTGCTGCGAAGACAGACATACATACATACATTCGTTTTTATATATCTAGATGACGGCAGCAGCGACCACTGAGGTTTTGTAGGCCGCTGCTTCCCCCTTACAGGCTGAATAAAATAGCCGTTGTGTGGAACATCCAATTTATCCGGCTGCTGTGGCTTCTTGGGAAGATAGCCTAGTACATGTTTGCCCACTTCCAACTCCAAAGGAGACTGACTGTAAATGGCTGGAGTGCTCTAGTATTTATGGTTTCAAGCTGTACGTGTCATTGCATACAGTCTATCTATCTATCTATCTATCTATCTATCTATCTATCTATCTGGGTTATTGCATACAGTCTATCTATCTATCTATCTATGACATCAGGAAATGAGAGAATTAGATTCCGTACGTAAAATTTGAACGCTAATTCTTTGGCGCTTTGAATTGAATAATCGAGTTGGGACCCATTAACTTTTCCTATTTATGACATAATCAATGCTCGTGCCAAATTTTAAGTTTCTATGACATTGGGAAGTGAGAGAATTAAGTTGGGATGAGACATAAGGCCTTGCCCATAAGCATTCCCCAACCTCCAAGAACTGAACCTACCTACCTGAATGAGATTTTGTAGGCCGCTGCTTCCCCCTTGCGGGCTGAATAAAATAGCCGTTGGGTGGAACATACAATTTATCCGGCTGCTGTGGCTTCTTAGGAAGATATCCTAGTACTTGTTTACCCACTTCCAACTCCAATGGTAATTGGCTGGCGTGCTCTAGTGGTTCCAAGCTGTATGTGTCATAATACAGCCTTAATGACATCACAATGCAGCTTTATAGAACATGTTGGGGCATGTTCAAGGGCGTCCGATGTTGATGACATCAGTGATGACATCACAATAGCAGGTGGCTTACTTACTCGATCTACGTGGGGGGGGGCGTAACTTTCGACGACGCTCGCGCGCCATTTATCGTAGGATATTTGTACTATGCCTATAATCTTCCCAGGAGTGTACTTAACAACTTCCCAAAGTTTCATGGCGATCGGATGAATGGTGTAGTAGCGCATAAAGGACAAACAGACACGCACGCAGACACGCACGCACGCACGCACGCAGACAGACATACATTCAATTTTATATATATAGATATATATATTGCTATTGTTGACCTGCAGAATAAACTTAATGTCATATATACCACACATGAACAACATTAAAATAAAATTCCAAAAAAACAAAACCCCCAAAATTGTGGAATTACAAAACACCATAGGAAAAAAAAGAGAGTGAATCAAATAAATAATATATTCCATCAAATAGTGCCAGTGAAAAGTATATCTCGTCCCACAGTTAGTTCTGAGTTCTTTAGGTTCACAATAGCGGGATATTGGGAAGTTAAATCGCTATATACTGTACATAATAATTCATGATCTGGCCAATATGTATCAATCATATACTATATGAGACTCAATATAAACTAAAAGAGGACCTGCTATGGGATAAAATAATGGAGCCTAGCTGCATAACTCTGAAGCTGCTGCTCCACTTACTATCCCATTTCCACTATTCCCCATACTCATCTCCTCTTGACCTGTCCGGCTCCTCTTTGACAGCCCTGGGAGCTGAACCTGTTAATCTGTCATTTGGTCAGCCCCATCAGACTGTCAATAACGTTTGACGTTACCCATGAAAAGTGATAGGTGGGTCCATCATTATCAGCTCTGGGAGCCAAACCGAAGAAGAGCTCATCCGGGTGAAGGGAGTACAACCCAAGGATAGAGTCAGCAAGGCCACAACTGCACAGCTATGCAGCCAGCCCCCCTGATTTTCTCCTATAATGGGTCCTCTTTAAGTAGCTGTTAGAGCACGCAAGTACATTTAGTTGAATAATGAGTACTTGGTAAGTTAGTCTTAAAACAAAGGTCTCACTATTACAGACATTAACAACAACTCTACCCGCTATTCACGGCACAACATTGCCAAAGAGTGCTATTCACTGGATTGCTTTATTTTTTACAGTACTCGTCATAGCTTTTTGTATCGCATTACAATTACATTGTCCGGGTCATTTCAGTAAACAGGTCCGAGTTTATTATGAGAAAGACTCATGTTTCCAGTTTCTATCCTATCGCTATTCTTGATTCATAGAACCAAAGATTTCACAACACGCAACTATTCGAGAAACCTACAATTTAAGATTAAACCCACTGATTCCAATTAACTGGCATAAGCATAGTTACATATGTAGACAATGGCTGTATTGTCCCGTCCCAGAACATGCACACAAGTCAGACAGAAGTATTCAAAGACGTGTAGAAAGGTTATGGATTAGGTGTGTCAAGAAAGATAAGGGATAGATTGTGGTGCATAGCTGCTCAGCGATCTCACTTTATTTCAGCAGCATATTCTAACTTCAGGTCTTTCCTCTCACCAAGAGCAAGAGAAAAAGGCCCAAACACCGGCATCTTGCACTTCCTTGCCTAACATACAGCGCCACTTTACTGACGCAGGTGCGGCCCAGGCCCCTTTTCCCCAGGAGGAGTTGCAGCATTTGGTTCCAAACTGCTTGCTTCTTTCCTGGAAGGACCTCTAACGCTGTCATCTATATCCTACTTGCCTCCTACATGTTTACCAGTGCTAGTAGCAACTACTCTTTTATATCTGTTCCAATGCCCCCCCCCCCCCGCCCTTTCTTGCAGAATGACAGACTGAAGCAAGGTGTATTGTATACACTTATTCCCCCCACTACAAGCCCCAGGTTTTTATCACTTTCTAGACCTATAGCTTTAGATTTAGACTTACTGGCAGGGGCGTAACTATAGGGGGTGCAGGGGATGCGGTTGCACCCGGGCCCAGGAGCCTTAGGGGGCCCATAAGGCCTCTCTTCTCCATATAGAGAGCCCAGTACTATGAGTAAAGCATTATAGTTGGGGGCCCTGTTACAGGTTTTGCACTAGGGCCCAGAAGCTTTAAGTTATGCCTCTGTGCAGCATGGTTTAGGAATGGGTACGGGTACAGATAGAGGGGGGCCCTCCGCTCACCTTTTGCATCAGGGCCCCTGAGCCTTTAGTTACGCTCCTGCTTACTGGCATAGCCAATGGCACTGTTGCTAGCCATTCTATGGCAAGGACATGCTGAGCACATAATTTTGGTACTGTCTAGAAGGCCCATCATACTTTCAATGGTCACTTTGCCTTTCACAGCTGAAGTGTCTTTGTATAGAAATTAGACATATAATCTTAAGTGCAGTACAAAATCATGTGAGCAAGTTTTCTATAGATCAGTTTGAGTGTGGAGCCACACTTCAATTTGCTTGGAGGGGAATCGAGCAATCTAAGTGATTTCAAACAAGGCCAAGTGCATGTTCATCGGTGCTAGAGTAGTCGGGGCCAGTATTTTAAAAACTGACAATCTTCTCGTACAGAGATGTCTCTATATCTATAATCAGTGTCTACTAATCCGTCCAATAAGGTTCATCTGACCGTAGCAGGTGGGTCCACATGTTTTGATCAAAGTATGAGCCAAAAACCTTGCATTTTTATGCGGTTAGTATAAACAACAGTTGTGCCATTTTATTCCGATCATAAATGTGTAGGGGTGCTGAGGCACATGTCTCTCTTACTGTATTTGTCAGTCCTGGCTTAGGTACACTTTCACATTTGATTTCTTTGTTGGAAGTGCTGATCACTTTTCAGGGTGTGTTGTGTATCCTGCGGGCAGCTGCAGCCTTCATCTCTTTACAATCAGGGGAGAAATACAAAGAAGGAAACACTTCTGTATCACTCTAGGATTATAGGCTGTACTTGACCTGTGTCTTATTATGTATCTCTATTATAAGGTCTGGGCTAAAAGGTGACACAAGGTAGCATGCACAATACTGTACAATTATGGAACTACTGCAATGCAGCTACAATTTCCTATAATAAACAAAATCGGAAAGACCTTACATTGTTCATAAAAATCCAACCGTGATGATTTTGGGGGGCTTTTTTTTCTTTTTTAATGTTTTTCTTTTGGGTATGAGTCGCCATGTAGCTCTGGTCTAAAGCTGGAGGTAGATAACACCATTGACACTATGAGCAACACAACTCATCTCCCTCTTTCTCGCTGCACAGGTCACAGGGCATTCCCACAACACTGGCCCATATTCAGTTTGTTTTTTCACTGGCTGAGGTTTCTCATGCGCATGTGACTGCCACAAAGCAAATTTCTGAACTGTTGTTCACATCCCAAACAATATGGCCGCCGCTTAATTATGCATGGAGAAGTACAATGAAAAATAGCCCGTAAATAAAAACAGATTAAAGCAAATCTTCCCAAGAGTGAGAATATGAAATCAAATACTCTTACCTTTCAACTATTTTGAAGGATTTGATAACGTCTTTAGAATGTCGCCAAAGAAAATATACCTGTAATTCACAAAGACGTACAAATGTTTCGTTTTGAAACAACACATCTTAAGATCACTATCGACAAAAGGAAATTAAAAAAACGTTAATTCTTGAAAAACTAATTGTATTTTAATATGTAGTGGCACAATAAACTCCCTATGCTAGGCTTCTAGTGTGGAAAAGTCACATTTTGGCACATGGCATCATGTGTGCCATAATACACAACTTTTTGCTACATTATTTCAGCCTCACTCCAAAAGAGAAAACGAGTGGGTGGGGCATAGCATTAGGGGTGTGGCATATTGCTGGCTATAAGATTTACCATATTTTTTTACTAGAAATTGGCACAAATATATTTGGCATCTGTCAGCTCAGGGTTGACATAGATTTCAGATTTGGAGCACAGAGAGACAGCCAAAGATGTGCTGAAAGTTAAAGAGGCTTGCATCTCTTAGTACACTTGACCCACTTCACGCCAGCACAACCTTTACTTAGACTGGTGTAAAAAAATCTGGTCTAAGTACATTTGCTCAATAATAGACAAGAGTGTGTAATGTCACAGCTGTTACTGGATTGTCAATTGTATTGAGTATATTTAATCCCACATTCATAAAGATGTATTCAAACATGCATGAACAACACACCAGCAGTGACAAAAGTTTCACTACCATTTAAATCAATGGGAGCGAGGTCTGTCATCACGCTTCCAGACCTGACCACTGATGTGGACGTCCACGTCCGCTGAACTGACAGCAAGCCAAAGGACCAGCCCATTGACTGAGATCTCAAGTAGCGGACCCTTGTTGATCAGCTATTGATGAATGATCCTGTGCATAGGTCATTAATAGTAAGTGTCTAAAATACCCTTTTATATGTTAGTCTGTAGAACAGAAAAAAAAAGTTTGTTCTGTCTTTCAAAAGTTCCTGCCATTTTTGTTTTTCTTTTTAAGTGTTTCTCAGAATGTTCATATTGAAGACATGCACTTCCTTTCAATATTGGCCTTTGATCACTACTAGAGATGAGCGAACACGTTCGGCCCCGCCCCTTTTTCGCCCGAACACCGAACTTTGCGAACACCTCGGTGTTCGGGCGAAAAAGTTCGGGGGCCGCCGTGGCAGCGCGGGGGGGTGCGGCGGGGAGCGGGGGGGAGAGGGAGAGAGAGAGGGCTCCCCCCTGTTCCCCGCTACTGCCGCCCGCGCCGCCGCGCATCTCCCCGCCCCCCGGCGGCACCCGGACACTTACGCGCGAACACTCCAGTGTTCGCTAAAGCCGGTGTCCGGGTGCGGATGTGTCCGTTACGGACACGTTCGCTCATCTCTAATCACTACAAGTTATTGTTTCCACCATGAGAAACCACGTGGTCGTGTACATATGATACCTTTTAACGGCTAACAAAAATACATGATGTTAATGCGAGCTTCCAAACCAACGCAGGGTTCTTCTTCAGGCTTCAATGAAATAGATCCAAAAAGGCATGCATATTTATACACACATACTAATGACAAGGCACAGACATGGATGTGAATGGTTGCACTTAAAGGAAAACTGCAGCAGACACTGAAACCACCCTTCAACTATCATATGTTCTATATTTACTATACAGAATAAGGATTCTGATGTTGTATACCTGATTCTGTGTAGTAAATGTCCTGTTGGGGGCCTTTATGTCGGAGAAGCAGGACAAAAACTGAAAGCCAGGATCAGATCTCATCGACACACAATTAAACAGAGAAAGACAGAATTACCTGTGGCCGAGCATTTTCCTAGTCATGGACACGACATAGAACATATGAGAGTTATGATACTGAAGGGTGGTTTCAAGTCACAAAGCCATAGAGGAGTTTGGGAATATCAAAAAAAAAAATCAAATCATGGTATTTGTATAGCGCCAACTTATTCCGCAGCGCTTTCAGGTAATTATTACTTATTACCCCCCACCAAGCTGGGTTCTCATTTTACCGACCTCGGAAGGATGGAAGGCTGAGTCAACCTTGAGCCGGCTACCTGATTCATGTGGGAATCGAACTTGCAACCTCCAGGTCGTAGGCGAGAGCTTACACTCTGCACCACACGAGGCTCTTTAATGCTCTATAAATGTATAACAACTTTTACACACTTAATAGTGGGTTAAATTGTTCATAAGGATTCATGCATGACTGGGAGGTATGAGACATCTATAGCACAGATAAGACTGCTGGCCTGGTGACCCCCCAACAGTAATTCAGTGACTATAAAACCTTCACTCCCTCATCAGTGTCTAGTTAAAAATGTTTGTGTTACTGTTGCAGTATTCCTTTAAGTGCAAACCAATCATATCCATATCTGTGGCTTGCCATAAGTATGTGAGTCTATATATATATATATATATATATATATATATATACCTCTTCGGAACTATTTCATTTAAGCCTGAAGAAGAACTCTGAGTTGATTCGGAAGCTCGCATCAACATCATGTATTTTTGTTATGGCTCATACCCACTAGCATTTTTTTAACGCTGTGATATCGCTGCATAGTTTTTATGCAAATGTCAATGGGACTTTCTAATGTTAAAATCGCATCGCACAAAAATCGCAAGTTTGTGCTTTGCGATTTTTGTGCAATGCAATTTTAACATTAGAAAGTCCCATTGACATTTTCATTTAAAAAAAAACGCAGCTATATCGCAGCGTTAAAAATTTGCTAGTGGGTAGGAACCTTAGCCATTAAAAGGTATTATATCTACAAGATTATGTGGTTTCTCTTGCTGGGAGCAATCACAAAATCCAAGATGTGATGAAGTACAACCAGACCCCAGGGGAACAAGGAGATATTTGTGCAGAGCCTTCTCTGTGTGTATAGTTTTACTATTCTATCTTATTTATGGCTACAACAGTACAGTAAAGATTTTATTAACCAGTTCACCTTCTAAACATATCGAAGTGACTCTGCTCATTCTATACAGAAAAGCTGACAAGTAAGATACAGAAGATGTACAGCTCCTCTAGTGACATTTGTGAAAACTGGAATACATAAGGATTTTTTCTATAGAGAACAAAAAATAAAAAACATCAAAAAGGAAACTTAAAAACTAACAATCCCAGTAATGCTTGACATGAAACAAAGAGCACGTGCCATTTTAGTATAAGAATAAAAAAAGGGGGAAGGAAGGGAGATGTGGTATGCATGGACGAATTCAGAAAGTAATCAAGGATGGAGGAAAAGGGGAAGCGAATAAATAAAGAAGGGAGGGCAGGTAAGAGGAAAGCAATTAAAGACCCTTATGTAGCCCTCACAGAGTACACCATAAAATAGTGACAGACATGCTGATTTCTGAGGTCTGTCACTTATGGTATAAAGTGCAGTGGATTTTTAGAACCTTCAGGTTGTTCTTGAAGAGATGAGTCTAGTTTATTCATGTGGTGCTGCTTTTCCTGTCCATCCACACCAATTGACAGCCTTTTAGCTATTGCACTGCATACTGAGAAAACAGCCAATCCTGGAAGGTGGGTGGGGCTAGTGACACCTTATAAACAATTGTCACTCATCTCTTGCTGGGAGCTGCTGGAATAGGTTGTAAGTTCTTAAAAAAAACACTGCACATAACCAAATAAGTGTCGGACTGTGGAAATCAGCATGTCTGTCATTACTTTATGTTGTCTTTAGTGAGAACAACATATAGTGCATGACAGGTTCCCTTTAAAAGAGTTTGTCCAGCTTCTAATTAATCACCTTTCCCTGCCTGGACCACCTAGACTGACAGGTCTTCCCTATACACAAACAAACCTGTCGGTCTAGCCGATCCAGGCAGTGAGAGTCTAGCAAGGTCCTCCCCCATAACTCCAAGCCCCTTACCCAGCAGATTTTCAAAGTATGTTTCTTTCCAAAATGCTACAACAATTCAGAAGAAAACATACATTCCTGCAATGTCCGTAACTTTACCGAATTCATGCCACCCATAATTTAAAGTGTTCACTTGCTGGAGGAGGGGTCTTCAAACCCTGTCACTAGCAAAAGATGCTCCGTCGGCACTGACAAGTGCCCGGCAGCCTGCCCGCAACTCCGGAGAACAGCGGCAGGGACCCAGATGGTGCCAGCTAGATGAGAATTGGGGTTTTTTTCAGCTTCCTTGGCTGCATTTCCTATATATATAGAACCTCTGTATGGTTGCTTATGGATAATTGTGTTACTGAGGGGAAATTCATATTTTTAATAGTGAGTCATTCATGAAAAGATGGAAAAATTAGATAAAATTTTGAATTTTAAAATTGCATATGTATAAAAAAAATTTTTAATATATATGTTTAGCTGATAACAAACTGATTATGGGTAGTTCAAGAAAATTCATGAGATAATGATGAGATAAGATATGTTCATGATATAAAAATGTAACGGTCTGAAAAGAGGATGACTGGATGAATGAAAGGGTCGGGGGGAAGGGTTAAAAGTGAAGAATTACATTTCTGAAATAATTTTTTATATAAACCCCTTTCCCCCCCCCCCCCCCCAGTAAGAAATCTTCCATATAAAATTCCTCAAAACATTTTTTTAAAGAATTTTTTCAGAACTTTTCAAATTTTTTCCACTGCTTCGTTCAGGCCATTTGGTACTAGACAGTTTAGTGAGAATATCCAAAACATCTCTTTTTCTTTGAGTCTGGCGAACTTCCCCTGCTCGATCTTTTCTCTAGATGTAATCTTTAAACCTTTAGGATCACAATTATGGAACTTGAAAAAATGTTTTGACACGTAGTGTTTCAAATATCCCTTTTTTACTGTTTAAGCGATGCTGGTTCAATCTCATTCTAAGGGGATTTGTAGTTCTACCAATGTAATTCAAGTGACAGGGGCACTCCTATAGATAGATGACATAAGAGGCATTACAATTAAGGTGTTTCTTGATTTGAGTGACTACTCCTGGTTTTATCTCGAGTTGTTTTGTGTTATATTATCACATTTGAAAAGTTTTTGTTTGCATGTATATGCTCCTGCTGGCATAGTGATACTCACAGAAAATATCCTCATTACTTTGAGTATCATTTCTTATATATACTATGCATTTTAAGTACTACTAGTGCTTGACAAAGTCCTCTTAGGGTCCGAAACGCGTTGCCGATCCGTACCCACTATTGCTGTACTGCACCTATTTGAATAAAATCCCCATTTGACAATCTCTGGACCTAGAGAATTCACTATCCAGGCTATGACATGCTGTAGGGGGACCTCATGGAGAAATCCCCCCCAAATCAGTAAGTGCATTTGCTTCCAATGCTTCTTATACATTATAGGTGTATGGCTTCAGATTCCACTGAGCATAAGCCGTTCTTTTTTCTGCATTCTACACTATTCAAAAATGTAGAATTACACTGGATTCTCTTTTTCCTATTATTCCAAGTATCTCTCCCTTACAGAAACGAAGCGCTGAAACTAAAGATATAGTCTTTTGTAAACTTCAGTGCCTGCTTTGCCATCATTGTCTTGCCAACGTAATTGCATTTCAAGTGCAATGTACTCAAATACAAAGGATCTGTATTACCTGTGAGCAACTTATACAGGCCTGCTACACCTTATACAGCCCAAAGTAATTCAGCTGTGTCCTTGTGGAGGCAACATATGAACCTATTTATATATTCACATCATTTTAAACAAAAATAGCATGTTATATGAGATGGGAATATTTGTTACTTAATGTAGTATTTCTATGTGGGGCATGGAAAAAATGAATACCCATATAACATGGCCCAGGGCTGAGGTAGAGATAATGAATAATGAGGAGGGGAAAGCTGATCTGCATAATTAGATTTTTCAGAAGCACTTACTGCATCTTCTGGAATTCACCGCAGAGGCTGGAACGGTGGCATCACACGTGACAAGAGACTAAGGTAAACCATAGTTGGGTTACCCTCATGGTGGGAGACGGTAGAGCGCCATGTTAAGGTCCAAACTCTACCCCGCTGTCTCCTAGGCTGGGGCTCGCTCCTCGGAAGCTGCACACTTCTGCTCCATTAATCTCTGTGGGACTGCTGGAGATAGCAAAGCACTTGTACTCGGCCATTTCCATCAGTACCATAAAGATGAATGGAGTAGTAGTGCTCACACTTGACCACTGCTCCATACTTATGGGGAGACTCAGCACCTCCTTTCTCATAAACAGTCAGACCCATACCGATTAGACATTTATTACGTATCCACAGGATAACCCCTTTATTTCCTCTCGACATTCTGTCCATTATTACTTTTCTAATTTTATCATAGCTGTATGAGTAAGTAGTAGTTTCTCCTGGTGCCATTTTGGAATACATACTTTAGGAGATTTTTGTTAAACTTTATTTTATATTGTACTTTAATGAAAATGCAGAAATAAAGCTATTTTTCCATACTACTATATTATGATAATATTATCTATCAATTTATTGGCTATTGTCCTAACATATATGTATACATTTGGCATCTTCTTATCTATATCGATAAAATGTAACGTTTTTAAATTTTAAAAAGTGTACTTTGTGTTTTTATTGATACATATTTGCATATATCAGTTGCATACTTATTTTAATGATCATTTTTGCAAACATGTAATAAGGTGTGAAAAAATGGCTCTTTGAATTCTGGGTAAATATTATGTTCTCTCTCAGCTTCCAAATGCAGAAACAGGTTGTAACCAGACTTTATTTGACAATCTACCATTTTTTCAATATAAATGTTCACTGATTGGCAAACAAGTAAAATGACAAGTAATGAAAACAATTACCTAGTTGTAAAACACTTTGGGATATGTTGACACTACATAAAGATAGGTATCTTTACATGCAAAAATATACAATGACACACAGCCGTGTTCCCTCTAAAGATGGCCATGATTACAATGAAATTAGTAGTATCAAAACTAGTTACTGGAAATAGGTAACCAAAACCAATAAACATTTTTTACTTTTGTGCTCAATCAGCTTTTTAACTAAATTCTGTGTTACAAGTTTTAGCTTGTTGGTATTTTGTGCTTTTATTTATCAGTTTGTTAAAAATGAACTGGATAGGCTACTGAATTGATGCAGAAAATTTCTACTTAAAAAGGGTTTTCCACAAAAATACTGTTGATGACCTATCCTCAGTATAGGTCATCAATAGTTGATCGTCTGGGGGGCCCCACTCGGGATACTGGCCAGTCAACTGATCAGGAACCTGCTGACAGCACTGGTATACAAACACTGGGGTTGGATTGACCAATTGATTTCAATGAGCGCTGCACCTGTAGGTACAAGTGCTGGTCTTTACACAGAGGGCAGAGTAGCAGCTTCCACTTCAACCCCAGTGTATACCGCCACTGTCAGCGGGCGCTCGATCATTTGGGGTCCCAAGCGGTGAGCTCGGCTGATTAACTGTTGATGCCCATTAGCAGCTTTAGCAAAAAGGAAAATGTTACGAACATGTATACAAAACACACCAGACAAAACCAAGAAAAAAGTTTTAAAGGGGCACTTAGGGCATTAGTACCATCAAAAGGAGCATACAACAGGCATTATTACTTTTAAGGGAGCATTATTACTTTCTAAGGGCAGAAAAGGTCATTATTTTTCTATAAGGGGCACAATAGTGGGCACTATTACTATGTAAGAACACAGATTACTGTGTGCAGCACAGAGGAAATCACTAGAGATGAGCGAACGTACTCGTCCGAGCTTGATATTCGTGCGAATATTAGGGTGTTCGGGATGCTCGTTACTCGTAACGAGCACCACGCGATGTTCGAGTTACTTTCACTTTCATCTCTGAGACGTTAGCGCTCTTTTCTGGCCAATTGAAAGACAGGGAAGGCATTACAACTTCCCCCTGCGACGTTCAAGCCCTATACCACCCCCCTGCAGTGAGTGGCTGGCGAGATCAGGTGTCACCCGAGTATAAAAATCGGCCCCACCCGCGGCTCGCCACAGATGCGTTCTGACATAGAGGAGGGAAAGTGCTATCTTGTTGGAGCTGCTATAGGGAGAGTGTTAGGAGTATTTTAGGCTTAAAGAACCCCAACGGTCCTTCTTAGGGCCACATCTAACCGTGTGCAGTAGTGTGGAGGCTGCTTTTTGCAGTGTTGCACTTTTTTTTTTTTTGGTATATCGGCCGTGCAGAGCATTGCGCCCTGCAGTAATACTCCAGGGCCAGAAGCGCTTAGGCAGGGACAGAAGACATATATTGTGAGGCAGGGACAGAAGACATATTGATTGAATATAGGCAGTGGGCCTTTGCAAAAAAAATTGGGGAAAAAAATCTATTTGGCCTGCCTGTGACTGTCCTCAGTGTTCTGGGTCTGTGCTGGGTGTAGTAGTTCTCCAAATTCATACGCAGCCAGCTAAGTGTTACAGCAGGCTTGCGCAAAATTATTTCCTGGCTCTGTCTGGGCTGTGAAATCACTGCTGTATTGCAGTCCACAGTGCAACACTCTGCAGTTCTTTGACATACTCCAGGGCCAGAAGCGCCTAGGCAGAGACAGAAGACATATTGATTGAATATAGGCAGTGGGCCTTTGCAAAAAATTTGGGGAAAAAAATCTATTTGGGCTGCCTGTGATTGTCCTCAGTGTTCTGGGCCTCTGCTGGGTGTAGTAGTTCTCCAAATTCATACGCAGCCAGCTAAGTGTTACAGCAGGCTTGCGCAAAATTATTTCCTGGCGTTCCGTAAGCGAAGTCAGCCTCCAACCACAGGCCAATAAGCGGCACATTTAATTACAGCGTTCTGTTTCTGCATTACTGGTAATACAGCATGCTAAGGGGTAGGGGTAGGCCTAGAGGACGTGGGCGCGGCCGAGGACGCGGAGGCCCAAGTCAGGGTGTGGGCACAGGCCGAGCTCCTGATCCAGGTGTATCGCAGCCGACTGCTGCGGGATTAGGGAGAGGCACGTTTCTGGCGTCCCCACATTCATCGCACAAATAATGGGTCCACGCGGTAGACCTTTATTAGAAAATGAGCAGTGTGAGCAGGTCCTGTCGTGGATGGCAGAAAGTGCTTCCAGCAATCTATCGTCCACCCACAGTTCTGCGCCGTCCACTGCTGCAACTCAGAATCCTCTGGCTGCTGCTCCTCCTTCCTCCCAGCCTCCTCACTCCATTACAATGAGACATTCTGAGTAGTGGGCAGACTCCCAGGAACTGTTCTCGGGCCCCTGCTCAGATTGGGCAGCAGTGGTTCCTCTCCCACCAGAGGAGTTTATCGTGACTGATGCCCAACCATTGGAAAGTTCCCGGGGTCCGGGGGATGAGGCTGGGGACTTCCGGCAACTGTCTCAAGACCTTTCAGTGGGTGAGGAGGACGATGACGTTGAGACACAGTTGTCGATCAGTGAGGTAGTAGTAAGGGCAGTAAGTCCGAGGGAGGAGCGCACAGAGGATTCAGAGGAAGAGCAGCAGGACAATGAGGTGACTGACCCCACCTGGCTTGCTACGCCTACTGACGACAGGTCTTCAGAGGGGGAGGCAAGGGCAGCAGCAGGGTAGGTTGCAAGAGGCAGTGCGGTGGCCAGGGGTAGAGGCAGGGCCAGACCGAATAATCCACCAACTGTTTCCCAAAGCACCCCCTCACGCCATGCCACCCTGCAGAGGCCGAGGTGCTCAAAGGTCTGGCAGTTTTTCACTGAGAGTGCAGACGACCGACGAACAGTGGTGTGCAACCTTTGTCGCACCAAGATCAGCCGGGGAGCCACCACCACCAGCCTCACCACCACCAGCATGCGCAGACATATGATGGCCAAGCACCCCACAAGGTGGGACGAAGGCCATTCACCGCCTCCGGTTTGCACCGCTGCCTCTCCCCCTGTGCCCCAACCTGCCACTGAGATCCAACCCCCTTCTGAGGACACAGGCACTACCGTCTCCTGGCCTGCACCCACACCCTCACCTCCGCTGTCCTCGGCCCCATCCAGCAATGTCTGTCAGCGCAGCGTCCAGCCGTCGCTAGCACAAGTGTTTGAGCGCAAGCGCAAGTACGCCGCCACGCACCCGCACGCTCAAGCGTTAAACGTGCACATAGCCAAATTTATCAGCCTGGAGATGCTGCCGTATAGGGTTGTGGAAATGGAGTCCTTCAAAAGTATGATGGCGGCGGCGGCCCCGCGCTACTCAGTTCCCAGTCGCCACTACTTTTCCCGATGTGCCGTCCCAGCCCTGCACGACCACGTCTCCCGCAACATTGTACGCGCCCTCACCAACGCGGTTACTGCCAAGGTCCACTTAACAACGGACACGTGGACAAGCACAGGCGGGCAGGGCCACTATATCTCCCTGACGGCACATTGGGTGAATTTAGTGGAGGCTGGGATAGAGTCAGAGCCTGGGACCGCTCACGTCCTACCCACCCCCAGAATTGCGGGCCCCAGCTCGGTGCTGGTATCTGCGGCGGTGTATGCTTCCTCCACTAAAGCACCCTTCTCCTCCTCCTCCAACGCAACCTCTGTCTCGCAATCAAGATGTGTCAGCAGCAGCAGCACGTCGCCAGCAGTCGGTGTCGCGCGGCGTGGCAGCACAGTGGTGGGCAAGCGTCAGCAGGCCGTGCTGAAACTACTCAGCTTAGGAGATAAGAGGCACACGGCCCACGAACTGCTGCAGGGTCTGACAGAGCAGACCGACCGCTGGCTTGCGCCACTGAGCCTCCAACCGGGCATGGTCGTGTGTGACAACGGCCGTAACCTGGTGGCGGCTCTGCAGCTCAGCAGCCTCACGCACGTGCCATGCCTGGCCCACGTCTTTAATTTGGTGGTTCAGCGCTTTCTGATAAGCTACCTACGCTTGTCAGACCTGCTCGGAAAGGTGCGCCGGCTCTGCGCACATTTCCGCAAGTCCCGCACGGACGCTGCCACCCTGCGCACCCTGCAACATCAGTTTCATCTGCCAGTGCACCGACTGCTGTGCGACGTGCCCACACGGTGGAACTCTACGCTCCACATGTTGGCCAGGCTCTATGAGCAGCGTAGAGCTATAGTGGAATACCAACTCCAACATGGGCGGCGCAGTGGGAGTCAGCCTCCTCAATTCTTTACAGAAGAGTGGGCCTGGTTGGCAGACATCTGCCAGGTCCTTGGAAAGTTTGAGGAGTCTACCCAGGTGGTGAGCGGCGATGCTGCAATCATTAGCGTCAGCATTCCTCTGCTATGCCTCTTCAGAAGTTCCCTGCAAAGCATAAAGGCAGACGCTTTGTGCTCGGAAACAGGGCCGGGGGGAGACAGTATGTCTCTGGATAGTCAGAGCACCCTCCTGTCTATATCTCAGCGCGGTGAGGAGGAGGAGGAAGATGAGGAGGAGGGGGAAGAGACAGCTTGGCCCACTGCTGAGGGTACACATGCTGCTTGCCTGTCATCCTTTCAGCGTGTATGGCCTGAGGACGAGGAGGAGGATCCTGAAAGTGATCTTCCTAGTGAGGACAGCCATGTGTTGCGTACAGGTACCCTGGCACACATGGCTGACTTCATGTTAGGATGCCTTTCTCGTGACCCTCGCGTTACACGCATTCTGGCCACTACGGATTACTGGGTGTACACACTGCTTGACCCACGGTATAAGGAGAACCTTTGCACTCTCATCCCCGAAGAGGAAAGGGGTTCGAGAGTGATGCTATACCACAGGACCCTGGCGGACAAACTGATGGTAAAACTCCCATCCGACAGCGCTAGTGGCCGAAGGCGCAGTTCTGAGGGCCAGGTAGCAGGGGAGGCGCGGAGATCAGGCAGCATGTACAGCACAGGCAGGGGAACACTCTCTAAGGCCCTTGACAGCTTTATGGCTCCCCAGCAAGACTGTGTCACCGCTCCCCAGTCAAGGCTGAGTCGGCGGGAGCACTGTAAAAGGATGGTGAGGGAGTACGTAGCCGATCGCACGACCGTCCTCCGTGACGCCTCTGCCCCCTACAACTACTGGGTGTGGAAGCTGGACACGTGGCCTGAACTCGCGCTGTATGCCCTGGAGGTGCTTGCTTGTCCTGCGGCTAGCGTCTTGTCAGAGAGTGTGTTTAGTGCGGCTGGGGGAATCATCACAGATAAGCGTACTGTCAACCGACAGTGCCGACAGGCTTACACTCATCAAGATGAACAAAGCCTGGATTTCCCCAGACTTCTCTTCTCCACCAGCGGACAGCAGCGATACCTAAGCAATACGTAGGCTGCACCCGCGGATGGAAGCATCGTTCTCTATCCCCATCAAAACGGGGATCTTTTTGCTTCATCAATCTGTGTATAATATTCCTCCTCCTCCTGCTCCTCCTCCTGCTCCTCCTCCTGAAACCTCACATAATCACGCTGAACGGGCAATTTTTCTTAGGCCCACAAGGCTCAGTCATATAATCTTAGGCCCACAAGGCTCAGTCATATAATTTTTCTAAACAATTTTTATACGTTTCAATGCTCATTAAAGCGTTGAAACTTTCACCTCAACCAATTTTTATTTTTACTGGGCTGCCTCCAGGCCTAGTTACCAATTAAGCCACATTAACCAAAGCGATTAATGGGTTTCACCTGCCCTCTTGGTTGGGCATGGGCAATTTTTCTCAGGTACATTAGTACTGTTGGTACACCAATTTTTGGGGGCCCTCGCCTACAGTGTAATCCAATTAATTTTTAGCCCACCTGCATTACAGCTGACGTTACATCAGCTGTGTTGGGCACTGCAATGGGATATATTTATGTACCGCCGGTGGGTTCCAGGGAGCCACCCATGCTGTGGGTCCACAGGGAGTTGTAACTGCATGTGTCCACTTCTAAAGAACCCCAGTCTGACTGGGGCATGCAGTGTGGGCCGAAGCCCACCTGCATTAAGCACGACATTACCTCAGCTGTGATGGGCAATGCAATGGGATATATTTATGTATCGCCGGTGGCTTCCTGGCACCCACCCATGCTGTCGGTCCACAGGGACTTCACAATAGGGAGTTGTACCTGCCTGTGTCTATGAATTAAAAACCCTGGTCCGGTTGGGGCATGCAGTGTGGGCCGAAGCCCACCTGCATTTAATCTGACGTTAGCTCTGCTGTCCAGGGCACTGCAATGGGATACATTTATGTACAGCCGGTGAGTTCCAGGGAGCCACCCATGCTGTGGGTGCACACGGAATTCCCATTGCGGAGTTGTACCTGCCTGTGACTATTTATAAAAAAACGCGGTCTGACTGGGGCATGCAGACACCTTGACAGAATGAATAGTGTGTAGCACATAGGTTCCCCATTGCTATGCCCACGTGTGCAGCTCCAGATGGAGGTGGCACAGGATTGGATTTCTCATTGCTTATGTACAGCATTGTGGACTATCGCCCTGCCCCTTTTAAAGAGGGTCGCTGCCTAGCCGTGCCAACCCTCTGCAGTGTGTGCCTGCGGTTCCTCTGGCAGACGCACTTATAAATAGACATGAGGGTGGCGTGGCATGAGGGCAGCTGAAGGCTGGGCAGGGACAGTTTGGTGTGCGCTGTGGACACTGGGTAGTGGGGGGGGGGGGGTTGGGCAGCATGTAACCCAGGAGAAGTGGCAGCGGAGTGTCATGCAGGTAGTGATTGTGCTTTGTTGGAGGTAGTGTGGTGCTTAGCTAAGGTATGCCATGCTAATGAGGGCTTTTCAGAAGTAAAAGTTGTTGGGGGGGGGCACTCTTGCCGCTATTGTGGCTTAATAGTTGGACCTGGGAACTTGAGATGCAGCCCAACATGTAGCCCCTCGCCTGCCCTATCTGTTGCTGTGTCGTTCCCATCACTTTCTTGAATTGCCCAGATTTTCACAAATGGAAACCTTAGCGAGCATCGGCGATATACAAAAATGCTCGGGTCGCCCATTGACTTCAATGGGGTTCGTTATTCGAAACGAACCCTCGAGCATCGCGAAAAGTTCGTCTCGAGTAACGAGCACCCGAGCATTTTGATGCTCGCTCATCTTTAGAAATCACTATTACTATTTGGGCTACAAAAGACTGCACTTGTGTATTACCATCTGTTGTGCAACATGTGGCTCTACCTGTTTGGCATTATTATTTTAAGAGGTACTATTGTTTTCAGGGGTTTTGTCTGTGTGGCACTATTTCGGGGATAATTATAGTTATGACACGTTTTTCTGAAGTACAGTATTGTGGGTACGTTGGGACACATACAGTAATAGGAGCAAATATGGCAATTACAGGTTTAGATTTCAGCACAGCAGCAGGATGAAGAATGTGTAAGTCAGGAAAATGTTGATGGGTTGCGAAAGAAGTGAAGAGCCAAAGATGTCTGTGTTGCAAACTTTGCAGAGACAAGTCATGGCTGGAAGAAGTCACCATGGTGGTCTGGTTCAGATGAAAAAGACTGGTAAAAATGAACAACTCCAGTTGGAGAGGAGATCATTTGTCAGTCAATGGATTATACTGTACTGTATTCAATTATATGGTCTGCACAATACCTGTGTAGAACTGATATTTGCCACACTATGGTCACTGTATTGTGGTAATAGTGATCTTTGTTTAACCACTATGATTAGTATGTGTCACTGCAGTTGTAAACATGCATTATGTGGGTTGGGGGCTACTCTGGATGTTTTACCCCACTGTGCTGAACTCCTAGCTATGCATCCAGATAAAAGGGTATATATTGTATATTCACAGAGGTACACTATGCATTTGTATTGGACCCCTTAAGATATGGGGCTCAGTCCAGGTTGTCCCATCCCCTTTACTATTGGGTGGCTACAACCTATGCAGGATTCCCTTCTCCAGAGAAACAGCATTGTTGGCAAACCAATGGGATGAAGAATTGTCCCAAGGGCCACAGAGGAGCAAACAAACAATAACCTCCTTTGTCCTGAGTCATATGATGAGCATCCCATTATGCTTTTGGGTTCTAACTCTTACTTTGCCCCTTCTCTTCTACAGAATTACTGATTAGATATAAATAGAAATGACTCTCAGTTACCAGGTTTTAACATGTGGGTCTATAAAAAAAAATTTAATTGTCAATCGTTTTGCTATGACCAAAAAACTTTTTTTCGATTTTTATTATACATTGGATTGTTAATTTACGGACATGATTTAATTAAGAGCAAGGAATACACAGTTAATACTGTCTTATGGCTTACCTGGAAAACTGTGTGAATGATGTGGGTGACTGGGTATATTCCTTCAATTAGTGACTTGCATTTTGCATATCCAATAAAGTAGCCTAACTTCAGAGCGTGCATAATTATTGTGGTTCCTGCAAAGAGACCGATGCCACCTATGAACAGAATTCAAAGACAGACAGTTTTAATGTATTGCAATGCCATGAAAAGTGTTAGTAAAAGAAAAAAAGATTGAAATACAAACAAAACTATGCGGCTTTGACCATCATATACCGGAATAGAGTGATATTTACAGATCTACAGGGTTTAAAGTAGTTCTCCGGTTACTGGACAACATTCCATCAATAGCGCTGCCTATAGTAAAATAAACTGAGCAGTACTTATCCGTATGCCACTGGCAGGTTCCAGCGCTGCAGCCAATCAGAGGCTGTATTTTCATGTTCCCAAACTCCTGGCATTATGGCACTCAGAATATGTGCGCCAATGCCAGGGGAACTAGCTGCGACCCTGCAGCCTTTGACTGTTGTGAAAGCTGATGTCACTGAAAGTCCGGTGAGCGCTGCAGCCAAATGCTGGACCACAGCTGGGCTTCAGTGTTGGATCCCGGTGATGGGATAAGTACTGCCCTGTTTTTACTGCAAGCAGCCCTACTGAAGGGATGTTGTCCAGTAACCTACTATCCCATAATCACTACTTTATTTCATCCTTGCAGATGCAGGGCACTCAACTGACACTATGAGGGGCACTGGGCTTTTTTGGCCCTTTTTTTAATTGGGGCACTATCAGAGTTTTTTGGGGAGTCCTATAAAAGCACTTTATGGGGATCCTTCAACTAGAAGGTACTATTAATGGAGTCTCTTGATGGTGTTGTAAATAAAATGATTTTAGCTATTGTTATGGGAGGCGCGGCTTCTACTTATAGGTTGGATTTATCAAGTCTCCCTTAAAAATATTGTTATAAGTAGATAATTTTGTTCTGTCCTCCAGAAACATTTACACAACCAGATGCAGCAAAGTTTAACATGACATTAACCCCTTAGTGACGAAGCCTGTTTGCGCCTTAGTGACAGAGCCAAATTTTGGAAATCTGACATGCGTCGTTCAACATAGCATAACTCCATAAAAGCTTTACATATCCAAGTGATTCTGACATTGTTTTTTCGCCACATGTTGTACTTCATTTAGGTTGTAAAAAGAGGCCGATATAATTTGTGTATATTTATTAAAAGTACCAATATTAGAAAAATTTTGAAAAAATTGTCATTTTTTCACATTTTCAACTGTAATATCTCAAATATGTCCAAACATACTGTACAAATTTTTGATAATATATATATTTCCATCTGTTTACTTTATTGTGAATGCACACTTGAAAAACTTTTGTGTTTTTTTTAACCATTTAGAGGACGTACAAATTTAACATTACTTTTCAGCATTTTGAGGAACACTTTGTTTTCCTGCACCAAGCCAAGCTTGCAAAGGCTCATGAGTGCCAGAATAATAGATCCCCCCCCCAAATGACCCCATTTTAAAAACTACACCCCTTAATGTATTCACTGAGGGGGGTCATGAGTATTTTGACCCCACCAGTTTTTTTCAGGAATTAATTCAATTTAGAGGAGAAAAAATAAAATTTCATATTTTTGCAAATATGTCATTTTAAAGACATATTTTTCTCCTATAGTGCCCATGAAAATGAGGATTTACACCCTAAAATGGATACCCCTGTTTCTCCCGTGTTCAGAAACATACCCATTGTGGCCCTAATCTTATGTCTGGATGAACAACGGGGCCCAAAATGAAAGGAGTAGTCGGTTTACAGAACATAAATTTTCCTTGAAGGCATTTTAGGCCCCATAGCACATTTGTAGAGCTCTTGAGCGGCTAAAACCAAAGAGGAACCCCACAAGTGACCCCATTTTGAAAACTAGACCCCTTAACGAATTTATCTAGGGGTGTACTGCCCATTTTGACCCCAAAGTTTTTGAATGAATTCAAGCAAAGCAAAAGGAAAAAAATGCGATTTTCGTTTTTTGGGCAATTCTGTCATTTTAAAAACTGCTTTTTTTGTACAGCACACACATGAATGAAGACTTGCACCCCAAAATGGATACCCCTGTTTATCCCGTGTTCAGAGACAAACCCATTGTGGCCCTAATCTTATGTGTGGGTGCACAACGGGGCCCAAAATGAAAGGAGTAGTCGTTGGCTTTCAGAACAGAAATTTAGCATGAAGGTGATTTAGGCCCCTTTGCCCACTTGTAGAGCCCTTGAGTGGCCAAAACAACAGAGAACCCCCACAAATGACCCCATTTTGAAAACTAGACCCCTTAACGAATTCATCTAGGGGTGTACTATGTATTTTTACCCTACAACTTTTGAATAAATCTAAGCAAAGCAGTAGGAAAAAAATTACAATTTTCATTTTTTGGCAGTTGTATCAATTTAAAAACAGTTTTTTTTGTACAGCACACATAGAAATGAAGACTTTCACCCCAAAATGGATACCCCTGTTTGCCCGTGTTCAAAACCATACCCTTTGTGGCCCTAATCTACTTAAAGGACACATGGCTAGGCCTATAATGGAAGGAGCACCCATTGGATTTCAGGGTACAACGGAATAAATTCCAGGCCTCATTGCCCACTTGTAGAGCCATTGAGCATCCAAAACGATAAAGAACCCCCACAAGTGACCCCATTTTAAAAACTTAATGAATTCATCTAGGGGTGTATTGCGTATTTTGACCCCACAGTATTTGAATAAATCTAAGCAAAGCAGAAGGAAAAAATTACGATTTTCATTTTTTTGGCAATTTTGGCAATTTAAAAACTGTTTTTTTTGTACAGTGTACATAGGAATGAAGACCTTCACCCCAAAATGGATACCCCCGTTTGTCTCGTGTTCAAAAACATACCCCTTGTGGCCCTAATCTACTTAAAGGACACATGGAAAGGCCTGTAATGCAGGGAACACCCGTTGGATTGCAGGGCACAACTGAATACATTCCAGGCCCCATTGCTCACTTGTACGGAATAAAAATTGACACCTTAAAAAAATCCCCCACACACACACTCCGCGCCCTTTTCGGCGTTCCCCAAATCTTAGATAAAAGTAATAATGTGAACTGTGTAGTATTTCCGAAGACAGGGGTAATTACGGAGGCTGGTTGGGATGGGTACATTGGGCAATAAAACCGGTATCCCCCCTCCTCTCATGCTTTTTGGGGGTATTTAGTGACCTCAGTAGCGGGTATGGGGTGTAAAAAGTGGCGCACTGTGAGTCTCCATAAGCTTGCTGAGGTGCGGCGGTCTCGCACAGAAGACGCTCAACAAGCTGCTCCTTGAACTGCATGAAGGCGAAAGTTCCCGGGGCTTCTTGTAAATTGCGTATTACAGGTAGCGGTCTGAATAACGCCGGGCTCACGCAGCCGTAGGTGGAATACACTTGCGGAGCCCAGCCGTGACCCTGCGTACGGCCGCGTAATGTACTGCGCATAACTGCCTACTCACACAGGCGGTCATGCGCAGTACTTTTTTTTTTGTTTGTATTTCCCGCACCGTCGCTTAGCGATGACGCGGGTACCCGCAGCCCGTATACAAGGTAGTTGCGTATGGGCTGCGGGTATATCCGCGACCATGGAGCACAATGGGCTCTATGCTGCGGATAGCTGCGGTAAAATAGAACCTGCTGCGTTCTCTTTTCTGCAAGTGGATTACGCAATTCCGACCCGCTAATGTGAGCAGAATTGTGTAATCCAATGTGATTGATCTGCGTAATACCGCGGATCAGACGCATGTGCAATCCGTAATTCCTATCCGGTCATGTGAGACCGGCCAAAGGTAGATCGCTACCTTTTTTTCACGTGACCGGGTACCACTCAACAAGGCCACCCGTGACTGCTCCAGGCTCTCGGCGATCTTTGGTCGCTGGGAGTAAGGAGATTTTACATTTCCTGTGCTCCCCGACTCCTGCGCATGTGTCTGGTGTTTTGTCGGCGGTCGCATGTGCAGAATCCAGGAAAGTTCACGGAGGAAGATCGTGTCGGGGTGCAAATACGGAGGCCTCCGGTAAAAAGTTTCATCTACTCTCACCAATCGCATCGGTGAGGGGAGATGAACCTTCACCTTTTTTTTACTTTTACGTGATCGCCATTATCCATTGGATAACGGCGAACACGTGATTAGGAACCGCTCACCGCGGCCCCCCGTGAAATCTCCAGGCTCTCGGCTAAATTTTGTAGCCAGGAGCAGGGAGATTTTAATTATCCTGTCAATCCACAGCTTTTGCGCTGCGCCTGCCATTGTGGCGACGGGCGCGTGCGCAGAAGCTGGGGTAAGGTCCGCGGATAAATCCGCGGGCCTTAGGTACGTCATTTCATCCTCCCTCACGAATATGATCCGTGGGGGGAGATGAAACGTAAGCTTTTTTAACTTTTTTTTTACTTTTTTAAACTTTTTTTTTTTTACTTTACATGATCACTGTTATCCATTGGATAACAGTGATCATGTCTCCGGTGAAATCTCTCTGCTCCTGGCTACACATGGCAGCCAGTAGCAGAGGGATTTTAAATTTCCCGGGGTTCGAGCCCCTCTGTGCACGCACCCGATGATTGACATTGGGTGCGCATGCGTAGACGGGGACTTTGGGTCCTGGGACATCGGGGAGGACTTAGGTGAGTATTTTCACCTCCCCTCATGGATCCGATCCATGAGGGGAGGTGAAACTGCCACTTTTTTTTCTTAACTTTTGGACCTTTTTCATGATCGCCGCTATCCAGCGGTCCCCGGTAACACCTCCTGAAGGTATGCGGGAGCCAGGAGATTTTAAATTTGCTGGGGGCTCCCGGGCTATTGCGCATGCGCGTGATGTCATCGTCTGGCGCGCATGCGCAGAAGGCCAGCGGTGGGCCCGGGAGGACCAGATCTCCGGGGGACACCGCGGATAAGCCAGGTGAGTATTTTTAGCTGCCCTGATGGACCGGATCCATCAGGGCAGCTGAATATCTAACTTTTTAAGCACTTTTATTTACTTTATTGCAATCGGCGCTATCCATTTGATAGCGTTGATCGCAATGCCGGGGGTGACTGCCCGCATCCTGGGATGACAGCTCCATGCTGTCGGCTACCTGCGGGCACCGACAGCACGGAGCTGTCACGTCCTCAGGCAAGTGGGCATTAATCCAAAGAGGACGCATAAAACTACGTCCTCTAGGATTAAAGCCCACTTACTGAGGACATAGTTTCCCGATGGGGCCGTCACTAAGGGGTTAAATGCATTGTGACAACTTTCAGTGCCACCCCTTACATTACTTTACAAAGGCTTTTGTTGCATTTAAAAAAATGTTTTTTAAGTGGCTTTAAGAGTACGTGCACCCTCACTTTGGAGCAGTACTGCTCCGTCGGCTATTTTCAGCAGCTGAAGACAGCCCCATATAGCGTTATATCTTCAGCTGTCGGAAGGAGCCAAAAATGGCCAATGGAGCAAGAGAGGTCTGAAGTGAAAGTGTACGTTACTCCTTAGGCTAACATCACATGGGCGAACACAATATCACGCTCACAAACATGTATTTTCCCTATGGATGTAAAACATTTATGTTTCAAAACCGCCTCGCATCACTTCAGGGTAGTCGTGATCAACCACCGCAGATGGAAGACCTTGCGATGGATGCATTGGGTACACCTAGAATGTGGTGCAATGCTGGCACCGGCCCCATTGAAAACCATGCGAGATGCAATGCGAGAACATGCAGAAAGATAGGACATGCCGCGACTTGTTTACCGTATTGCATTACGATGCAATGCCGGAAAAAAATCGCTGATGTGTACGACCCCTTTCAAAAGAATGGGGTTCATATTTGTGCAAGATTTGTTCACCTCGCAAAACACAAATCACGCACAATTTTTTTGCCCGTGTGAAGCTGGCCTTACGTTAAGATAACTTATCAGTCAATTAAAACTCTGCTACACCTGTATGTGTGAATAATGCTAGCAGCTCAGCCATTACAGGTGTTGTACTTTAGGACTAGTGCTCCTATAACAAAAGGTCAAGGAGGTTACAAAGTAAATGATGCATGTTGTAATCCAGTTACCATGGATTTATAAACAGAAAATTAGAGTTTACATTGGCTTTGTATGGTACAATATACTCAGATATGTTCTGTATGTCATGGAATATAAAGTGTTAAGTTTCAGAATGCAATAAGTGTTTGTTTCTTATCTTGTATTGGACTATTGGCCCTTAAATAGAAGACTAAAACCCTTTACTAGGATTTTAATATAGGTAGTCAACAAAAAATTAAATGAGATTAAGCTGTGTTAATGTAGCAGACACAAACAACGGCATGTACGCTGCATATTGGCAAAATCTTCTGAAAAGGTGATACCCACTATGATAGCACAAATTGGTATCTCTGCCCAGCTCTAAAGCTCACCCGGGTTTGATCATTCTTATACTGCTCAGAACAATAGTGATCTGGAGTAATCTAGTGAAGAAATGTAATAAAAAGCCTGGCTGACAGACATCACTAGGATGGACTGAAGTACTTCAAATATTTACTATTGTTCTGGGACAAGATAAGAAACAAAAGGGGGAAATGTCATGGAATATAAAGTGTTAAGTTTCAGAATGCAATAAGTGTATGTTTCTTATCTTGTACTGGACTATTGGCCCTTAAATAGAAGACTAAAACCTATACTTTGTAGTGCCGGTAACTAGGATTTTAAGATTTGTAGTCAACAGAAAAGTTAAATAAGATGTCAATAAGCCATATGATCAACTAACCTATGTAAGGGCTCCCACCCACTGGCGATATTTTCTCCACTGCGATGCGATTCTAAAGTTAAAGTCTCGCATCGCAGTGCGAGAAAAAAAATCGGCATGAAGCCGGGGATATCGGCATCACGCTGACATATCACCAGTCTTTTCAATGGGGCCAGCGGCAGCAGCGCTAGCCCCATTTAAAAGAGATGGAGAATGCCGGGGACTTCTGCCACAGCTGTAACAGCTGTGACAGCTGTGAGAGGAGTTTCCTTCATCCCCGGGGGGATGAAGGAATCCTCTGCCACAGCTGTCACAGCTGTGGCAGAAGTCCCCGGCATTCTAGCCCATTGCTTTCAATGGGATCGGCACTGCTGCCGATCCCATTGAAAGCACTGCTTTCTGCCAAGCCCCGCGGAATGATTATCGGGGAAGGGCTTGAAATATAAGCCCTTCCCCGATAATCATCAATGGGTGTGTAAAAAAATTAAAAAAGGTATTACTCACCTCTCCTGCGCTCAGCCGCGTCCTCCTGCTGGCTCCCCGGCACTGCTATTAAGCTCTTTCAGCAGTCGGGGATTTAAAAATCCCCGCCTCCTGAAAGGGCTGTGCAGATTGGCTGAGGGCTCAGTCAATAGCAGCTACTGCTTAGCTATTGGCTGAGCGCTCAGCCAATCACACATAGCCCTTAGCTATTCATTCATGAATAGCTATATCTTGTTAAATTATAGCTGTAGAATGACCAAGTTTGTCATCATTTCACGCAGCTTACTGGGAAGTTGCCTTGTGTGGCGCAGAGTGTTAAGGCAGCAGCATGCAGTCCTAAGCTCTCACTCATGACCTGAAGGTTGCAGGTTCATCCCCACTTGGTTCAGGTAGCTGGCTCCAGGTTGATCCTTCCAAGGTCAGTAAAATGAGTACCCAACTTGCTAGTGGCTAAAAGATGACTGAGGAAGGCAATGGCGAAAATGTCACAATATGATGTCACCCTAGGAGTTGGTCACAACTCAGTGCTTGCACCAGGGGGCTTTACCTTTTTTTATGTGTGGTTTTACAAAGGATTGTAGGTTAACCAACTGTGTTGTAGTGTATTAAAAAATCCATTCCCGTAGAGTTGATTATCATATTCAAACACAATTATATGCAGGTGTAACAATTACCTAATGTATTACTGATCAGTTTTCACTTGACCCTGAAAAGTTTAACAAAAACCACCACCATAATATAACCACAACAGTAAATGTTATTTTCAGATACTAAATTGGAGAAAGTGAGAAGGCATGTGCAGTATTTATTTTGCACAATTAGCAATGGTCACATGTGGCCAGACCACCACCTAAAGGTAAATTTACACACAACGATGATTGCTCAAAATTAGTTCAATAGCCATATTTTGAGCGATAATCATTGTGTGTACATGTGTGCCCATCATGCATTCACCATGCACTTTTCGTCCATCACTGAGTTCAGCTCAGGATAAAATCCATAGTCAGACCACACAGTGAGTTCTCCAAGGGCAGTGCTGATAAGAGCTGATAAGATTCTTTCAGCTGCTGTCCTGCTGGAGAACAATAGTGATGTATTTAGAGAACAGACCACCCACTGTTCTCTAAATAGATGCAAATGAAGTTACTTAGTCGCTAATGGGCTGATTAACCCATTAGTAGCTAATGCAAAATGATCGCTCAAAACTGTCAGTTTCTGACGAATTTTGAGCGATCATCTGTGTGTGTAAATGGACCTTAAGTTTCCTTTCTTGAGTTCAGTGCATTATAAGTCTATCAGGTTCGGTCCCTGCGGCCAGGTGTTTACAGTAGTAAATCAACTTCTTTGTTAGGATAACAACTTTCATGGCATACTGTCAGAAGATATGCCAGAAAAGTCTGGCACCCCCCCCCCCCCCCCCCCGACTCTTTTTAGTCAAAAATACTGACCTGCTGATGAACGTAGTACCGATAGGCTTTAATGGGTAAACATAAATGAGTTTGCCAAGTATAGACCCCCAAATGGAGTATGTTCTTAATATGGGTTGTTCAGGACTTTGAGCATTTTTTCTATTGATGACCAATCCTTAGGCACATAGGATAGGTCATCAATAAATGATCAGAGGTGGTCCACCACAGAGGATCCATGATGATCAGCCGATTTCCTGCACCGCTGGCTATCTGGTCATTGCTGGCAGCAGATGGGCTCTGCAATGTTGACAGTGTTCGGTTTGGGACTGCAGTTACAGCTTTCATTGAATATAATGGGAATTGTGCCTGCAATACAAACACAGGCCACTGCACTACAGACAGCATGCTCTACCTTCTGTGCTGTCCATGCTGATAGCAGCTCTAGGAATCAGTTGACCGGGCAGGATTCCGACTGAAGGGCCCCCAACAATCAGTCCAAGACAACTCCTTTAACCTTAGTGCTTCCTTGTGTTTACTGTGCAATATAGAGTACAAAGAAATATGCCACAATGGAAACATTTATTCTGTTATATGATCTGATGTACAGTAAACAATACCGGAAAGTATTGAACACAATGGGTTAGGAAATGTGATATAGAGCCTGCATAGTGTTTTGACCCAGTAGGATATAAAGCACTCAGATAACTTTACCAAACCATCTGAACCTTGGGAAACTTATGTTGAGTCTGGCCAGTTGGGAAAGAGTGTGATAGACCAAAAGCTGATTACTAGAGTCTTGCCGTAGTTACTAGGATATTTACCTGTGCAACTATTGTAACCCTGGTAATGTAGATAGCTAGACTAAAATGTGGATTTGTCCAGTTAGCTGTATGGTGAATACATGCTAATGATGGGATAGAGATATACAGTACTGTGCAAAAGTTTTGGGCAAGTGTGGAAAAAGGTCTGCAGAGTAAGAATTAGAGATGAGCGAGTATACTCGCTAAAGGCAACTGCTCGAACGAGCATTGCCTTTAGCAAGTATCTCCCCGCTCGAGACTGCAGGTTCGGGTGCCGGCGCGGGGGAGCAGTGAGTAGCGGCAGTCAGCAGGAGGGAGCAGGGGGGAGAGGGGGAGAGAGAGGGAGAGAGAGATCTCCCCTCCGTTCCGCCCCGCTCTCCCCCGCAGCTCCCTGCCGGCACCCGAACCTTCCGTCTCAAGCGGGCAGGTACTCGCTAAAGGCAATGCTCGCTCGAGCAATTGCCTTTAGCGAGTATACTCGCTCATCTCTAGTAAGAATGCTTTCAAAAACAGAAGTGTTTGAATATGTTTTTTTTGTCAATTAACAAAATGCAAAGTGAATGAACAAAACTGAAATGTAAATCATTATTTAGTGGGACCACCCTTTGCCTTCAAAATGTCATCAATTCTTCTAGGCACACTTGCACACAGTTTTTGAAGGCGGGGAGGTTGTTACAAACATCTTGCAGAACTAACAACAGATCTTCTGTAGATGTAGGCTTGCTCAGATTCTTCTGTCTCTTCATGTAGTCCCAGACAGACTCGATGTTGAGATCAGAGGCTCTGTGGGGACCATATTGTCACATCCACTCAGAACGTGCTAGATCCGTAACCAGCAGATCTCGCACAAATGTGTGCAAGCTGTGTAAAAACAATAACAAACCAAAATATGGGAACTCTTTCCCTATCAAAGTAACCACAGGGACGGGACCTGCCTAAACGCAGGCAATTCGCTCTGACCGGCAGTTTTCCAGGCAAACTTTTGCACAATACTGTATATGTGACTGAAGAGTGTTTTAATGAAGCCGGTCAATGTTGTTTCCTCCGGCGCTGCAGAGAGACGTCCGTCCTGAAGTGCGTCCGTCTCCTTCCTGGAGTAATACGGGCGCCGATGCACCCGTGTGACTGCGCCCTTAGAGTGTAAAGTCTTAAAGTGTAATGTATAGACATAATGCCATCAGAGGATAGATATTGCAAAGACAGACAAGTAATGCCTGACTGCAGGGAGTTATTATATGAATGTCTTCAATCATTTTTTATTGTACAATTGCTATAGGGATAGATAACCGATGTGCGGGATAATGATGTAACCTAAATGTATGTTGATTATGCTTAACTGTGCAACTTAGAGATTGTAACAGTTTCTGTGATGGCCCGTGCAGATGTGTGTGTGTGTGTGTATGGTATCGAACCCAGATATGGTGACAAATGGGAACTACTCTGCACCATATGATTGTGCTCGGCAGGACTAGTACACGAATGAGCAAATCAGGGACTATGTGGTGTTGAGTGAAGTATAAAAGGTGAATAGTGGCACACAAGTGTGAGTTGTTGTTGTCATCTCCGATGCTGTTGGAACTATGTCATGTTGTGTGCCGTGATAGTGAGGAACGCTAGCAAGAGTGAGTAGGAGTAGCAAGGTTCCAGAAGCCTGTGCAAGAGATTGGGAGTAGAGGCAAGTGAGCTGTGCAAGAAATCCCTGGAGCCTCCTGCCTAGGTTGGGTTGCTGGACAATTGACCATGGAAGCCAAGACATTTCTACTACATTGCTCAGGCGAGTGGGAGAGCCCTTAAAACAAGTGAATTGTGAATGTGCAATTATTGTGTGAAGTGTTGAGTACGATGCCACAGCAGGCCTAATAGTAATTAAGAGACTGTGTAAAGAGAAGGGCTGAGAACTTCTAAGAAATGGAGTGTAACTAATGAGGCCTGATAGTAGCTAAGAGATTTTCTATATTCTGTTAAGGCCTAAGGACTTTAGAGAAACCAAATGTAACTGAATGTACATATTTGAGAAAGTAACATAGTTGCTAAAGTGCTGCGGACTGTATCACAGCATTCTAAACTGTATATAAAATTCAAGCTTACCAATCGCTGATTCCCGTTAAGTGACTGTACCACCGAAACGGCTGCCAAGTTTCTGTTCATTTTTCACATTCTGTGCTCCGTCTCTTATTCGACCTCTACGTATGGGTCTCCCATAGGGGAAATAATAATTGCCTAGTGATGGCTCTTACAAAAGGCAAGTAATAGAAGCTATAGTTACAATTAATTTGTACAGTGGGTTCCGCAGCTGTCATAGGACGTGCTGGAGCTGTTACTCAAGAGTAGAGGGTAAGGGTATACTGTCAAAAGTTCCGAACACTTGACTGGTTAAAGAATGCCCAGCTGACACTTGGCATAATGGCAGGAGAGTGAAGAAAATGTGTTTTCTTGGTTATGCTACTTCTGTGAACATCAACATTTGTATGTCTAGTTTCCTCGTCATCTACTGTATTGTTTAGTGTCTGCAATACTGAGCAATGGAGGCCTTAGGTCGTTTTGGAAAATTGTCCCGTTTCCCAACCCTAAAATTCAACCATGTATGTGCATTAGAGGAAAAGCAACTGGTGTGATTGTATTCTTGTATTGTAACTAGAGATGAGCGAGCATACTCGCTAAGGGCAATTACTCGATCGAGCATTGCCCTTAGCGAGTACCTGCCCGCTCGGAAGAAAAGGAGGAACAGAGGGCAGATCTCTCTCTCCCTTTCTCCCCCCCACTCCCCCCTGCTGACTGCCGCAACTCACCTGTCACCTGCGCCGGCAGATGAACCTTTTCTTCCGAACAGGCAGGTACTCGCTAAGGACAATGCTCGATCGAGTAATTGTCCTTAGCGAGTATGCTCGCTCATCTCTAATTGTAACCTTTGTACATTCCCAACGGAATGCAAAACTAAAGCAACTACTAGAGATAATGACATTTTGACTTACATTTCAGCCACCTTGCACCGGCGTGTCCGTCTTTCTCAACAACAGCCCACTTCTTTCTGTTACCTATAGCCATGTAAAAAGTCATCCACAGAACTTGTGTCAACATTAAAACGATCAAGAAGATCAGTCGTTGACTTTCAGCCACGCCAGTAATTCTTAAATGAGTAGCAAACATCAAAAGGAGTCCAACGATGAAAATATTAATGCCATATTGCCTGCTGGCCACCTCGCTGTTCTTGTGCCTTTTGCTGGAAAGCACTTTATTGGCTCCCGCATGAGACTCAGTCATGATAGAAGAAGGAAGAGGATACATTATTTCATCTACGATATCCTTAATTTCCTGAGATACTCCGTTCAGTGTAGTGTTTACTGGAGCTTGCTCTCCGTTGTCAATCATGTCTGTACCCATTCAGAGAAAGGAAATACCTGTAATAAACCACGGAAATTAAGCGTGTGCTGCTGATAACATTATACATGTGAAGCAGAGCTGTATCTGCCACAATGTCTGTTCTACGCTCTTGAATACGACTACTTTGTTATATTAATTGCTGAAAAATTGCAGTCCCAAATGATCGGTTCAGCTCTGCTACATCTACATACAGAGTGCAAAATATGAGCAATATAACAGAAATATAATAAAATAGCACACAGACTACCATAAGATGAGGGGTATTAACATATTCAGCAGTATGTTAATGATATGTAACTGTCTTGTCATTATAAATGTACTAGGATTCTATAGAGACCCATGTAAAGGTGCCAGATAATGATACTTTTAAGGCCAAATTCCCACGGCGTATTTGCATGTGCAATACGCGGTGAATAGAACCCGTTGATTTCAACTAGTTTGTTCACATGCATGCATTTTTCCTGCATATTTTGGTTGCGCAAAAGAAAAAAAAACGCAGTATGCCCTATTTTCCTGCATATTTGAGCACCAAAAGTCCCCATAGAAGTCAATGGGAATGCACATGCAATACGCTAGGAGATGCGTGAAGCACTGCGAAATTGCACAGGAATAAAACACATCTGGGACTCATTAGACTAATTAGCCATTTCACTTGGTACATATTTTTTTGGCAAGTGCAAATGCACATGCCTTGCACCCGGCAAAAGTGCAGTAAAACACGCTGATATGTGCGTAAAAAAGCATAGTTCATTCCACAAATTCTGCAAATGCGCATATACTCATGTGAATCTGGCCTTAGTCTATTATCACATCTATATTCGGAGGTTCCATCACAGATGCAACTTGAAATCTTGGATAAAAAAGTCCTACATGAAGGACTTTTTTGTTCAGTAAAATGCCAGACAGCCAAGTGAAAACTGAACAGAACCCATTATAGTCAATGGGGTCCGGTCGAACAGCGGATTCTCCTTTCCTGCTCCCATAAGGTTTGCATCCTGCTTATGGTCTAGATTTAGCATGTAAATTAGGAAAGTTCCTGATGTATACAATAAATGTGCCCAAAGGGGTCCTTTATCAGATGGAGACCAAAATGTGTGTTTTTAGCCTATGGCTGGCTGGTTTCCATCAAGGATACTTTTTTTGTTACAGAATGGAATAGCGAAGTAGTGTACCATCTTCTGCTTTTGTAGGACACCACTGGATGGATGTTTTTAATAAAGGCCATTCTAGCCTATAGGAAACAGATGCTACAGGGAGCTTCTCTGATGTCACTGCCGATATATGGACAGTTATCAAAGAGCTCCCCATGACAAAGATGAGGCCACCCTGCCCTCACCTATGGAAAACTGAATGATGTGCAGAAGAGGGAGAGATGCCATCTATATTGACTGCACTCTAGGATACGGTATGTGCAGGTTTACCATCATTGCCACCATGTAGGGACTCATCGGGCTTCTCCTCCGCCTGTTCTCCTGCTCACTGGGCTGTGGTAGTTGGCCAGCCACAAGACACTGGATGCAGAGCTATAGGGGGACAAGTATCCTCTTGGATATATGTTTATGGAGAGTGAAGGGTCTTTTCAGCGGCTGCCTGGCATGTTGTCTGCGGCTCCTCAGCCATACTTTACTTTTAGCGACTAGGGTAGAGAAAAGAAACTACCTCTGTCCATGTTAAGACATAGTGATTGCATACCCTCTGTGATCTCTAAGTCTTACTTCCTATGGTAATACTGTAGGGTGAGGAAAGGAGTTGTACCAAGATGTAGAGATATTCCCCTATCCACAGGATAGGAAGATCAACAGTCTCTGTATGTGTCAACGTTGTGCACGCTCACCACTGCTACGTTCATTTCCGTGGCAGTGCCAGAGATTGCTGAGTATTCGTATCCATCAATTTTCAGCACTGTCATTGAAATTAATGTAGTAGCGGTGTGGATGCACAAACACCATTCCATTCATGTGGGACCTCCGTTCTTGGGATACGTGAGGGTTCCAGCAGTTGGACCGCTACCGATCATAAAGTTATCCTCTCTCCAGTGGACAGGGAATAACTTTACATCCTGGTACTCTAGCGACATACATGACTGTCCTTACTCTTCTACCAGGAGTTAAAAATGGTATATGTTGATTTATAAAAATGGGAAGCCGCCGTGTCAGAGTGGTGCAGAAAAGACGGAGTCTCGTCTAGCAATGTAACAAAGACTGATTTTGTGCTATTTGGGTGCGTTCCTGGTGCGGCACTGGAGAGGTCTGTTAGGTTTGGCCTATCTTGCCACAAAGTGCCGAAGATTCAAACTATTGATACACATTGAATTAAAGGGACTGGGTCTTTTTGAATTGTATTTTTTTGCCAGTTCCCGGTGCCTCCAGTACCACTGGCTATGCTCTTTGGCTATGTTGCCCGGCCCTGGAACAGATTTAAGAGACTGAAAAGTTGCTGTTTCATTGGCAAGTTTAATAAAAAGTGATTTTCGCAAATAAAATGTAGAATTAGAGTGAGTTCATGGTAGAGCTGTTCTGGTCCAGACATGGGAGAGTTGTCCGAGGGCACTATGTAAGCTCACCATCAACCTACTGAGTATGAATCTTTCCAGAGAAAGACCCATCAAATCTAGTCTCTACTCAAGAGGCAAGGCATTTGTCCAATTCAGGCTGTCTGGACAAAGAACCTGACAGACCAAGCTCGGGCTTTACAGTAAAAACCGGTTGCAGAAGAAGCGAATCAATGTTGAGTTACTGCAAAACGTTTAAGTACACGAACCCTCCTATGGAGAGAAATAACATTTCTTATCCTCTGGTTCCATAAAGTTAAGTTATTTTTATAGAAAAAGAATGTGTCACCTCTGCCTCCATTTGTCATTGCCGCACCATCCTGAAACTGTGTTGCACCGCTACTGGTTACAGGGCTCTCAGTGCATTGGGTGTACAGTACTATATGTTACCACTGACACCCTGATAGTGCATTGGGTCCGGCAGGGAGCTAGTGCTGTGAGAGGAGAAGCTGTTCTATGCTGCAATCAAAACGCCTGGCAAAAATGCTTCGAATCCCCCATTCTGTACATTAAAAAAAAAAGAAATTTAAATGATAGTTACACTTTAAGTTCAGGAAGCACAGAAAAGCGAATGCAAGGGAAGGGGTCATAGGTTGAGGAGTTGCACAAGCAGGACACAGGACTTCTCTGTTTATCTATACAGCTCAGGGACTGCACAGAGCATATATGTACTGAGCTGCTGGTGATGGGCCAGACTGGGTGGGCTGGAGCTGAGGGTTTGTTCTGTATTAAAGTCTATAGCAGTATGTTGTTTTTTGTTTTTTAAAACTCTGAAATTGACCTAAACAAACCTTAAAAAATAAAGACAAGTTGAAGCACGGATAGCGAGACAGTCGCCACTGTGCCTACTGGGCAATAAAACATTGAAGCTTGGGGACTCCGATGATCCGGATGGCGCTCAGGAGCCACAGGTCAAGTAAACATACATGCAGCAGAAAGGCTGAAAGCTGCGGCACTCACCCTTGAAGATCGTTATACTGCTAAATTTCTTTATTCTGTAGAAAACATAGTTATAAGACAGGGGAGGTGGAGCAATGTAACTGAAGGTGACAGCTGTTTCGCGTAGCTAGACGCTTCTTCGAATCTCATGAGGCTCGAAGAAAGGTCCAGCTACACGAAACAGCTGTCGCCTTCAATTACACCTGTCCACCTCCCCTGTTTCATAACCGGGCTATCTACAGAATAAAGAACTCTTGCTATTTAATGATCACCAAGCATGAGAGTTATGGTGTTCGGTCTTTCTGCTGGATGTATATGAAAGATACATTGATATTAAATTGAATTTGGTGTTAAATCCCCTGCAGACGCGTGCGAGTTCTGCACAGATCCCAACGTATGCTTGTTGCACCTGAGGAGCTTGCATCACACAACAATCTCCACAGACCCTGTACATCGGATGTACTGTGAAAATGGACAAGAGTAGGACAGGCAGCGATTTTTTTTTTTTTCACAAAAATTTTAAAAATCAGCCAACTGAAAAGCCTCATAAGCTGTTAGGCGTCTGTGTGCTATCCGTGGAATATATGGACCGCACACAACTCCCGTATATACAACCATGTGAACGGGCCATGACTTACATCTCATTATTTTGCTGTGGAGCAAAAAGCACTAAGATTTTGTGTGATCGTCATTTTTTTTTCTATAGAAAAACATTGAATTTGCAGTTTTATAATGAAATAATCTTTACATAAGAAGAAAAGAAGTATCAGCCCTGGGTCCAGGGATTTTTTCGATTGCCAGATTGGAGTCAAGAAATAATCTTTTCCCTTAGGGCTGATTCACATGGGTGTCACGTTTTTACGTTCGCCCCCCAGCAATGTAAAAACGCGTGAACGGGTGCAAAAATCTAAGGTTTGTGTGCCCACTCAGAGGGCCCTGGCCTGGCACATATACGCCAGGCCCGCAATGCCGTTGGGCGGGGGGAGACAGTTTAGGTCTGTTAAACTGTCTCCCCTTTCCCTCCCCCTTCTTTTCTCTCAGCGAAGGGAGGAGGCGGAATGGGGCAGAAGCTACTGTGCTAAGTGTCGAATGCTGCAGAGACGTCGAGGAGGATCAATAGGGAGTAGTCGCCCCTCGGTTTGGCAGTCAGGAGGTTGTTTGACACTTTAGTCAGGGCGGTTTCTGTCAAGTGTAGGTGGCGGAAGCCAGACTGTAGAGGATCAAGAAGAGAGTTTTTTGAGAGATAGCTTATAAGGCGAGAGTAAACCAGACGTTCTAGTAGTTTGGAGATGAAGGGGAGGTTTGAGATGGCTTGATAGTTGGCAGCATCGGTCATAGCATGTTTAAATGAGAAGGGGAAAATGCTAGAGGTCAGAAAAAGATTGAATATAGTGGTGAGATGGGAGATGAGCATCGGGAAGAGGGAACGCAGGAGGTGTGAGGGAAGAGGGTTGCTAGCGCAGCTGGTGGGGAGAGCGAGGGAGAGCAGTCTGGAGACTTCTTCCTCTGTCGTTGGACTAAGTATAGAGAGTGAACGGGAGCTAGATGCAGTGCTGACGAGACTAGGGTCGGGGCTAGTCTGGGATTGGGAGGTTATTTCCTGCCGGATGTAATCAATTTTCTTTTTGAAGTATGCAGCCAACTCTACAGCACTAAGATCTGTCACGGGGGCTGAGATTTTGAGATGAGAAAGCAGTGAAAAGTCAGAGTCTTTTAGTGTTATTGGATAGTGAGGAGACGAGAGAGGTGAAGTAGACTTGTTTGGCGTGGTCGAGGGCAAGGT
Organism: Eleutherodactylus coqui; assembly: GCF_035609145.1. Lineage (NCBI taxonomy): Eukaryota > Metazoa > Chordata > Amphibia > Anura > Eleutherodactylidae > Eleutherodactylus > Eleutherodactylus coqui. The sequence goes on from NC_089843.1 coordinate 82,980,254, forward strand.
TATATGTTCTGAGCATGAATTTAAAGTGGAGAAAGTCTGCGGGCTTTTGAGACTTCCTCCACAGCCGTTCGGCACACCTATAGCACCGTCGGATGAATCGCGTTTGAGGCGTGAGTCAGGGTTGCCGCGGTCTATATCGGATGGCTTGGGTTACGGGGGGTGCCGCTTCAATCAATGCATGTTTGAGAGGGGTGTTGTAATGTGCGGCAGCCAGGTTGGGGCAGGAGAGGAGAGAGATAGGGGACAGAGAAGGCTGTAGAG